>NC_083691.1:82275000-82578030 GCF_033118175.1 Dama dama | reverse complement strand
CAAATATGCAATCTACATCATTTTTCTATAAGTCAAACAGTTCTGAATTAACAACTAAAAACGCCTTAAATGGCAGTCCTGACCCTTCATCCCATCCAAGAAGGCTGAGGGGTTAAGTCTAAGGGAAGGAGTAATGCTGAAAGATGGGGTCTGGGTCACTCAATTAGTAATTTAAAAGGAGTGTTTGAGGGCTTCCCTGGTGGTCCAGTGGTTAAGAATCTGCCTTGCAAAGCAGGGGACACCAGTTCGATCCCTGGTCTGGGAAGATCCCACATGCCATGGGGCAACTAAGCCCATGTGCCACAATTACTGAAGCCTGTATGCCCGAGAGCCCGCACGCCACATCTACTGACCCGGCGTGCTGCAACTATTGAAGCCCATGCACCCAGAGCCTGTGCTTTGCAACAAGAGAAGCCATCACAAGAAGCTGGCCCACTGAACAAAACTAGAGAATAAGGCCAGCTTGCCGCAACCACGCACAATAATGAAGACCCAGTTCAGTCAAAATTTTAAAACTAATAATTTTTTTTAAATAAATAAAAAGATATTTGGTAGTTTGTGAAAATACATAAGAAAGTGTAAATCACTATTTCTATAATCCTTCTATAATGACAAACTGGTAAAAAAAAAATTGCAACATGTTTGTAAACCAGAATGCCCCTAATGTAAAAAGAATGAAAGAACTCTTATAAATCAACAAAAAGATGAACAGCCAACAGAAAAAGAAATAAAGGTGTTTAAAATACATGAAAATATATTGCAATCAAATTTAAATAATATTAACCTAATTTTCACCTATCAAATTAACAGTATAACAGGTCAACCTTTCTTGGGGTGACAGGTACAATTTGGCAACTCTGTAAAACTTTGAAATGTTAATACTTTTTGACCAAAAAATTCCAGCTCAGAGAGTATCATGAGCAAATAAATGGATGCCTGAAAACCCAAATAATAAGATGTTACCATCTTATCCCATGGAATACCCTACAGTGATCAAAACTGACAGTGAACTAGAAATGATTTTTCCTTTTGTCTGTGCCTTTTTCTTCGACTAAACCTTCTGTAATAAGCATGTCTTACTTTTATAATGAGAAAAAGTCAAGAAATCCACTTTAAGGAATCAATTTTCGTTTTAATCATTTAGAAGCAATTTAAGAGTATGAACTTGGGAACCAGTAGGATCAAATCCTAGCACACCCCCTTGTTCAACCTTCAATAAGTTGCTTGATGCCTCTGTTCCTCAATTTGCCCAACATCGAACCAAATGTAATAATATCCACAATGTAAGGTTGTTGTTAGAATTAAATACATTAATATACGTAAAATGCTTAGAACCTGCCTGGCATGCAGTAAGCATCAGCTATTACTATTTCATTTTGGAAAAACAAAGATTATTTAGTGATTTGTGTTAAGGTTATGTTAAAATGTCTTGTATGTCAAAACAGCTGATTCAAAATATCAATAGTCAGTCGCATAATTCAAGAACAAAATTATAAGTTTAAATGTTGGTGAGAGAGAAAATGTAATTATTTTCAGATGATATAACTGCCCACCTTAAAAAAAAAAAAAATCCAAGAACCTCAACTGAAAAATGATCAAATTCCCTGGTGGTCCAGTGGTTGGGACCTGGCACTCACACTGCCAAGAGCCTGGGTTCAATCCCTGTTGAGGGAACCAAGATCCCACAAGCTGCACAGGAAGGCCAAAATAAAAATAAAAATCAGGATTAATAAGAGTTCAGTAGAATGGAAAAATAAAAAATAAATATTATGAATTCAATAGCCTAACACTATAGGAGCAATAAGTAGTTAGAAAACAATGAAAGAAAATAGATTCAATTTATAAAATCAAAAATAATACATTTAGGTGTAAGTTTCACAAGACATGCATAAGCTCTACATAAAGAATATCATGAAAATACTGTGAAAGACTGAAAAGGAGACCTGAATATCCTGGACAGAACAATGTAAAAAATAATATAAATATATAATACATTTTTATATTATTACATTTATATAATAAATGTAAATATATTATAATGTTAAAAATGTTGATTCCTCTCAAATTAGTGTATAAATCTAATACAATTCTAATGAAAATTCCAGCAGGACTTTTTTTTTGGCCACAACAAGCATCTTGTGGGATTTCAGTTAGCTGAAAAGGGACTGAACCCGGGCTCTCCCCAATGAAAGCTTGAAGTCCTAACCACTGGACCTCCAGGGAATTCCCCCAACAGGACATTTTTTTTTTTTAATTGAAGGATAATTGCTTCACAGAATGGACTTTTTTTTTTTAACTTGACAGGTTAATCCTTAAATTAATCTGGAAGAATACTTGAGAATAATACTGAAGAAACAGGACTGAAAGAAAAGTATGAAAAATAAGATGGATGAGGATGGTGTACTCTGCCAGATACCAAAACAAAAGCACCGCACTGGCTTAGGAATAGCTGACCAATGGGACAAATTAGAGAATACAAAGTCAGACACAAGCGCTATAGGAATTTCAGGTATAGTAAATGTCACCACCTGGATTATTCAGAAAATTGTGTTAAGACAATTAGTTATGCATACAGAAAAAAACTGAAGTAGATTGCTATATTACACGGTACACAAAAATAAATTCTCAAACCAAAAAATCTAAATTTAAAAAAAGCTATTAAAGTATAAAAAATAGCTGTAGAATCTTAGAATAAATTTTGTCTTTCAAGATTCATAATCTATAAACCTTGTGGTATTGTTCACTCAGAAATATAAACACAAGAGTGGATAGGTTAATATACATATAAACAAAAAGAGTAAGATCCTGCTAGGCTATGAGTGGTGAGGAGTAGGGATTACAATGGACTTTTGTCATGTATTTTATATTTTGTCTGATTATCTTTGAAGCCACGGAAGAAAAAAAAACAGCAAAAAAACTATATTATATACCCTGATGAGATATATCAATACACTCAGAAGACACTGGAATAGGATAAAGCTAGACGTGTATAAAATGCATCCATGTCCCACAGTGTTAAAATTTTGTGACTCCTAGGCTCATCACTCTTAACACTAGGTGCACTTTTAATTTGCCAATGACTTTCAAAACACAGCTTTCAGAATTGACCCAATATTCCAGAAATAGTCTGGCCAATATAAAAAATAAGACATGATCTGAAAACTAATGCTTCTCTACCCTTATTTTAATTAGTTTTAACTTCATTATAGTGTGGTTTCATATTTAGACTGTGGTTTCTGCTGGAAAATGAATGCAACAGTACTAGTTTTCTACTCCTGTCATAACAAATTACCACAAATGCAATGGCTTAAACACAAATTTATTGTCATAAAGTTCAATAGATCAGATGTTTGCCCTTGGTCTCACTTGGGTAAAATCAAAGCATTGGCAAGGTTACATTCCTTTCTACATGTTCTTGCTCATTCAGGTCGTTGGCAGAATTCAGCCCACTGCAACTCTAGCCCTGAGGTCCCCCTCCAGCGGGCTGTCAGCTAGCACTTCTAGGGGCCACTCACAGTCTTGGCTTGTGGCCTCCTTCCCCCACTGTCAATGCTAGCAACAGCAGGTAGAGTTCGTATGTTCCAAATCTTTCCTTCTCCTGTCCCCTCTCTCACTGCAGACAGGAAAGTTTCTCACTTTCAAACACGTATGTGATTAGACTGAGCCCACCTGTATAATCCACCGGGGTAATTTCCCCTTCTAAATGTCAGTAAGTTTACTCATAACTACAAAGTTCCTTTGCCATGACAATTTTATACTTACAGGTTCTGGGGATTATGACATGGATACCTTGGGGCGGGCCCAAGGGATTCTGAGAGCCATAACAGTTAATTGCATTCATTTCACATGCTATCAAAGTAATGCACAAAATTCTCCTAGCTAGGCTTCAACAGTATGTGAACTGAGAACTTCCAGTTCAAGCTGGATTTAGAAAAGACAGAGGAACCAGAGATCAAATTGCCAACATCCGCTGGATCACAGAAAAAGCAAGAGAATTCCAGAGAAACATCTACTTCTGCTTCATTGACTACGCTAAGCCTTTGACTGTGTGGATCACAACAAACTGGAAAATACTTCGAGATGAGAATACCAGACCACCTGACCTGCCTCCTATGAAACCTGTATGCAGGCCAAGAAGCAACGTTTACAACCAGACATGGAACAACAGACTGGTTCAAAATTAGGAAAGGAATACATCAAGGCTGTATATTGTCACCCTGCTTATTCAACTTCTATGCAGAGTACATCATGTGAAATACTGGGCTGGATGAAGAACAAGCTGGATGAAGCACAAACTGGAATCAAGATCACCAGGAGAAATATCAATAACCTCAGATATGAAGATGACACCATCTTTATGGCAGAAAGTGAAGAGGAACTAAAGAGCCCCTTGATGAAGTGAGAGAGAGTGAAAAAGCTGGCTTAAAACTCAACATTCAAATAACTAAGATCATAGCATCCGGTCCCATCGCTTCATGACAAATAGATGGGAAAATAATGGAAACAGTAACAGACTTGATTTTTTGGTCTCCAGAATCACTGCAGATGGTGACTGCAGCCATGAAATTAAGAGACGCTTGCTCTTTGGAAGAAGAGCTAGGACAAACCTAGGCAGCATAATAAAAAGCAGAGACATTACTTTGCCAACAAAGGTCTGTTTAGACTGCTCAGTTCAGTTCAGTCACTCAGTCGTGTCTGACTCTCTGAGATCCCATGGACTGCAGCACGCCAGGCTTCCCTGTCCATCACCAAATCCCAGAGCTTGCTCAAGCTCATGTCCATTCAATCGGTGATGCCATCCAACCATCCAATCCTCTGTCGTCCCCTTCTCCTCCCACCTTCAATCTTTCCCAGCATCAGGGTCTTTTCCAATGAGTCAGTTCTTTGCATCAGGTGGCCAAAGTACTGTAGTTTTAGCTTCAGCATCAATCCTTCCAATGAATATTCAGGACTGGTTTTCTTTAGGATTGATTGGTTTGATCTTCTTGCAGTCCAAGGGACTCTCAAGAGTCGTCCCCAACACCACAGTTCAAAAGCATCAATTCTTCAGCGCTCAGTTTTCTTTATAGTCCAGCTCTGCTATCCATACATGACTACTGGAAAAACCATAGATTTGACTAGATGGATGTTTGTTGGCAAGGTAATGTCTCTGCTTTTTAATATGCTGCCTAGGTTGCTCATAGCTTTTCTTCCAGGAGCAAGCGTCTTTTAATTTCATGGTTGCAGTCACTATCTGCAGTGGTTTTGGAGCCCAAGGGGGAAAAAAAAGTCTGTTACTGTTTCCATTGTTTCCCCATCTATTTGCCATAAAGTGATGGGACTGGATGCCATGATCTTCGTTTTTTGAATGTTGAATTTTAAGCCAGCTTCTTCACTCTCCTCTTTCATCAAGAGGCTCTTTAGTTCTTCGCTTTCTGCCATAAATGCGGTATCATCTGAGTATCTGAGGTTATTAATATTTCTCCTGGCAATCTTGACTCCAGCTTGTGCTTTATCCAGTATGACATTTCAAATGATGTACTCTGCACCTAAGTTAAATAAGCAGGGTGACAATATACAGCTTTGACGTACTCCTTTCCCAATTTGGAACTAGTCCTTTGTTCCATGTCCAGTTCTAACCGTTGCTTCTTGACCTGCATACAGATTTCTCAGGAGACAAGTCAGGTGGTCTGGTATTCCCATCTCTTGAAGAATTTTCCACAGTTTGTTGTGTTCTACTGTTTTTTTTCCAGTAGTCATGTATGGATGTGAGTGCTGGACCATAAAGAAAGCTGTGCACCAAAGAATTGATGCTTTCCAACGGTGGTGTTGTAGAAGACTCTTGACAGTCCTTTGGACTACAAGATCAAACCAGTCAATCCTACAGGAAATCAATCCTCTGTATTCATTGAAACCTGATGCTGAAACTGAAGCTCCAATATTTTGGCCACATGATGTAAAGAGCTGACTCATTAGAAAAGACCCTGATGCTGGGAAAGATTGAAGACAGAAGAAGGGGACAACAGAGGATGAGACTGTTGGATGGCATCACCAACTCTACAGAGTTGAGCAAGCTTCAGGAGTTGGTGATGGACAGGGAAGCCTGGCATGCTGCAGTCCACGGGGTCACAAAGAGTTGGACAGGATTGAGCAAGTGAACAACAACAATAGCAGATAAGTATTTGTTCTTTGGAACGCTCATAGGTTGGAATCCTTGTTCAACCACTTAACGATTGAGCAACCTTGGATAAGTTACACTGAATTACCAAATTACCCCATCTTTATTATATCTACCTTACCTAAGAATTACATAACATGTGTATTTAGCAGGAGTCCTACATACATAAATGCCCAATTAAAAGTTAGCTGTTGTTCAGTCACCCAGTCATTTCCAACTCTTTGCAACTCCACGGACTGCAGCACGCCAAGCCTCCCTGTCCCTCACCATCTCCTCAAGTTTACTTAAGTTCACATCTATCGCATCAGTGATGCCATCCAGCCATCTCATCCTCTGATGCCCTCTTCTCCCTCTGCCCTCAGTCTTTCCCAGCATCAGGGACTTTTCCAATGAGTCATCTATTCTCATCAGATGATAAAAAAGCTGGAACTTCAGCATCAGTGCTTTCAATGAGTATTCAGGGTTGATTTCCCTTAAGATTGACTGGTTTGATCTCTTTGCAGTCCAAATGTTAGCCATTTAAACTTAAATGAGGAACTTTTATCTGTTTAACTTCACCTTATTGTTTCCAACCCAGGGCCACAGCCTGTCAAGATAGTTTTTCATCTTGATTCTGTGGTCTTTAGTATTACAACTTCCTTTTAGATTTCCATTATCTTCCCCTTGATAAGCATGTTTGCTCCTTGCTCCTAGTCACAAAGTTAGGTAACGTCAAGCTGGAGAGAGTGGAGACAACTCTCCTCTGTGAAGATAACTGCATGTGAGAGACTGACTCTACTGGATGAGGTACTGAAAGAAAGCGGAGAGAAAACACAGATTCCTGCCCTTGTGGAGTTCAGAGTGTAATAATCTCTTCACAAATGAAAAAAAAAAAAGCAGGATCACTGTATAGTATCCCCCACTCTATGACAATTTAGTTCTAAATGGATAAATGAGATACATAGAAGAGATGTTAACTGCTCCATTTTATAGATTAATAAACAATCAAGGCCCAGGCCATTTTCAAAAAAAAATTTTGGCCACACTCGTGGGACCTTAGTTTCCCAACCAAGACTGAACCCACACCCCCTGCAATGAAAGTGTGTGGAGTCTTAACCCCTGGACCACCAGGAAAGTCCCTCAGGCCATTGTTAAAGGACTTACTCGGGCTTCTATAGCTAATGAAGGACAGAGTGAGGCCATGAACCTAAGTCTCTAAGCCTCCACTCCTATCCCCTCAGCACTCTTCATTCTAAGGGTATGGAAACCAAAATGGAAAAGAACTTTCTATGAACTGGAGTGGTTACACAACTGGCATACAGCTCTGCTAACCACATCTCAGAACGTGAAATGTCCAAGAAAAACGATAGCTAAAGGATGGAAGAAATTTGGGGACTTCGGTGAAAGAAGAGCTACTTCATTAGAATAAACTAAAAAAAAAAAGGGGGGGGGGGACTCTTCAACCTAGAAATACTCCATCTGCAAAAAAAAAAAAAAAATTCTGTCAAATCCAGACAGAACTAAGATTGCAAGGCACTGTTTTCTATAATCTAGTTGGCATCTTTCAAAGTCCTGTAAAAGTACTTCACAGAGTAGAAATTTATCAACCTCTATACTTTCATGAAGTAGTCAGAAATAGGCAGTCTACATACTAGTGAGTTTCTTGAAACCATAGTCATTAGGAACTAAATTGTTTTCCCACCGTTTGCAATTTCCCAGCAGAATGATGAAGGGTCTTGACCAAGAGAATATTTGTTATTCAGTCCCTCAGTCATGTCCGACTCTTTGCAACCCCAGGGACTGCGGCATGCCAGGTTTCCCTGTCCTTCACCATCTCCCGGAGCTTGCTCAAACTCATGTTCATTGAGTCGGTGACGCCATCCAACCATCTCATCTTCTGTTGTCCCCATCACCTCCCCTGTTGTCCCCATCTCCTCCCATCCTCAATCTTTGCTAGCATCAGGGTCTTTTCCAATGAGTCAGCTTTTCGCATCAGATATAAATAAATCAGATATAGTATTAAAATCCGTATTACAGCTCTATTCACTAAAAAGGGTTTGTGTGTACCACATCCTGGTTGCCTATGAGATCTGCATTTATTATGACAGGTATACAAATATACATAATTTATATATATCCAATATTAAAAGTAAAGTTCTATCATAAACTTCTTTTAAACTAGTAGTTAAATTTAACTTTGCCTGCCTTTAGAATTTGGGAGGGCTTTCATCAATGTATAGTGAGCCAAGTCTTTAAAAAACTGTCCAGACAGGTTGAAATAATTTAAATCACCAACTTGCTGGATCTTTTACTACCTGAGCTATACAACTTTTTATCTATATAAAATTCCTTTGTATTGCTGAAAGATTCTCCAAGGAGCAGCTAAATATGGATCTGAAACGGCAATGATTGAGTTGTAGTGGCCTATGGCATCCTTCCCAAGAGTCAATGCCATGACAATGCAGAGGTCTTCTCAAATGCCAAGTGCCCCACCTTTCCTGAAGATTCATGAGCATCACCAAAAGTACATATGTATTTTTTCATTTGCTAAGTAAGTCAGATGATTGTTCTCACTTTACACAGAAAGAATCTTAAGGTTTAAAGTTCCTTAAAATGACCTGCTCACGGTCACACAGCTCATTAGGGACACAGTTTTCCTAGTAAAGTCTCTCCCATTTAATGGAGCTGTTCTTTAAAATGCCTATGCTCAATCCTTTTCACCTCTAGACAGTGAGATTTTTTGTGTGACCACAAAAGTCTGGATTTTTCTCAAAGCCACACAGCTTCAGGAAAAAGAAAAGTTCTAACTCCTGTGCTTTTTTCCAAGTCTCAAAAATTAGGATCTGGTATGGTATGTCCTCAAGGTTGATCCCTGCAAGTGCAGTTTTTAAGATATCCAAATCTAATACTGAGAAGTACGAATACATTTATCCCCTTCCCTGCACCATAGCAACCCAACCCATATCCTGGGCTCATCCTCCCAACCTAACAAGTGATTGGTGACATTTGGGAATCCCATGGAAAGGACCCCTATTGCTTAGCAACGACCTCTTCAACTAGCTTTAGGTTGGGATGAAAAATTCACCTAATCCAATTTACCTAATAAGGTCTGTCACATGTGGAGGGGATGAGGGAAGAGGAAATGGATTAAGGCAGTCAAAACATCACAAAGGAAGTCAAATTTCCATCTATAAGATAAATAAGCACTACGGGTGTAACATACAGCACAATAAATACAACACTGCTGTACACTATATAGAGTAAACCATAAGAGTTCCCATCACTAGGAAAACATTTTCTAATTTTACTTTTTATGATATAATGGATATTCACCAACTTACTGTGGTATTCACTTCATGATGTAAGGCAAACCTAACACTATGGTGGTGATAATCATACTGGAATTTATAAACAACTCACAGTATACCTTGCACAATATTATATGTCAATTACAATTTAAAACTATTTTTAAAAAATAAGGATCATCACATGAGAATTCATAATGCAAAATGCTAGGTGGCCTAATCCTCTCCTTTATTCATTAAGACTGCTAAAGAAGCAAAATTACTAGGGAATACCTAACATGATCAATTTAAGAAACCTATCTGGGTAACTCAGGCAAGAATAAAACTGTTACTCAGCAACAATTTTACTTTTGAGGACAGAAAATGGGAAGTACCTGCAACAGCTGGGTAGAACTGCTCACTTGGTTTGCAAGTGTGGCTATAGGTTGGGCCTCACCTGTTGCCTGGATTTTCTGGTCAAGCTCAAGAGGTGGCTGGGACTGGATAGTACATGGGGCTGGTAGTACATGGGGCTGTAAGTTCGCTTCCCTGCCCTTGCAGAGCAGCAGGACAGCAGCCAGGACCCACAAGGCTTGTTGTTTGGGAAGCTGAATCCAGCAAGTGTGCACTGAACTCCCTGAAGCCACGGGTTTTGCTCTGCAGATGGGAAAGCCATGGGCTATGCTCTCGGTTCAAGTCCCACTGTAGGCAGAGCTACTGGATGGGCTACACAGCATCCCATGTACTCTGGTGAGGTTCCCAGGTCAGGCAGGTTGAAGACTATACTGAGCAATCACCAGGGCTATTAGCTTCTCTGCCTGTGTGCAGTGGGAGAAGCAGCTCTAAAGCTAGTATAGCTCTTTTGTTTGTTATCATTCCTTTTTTTTAAACTGAAGTATAGTTGACATTATCCCCTTACTGATTACAACAGCCCCTTTCCAAAAGTGGTAACTGCTGGGTCAAAAAAGAATCAGGAAAAATACGACGATTAAATATATTTTTTTTAAAGTTCTGTTTTTATTTTTGGCTGTGCCGTGTCTCTGCTGCTGCACGCAGGCCTTCTCTACTTGTGGCGAGCAGTGGCTACCCTTTGTCGCAGTGCCCGGGCCTCTCACTGCAGTGGCTTCTCTTGTTGTCGAGCACAGGCTCTAGGTATGTGAGCTCAGCAGCTGCGGTGCACAGGATTAGCTGCTCCGTGGCATGTGAAATCTTCCCGGACCAGGGATAGAACCTGTGTCCCCTGCATTGGCAGGTGGATTCCTATCCACTGCACCACCAGGGAGGCCCTAAAATAGTATTCTTTAGCAAATCATGTCATCTATCCTAAACTCTACATTGTATCAATGTGGAATCAGGTCTCTCCTACCTCAGTCTCTGCCCTTTCCTTTATACACAATCACATGCTCACCTGCTTCTCTCTGGAAGAGCATCATGGCCCATGACACAGTTCTAGGTTACAGACCAATCCTCCAATGTGTCATACCTGGTGGCAGGTATGTTGAGGCTGGGGCTCCAAGATGCTATCTCTGTACATTTTCTAGAATTTATAAACCATGTGGTCTTCATTCACACAAAACAGAAACAACACCCCAGAGCAGTTCTGCCTTCCTCAGAAACACAAACTAAGGAAAATAACAAGTTTTACTGATTCTGAGACTAAAATGTTTTGAACAGAAACTGTAGGAAGCAAAGGGTTATTACACAGCAGGAATAAGTACAACAGGGGACAGAACTATTTTAGTCTTTCTGGTCAAGTGGTAATTTCAGCACAAATATAAGCAGTTTACTGAGAGATATCATAGCATTAAATAAAAAATCACATGAGGCTTTTGTAGGACAAGTCTGATTTTGTGTTGGCAATAGTACTATCAGTGTTACTTATAACAGTCTAGCAAGAAAAGCTCTACCATGACTGAGGTCATTGACATTTGCATCAGTCCCACTATACTGTATTAGGCAGAAATAGTCAGGTTTTATCACGCATCACACAAGTGCCTAAAACAAAATGCATTTGCATTCTCATCTTGTAACCCAGCAAGGCTTCTCTGGTGGCTTCAGTGATAAACAATCTGCCTGCAATGGGTCTAATCCCTGGGTTGGGAAGATCCTCTGGAGAAGGAAATGGCAACTTACTCCAGTATTCTTGCCTGAAGAATTCCATGGACAGAGGAGCCTGGCAGGCTACAGTCCATGGGGTCGCAGAGTCATATATGACTGAGCAACTAAACAACAAACTAGACCTTTCTGGGACAGACCCCCCTGTCTGCCTTCTGCACGCCTCTTATTTGCAAAATAACTTGAGCCTCCTAGGCCTTCCCCAAGTTCCAAACAATAAATTTAATCAGAGAAGTGAGAAAACACAGAAACAAAGGAAAATGGTCAAGCAAGACAAAATAATGATAGTTCAGGAATTAAACGATGTCAAGGACCTTTAGTTTCCCCTCAAGAGCTATAGGTAATATTCTGAGCCATATTCTTTGAACTATTCTGCAGATAATGAAACCCTCACTAGGTGGAAAAACTGTAGGCTATCCACAAGCATGTAAACCCCAGGTGGGCTGAAACCACAAGGTTGATGATGCTGACTCTTGATTACTTCACCAGCAACCAATTGGAAGAATGCCCATAAATTGAACATATACCCTGCAACCCTCTCCCTCACCCTGTCTTTTAAAATCTTTCCCTGAAAGTCATTGGGGAGTTTGGGCTTTTTGAGCATTAGCTGCCTGGACTCTTTGCTTTGTGCCCTGCAATAAACACTGTACCTTCCTTCACCACAGCCCAGTGTCAATAGATTGGTTTTACTGTGCGTGTGAGTGGATCCAAATTTGATTTGGTAACAGTATTAAACAAAAGGCTTTCTGAAGAATTTATATATTATATATACGTTTTTGTTTCTATGTATTGTTTTCTATAAATATCAATCTCACTAAATTCCTCTTCAAGTCTTTGAAATAGCTATAGTTAGTATATGGGTGAAAAACTAAATAAAACTGGGTCAATTGAGTAAAATCGCCTCTTAACCTTCAAGGAAACTTGACTACATTCACTAATATGTCTTCCTGAAGGCTGAGACTCATTAAATCAGGGTAGTTCAAAACATAGCAGAGTCCCAGCAAAACCTGTACTGTGCAGCCAGTGCATCATTTTGGTTTAAGAACACAGACAAATTCTAGTTTCTACTCATGGAATCATCCTCTCCCCATCTCAAATGCTTGCCTAACTGCTCACGGTGCTCAAGAGCCGTCTCTTCCCTGGCCGGTGACCCACCCTGACCCGCAGGGTGACTGGAGAACAAAAGCTGACAGCCAGCATAATAAGACCATAAACCAGGTCTGGGATTACATCTGCTGGTGGGGTGCAACTAACCCACATCATCCCCACACCCTTTTCTCAACATATCTAACTAGCTACATTAAAGTGAAGTACTGCACAGGCCCTTGTTTAAACTGAAGGATTGCTGGGCCAGACCTTCTTTTTCACTGTAGTAAAAAACACATAACATAAAACCACCATTTTAACAGTTTTAAAATGTACAATTCTGTGGCACTTAGTACATTTACAATGTAGTTAACTAGTACCACTACCTAGTTCCAGAACATTTTCATTATCTCAAAGGAAATCCTATACCCACTAGCAGTTAATCTCTGTTCTTCCCATTCCCAGTCTCTGGTAACCACTATTTTTAACCATTTACCAGAGCAATTAATAGTGTGGGCTAATACGGCTAGTACTGTATGATCAAAGCAGCCTATGCTCACAGCAGTTTCCTTATGCTGTCTAAATTAGGGTGACTTTAGTTCACCTGAACTTTTTAAATGAAGCAAATCTATGCTGTAGATAACTATGGAACAATGTTCTACACTCAAAATTTTCTTCTAGAAAGAGAATATCACTGATAACTACTAAGAAGCAGTTACCCAGCAACCTATCCCTGCAGAGAACAATGTAAAAACATGAAATATAATTATTGACCCCATTCAGTCATGCTTGCCCTCATCTCTCACTTCAGTCCTAGAAAACATACTGTTTAGATAATCAAATCACTAAGATGCTGCTAAGTCTCATGCCAGCTGCAACTGCAAATAATTTTTCTTTGGTAGGGTAATCCTTCAGCAGGAAAGTAGGGATTTTAAAAGGCAGCTTATATTCCGTAACTCACTTCTACAGATTTATTATCCAATGTTTCATGGGATTTGGCTATGGAATGGAATTTCAGTATTAAAAAAATAAACTCAAAGCTACTATTTCTTTTTAAAAAATATTTAGTTATTTGGCTGTATCAGGTCTTAGTTGTGGCATGTGGGATCTAGTATCCTGACCAGGGATTGAACCCAGGAATTGGGAGCACTGAGTCTTAGCCACTGGACTACCAGGGAAGTTCCCAAGCTACTATTTCTTAGTAAGAGCAGCTGTAGAACCTGCTCTTGCATGTTCCCTTAAAAGCTGAAAGATCACGAAGGCAAGACTGTTGTTAAGGATAAGGGAAGAGGGTGTGTCGCCAAAGCGTACACAGTGGTGAACCCAAGTAAACTGTCAGAAGCATTACTGACAGCAACAAGAGGACTGACATGCCAGTGCATAAACCAGCAAGGTCCAGCCTACCACCCCAATCACATCTGAAGAATCTACTTGTCACTTTGGTGGGGAGAAAGCATTAAAAAGAATTCATATGTAAAGTCAATACTACTTAAAGCACATATAAATTAAATAAGCCCTGTCAACCATCCACAGGTTTGTCTCCTAAAATCTTAGGCACAAAATAATCTGTAACACTGACATCCATCTTAATTTTCAGAGGGCAAGGGAAGGAGACAACTATTACACAAACTCACAAGTTACCTTTTAAAATTAAGACATCTCAAAAAATAATAATAATAAATAAATAGATAAAATTAAGACATCTCAATTTTACAACAAATGTAGAAAAGTATTTATAGAAGAGGGAAAAAAGAAGCTTTGTTTATTGTAAAGTCAGGTAAACTTATGTATACAGCCCAGTACCATACATTTACAGAAGTTCATTCACAGGTTACCTTCAACATAACCTACTGGGTTCCATGATAAGGGTCTAAAATGCTTCTAGATTCAATTTAAAATTTCTACATCTAGAGGGCTAAAGGGACATTAGTCCACCGTTGTCAAAATGCAATGAGAAATGTTAATGTATGCTTCATTTCCATCAAAACTTTCTATTCAACAGCTCTTAAAACTTTTTTAAACCCCTGCATCATTTCTAAAAGGATTAAGGCAAACTGCTTTTTTGTTAAAATTCAAAATAAAGCTTTTTCAAAAGATCTAAATGGAACTGCTATATACAAATTTGTTTAAAACTCTCAGGATCAAGAGATTGGCTATTGCCAACTATAGATTTCATAGTTATTCAAGATAGATAAAACAAATTCTCCCTTCTAATAAAGATGAAAATAAAATGCCTGCATCAGTTTTCTATTATTAAAAAGCTATGAACCTGGTAACAGATGTTAAAGTATAGTCTCTCAATACCATGCTCAGTTCTTACATCTTACTTGCCTATGTATATGTTTTGTTCCTTAAAAAAGGAAAAAAAAAAACAGATCCAGTGGAGAAAGAATGTTTAATAAATGGTATTGAAACAAATAGCTATCTGTTTGGAATAAAAATAAAATTAGGTCCTTATACCTTGTACCATGTAGAAAAATACATATATTACTGATGGATTTCAGAGTAAAAAATAAAAATGCAAGTACCCCAAATTCTACATACAAATTTAGGGAGTTTAGACTCCCTAAAGCCCATCCATGGATCTCAGATTATCTAGAAGAGGAATTGTTAATTATAACTTCTATTAAAATTTCAATGCCAAATACCAGATCTGTTTTCAAGATCAAGTCACATGCAACAAATGAAGATGAACACATTAACTCATTGTTGTAACTTTATAAAATCGCCAAACTGGAACTAGAAACAGAGGCATGTCAATACAAATGGACAATGACTTAAGAAAAAAAAAAAATACACCAATTTAAATAAGTTTGAGTGCATACTGTACAAGTGTATCCATGTCTGTTAACCTTTGAGAAATATAAAATCAGCTAAATCTGTAGTACTTAAAATTTAACATATGCAATGTTATTCTCAAACTTGATTAAAATACTTAATAAATACATGTTTAATATGAATAACTGCAACATACTTAAACATCTAAACATATAATAGGAATTCTATAATATTAAAATGCAATACTTTCACCTGCATTAATCTCATACACAATGGAAAAATACTTGCAGATAATTAGCATTAAGAATGCAAATATATTTTCACTGTGGAAGAAAAATAAGATTAGAAATCATATATTTGTATAATCTACAAGAAAGTTGTAGATAGTCTACATTATGATATTCTATGTTAAAATGAAAGCAATATTTAAGTTTACAACAAATTTACTCAAGGCAAAATATTTATTACAGAACAGAATCTTAAATCAAAGCAAGGCAACATTAGATTAACCATTTTAGTTTCTTTTTTAAATGAAGTGTAGCTTTAAAATTGTAATAAAGGTAAAACATAAATTCTAACATGCTCGTCTCTTCTTATAAATGGGATGATGTAGAAAAGCAAAGCTTCAATGTATAGGGATTGGAACCATCTGTAAAATTAAAAAACAAAGTTAACAGTTTCCTTCATCAAACTTTCATGATAAAATTGAATTAGCAGAGTAAATTATTTTACTTTTTTATAGCATTTGAAGAAGGAAAATTTCTATGTAAGGTAAAGAGAAGATTACGTTCATTCATACCTACTATCAGGTAAGCTAAATGAAGGCTGGAATATTGTCCATTTTACATTCCTGTTGTTCTAAACATCATTTGACACATAGGACGCACTCATAAATTTTTTTCTTTTTTTTTTTAGTGAATTAATCATTATAGATAAACAGTATCAGGATTAGGCTTATCTAAGTCCATTTGCAAAATTCACTTTGCAGAAAATATCACCAACGGTAATCACTCTATAAAAGTTCATTCAAATATAGTTTGGGAAATGGAATAAGATTTGAATGTAAAAGAAGATATCAATTAGCTGAAAAAGTTCTAAGAGAGTTAAGTATTAAATCTGATCAACAGGGCACATAAATTTTTAAATTGCTAAAGAAAAGAAGGGGTGGTATAATACACAAATATACTTTCATTTTATACATTCTTCTTTAACTTTTCAGAACAAGCAGAGATAGTTCTTCGTCAACTGATTATGCAAAGAAATAATTATGTTATCTTAATGTACCAGAATTTTAGTGTTAAACAAATTCCTATAAAAGTATATATATCAGCAAGTATTAGCGAGACACTGCAGAAGATTAAAAAAAAACTATCTGTCTTCAAGGAGTTTATAATTCATATATTATATTTTGAATATATCTCAAATATGCATATAAAGTCTTTTAAAATCTTCCATCAAAAATTTAGCCTCACTATTTATTTTTGTGACTAAGGTAAAATGAGAGGAGGTATTCCTACTTATTAATTTTTTACTAAGAAAATTTTCAATCAAGAAAAAATATATGGATCAGTATAATGAACACCCACAAAGCTTCATTAACTGTCAACATTTGGTAGGCTTATTACTTCATCTACCTATTATTCATACGCTTTTGGGGTACTGGAATATTTTAAAGCAAATCCTAGATACGTCACTCCATCCACAAATACTTCAGTGTGTATTCTTCTTCCCCCCACTACCATTCATCATCACTCCTAATAAAACTGATATTAGTTATTCTCCTATTATTTATTTAGAAAGATAATGTTTCAACACCCTATAGATCCAGGAGCTAAGTAAATTACGTAGCACAAAGCTTCAAAAGTTAAATACTAGTATATTCTTTGCACTGTAAAAAAGAGGCCATTTACCATCATAAAGAGAGTGACACTTGATTTGATACAAATTAAAATAATGTGGGATACCATTTTTCATCTATCATATTGGTAAAAATCTAAAGTCTGCCAACACTCAGCACTGGTAAGAGAGTTGGGCAGCGGGCATTTTCATACACCACAGGTAGTAAACTCGTGTAACCTTTTCCAAGGACAATCTAGCAACATTTACCAAAACATAAACCTTTATGCTCTCTACGAGGAAACTGCCCTACAAATATAAAACATGCAACTATTAGCATGTTTATTATAGTAATAGAAAAAACACAATTAGAAACAAGCAGTATTCATCACAGGGGAAATGGATAAATCAAGTAAACTGTGGTACATCACTACTAAAAACAGCTACTCTGTGGGGGGAAAAAAAGAGGGGGGGTAGCTTTACACGTGCTGATACAGAAACAGGTCTAAGACACATTAAGTGAAAACAGCAAGGCAGGTAACAGTATGTATAGAAGAACCATTTTGTGTAAGTTTTAAAAAGGTAGATATATATACTGGGGAGGAAGAATAAAAGGAAAAGACAGAAAGGTTAGGGGTTATAGAAAGCTTTAATTTTCACTTTGTACCAGTATGTACCATTTGAGTCTTTCAACCATATATATTTATTGCTTTCTTCTGAAAAGATCAACAGGATTTATGGAAGTCAGTCTCCAAGTGGGCCTCAACGCTCTGTACCTCCTCGTATGCACAGCCCTGTATAGCCTCCTCCTACACTGTATCACAGTTGGTCGGTGTGACCTCAAGATTACAGCGTAAGTGATATCATGGCACCTCCAGTAATAGGTTACGAAAGGCACTGTGCCTTCTGTTTTGTTGGTCTTTTGTTTTCATCTCTCTTTTACTCATTCAAAAGACAAAAGAGCTACCATGAAATGGTCAACATACTTTGACTGTCCCTACAAAGAAACACAAGAGTGAGCATGGAACTGGATTATCCAGCCCCCAGTCATAAAACTTAAATGACTGCAGCTTTATGAGACTAGAGCCAGAACCACCCAGCTAAACTGTACACACATTACTGATCCTCAGAAACAGTAAGATAAATAAAGGTTTGCTGTCTTTGTCTTTTTTTTCATTTATTTTTTAAAAATATGGAACGCTTCACAAATTTGCCTGTCATCCTTGCGCAGGGGCTATGCTAATCTTCTCTGTATCATTCCAATTTTAGTATATGTGCTGCCGAAGCGAGCACAGGTTTGCTGTCTTAAGCTGCTAAATGTTGTGATAATCTGTTACATAGCAAAAGGTCACTAATATAAGAATTATGAGGGTTGTGGAATTTATATGCCTTTTTAAAATTCGAACTTCTATATTATACTATATTAAAAAAAACTAATAAATGCTATCTTTAAATTATCATCAATGTTCTGACAGTAACTCCCACTGAATAATTATGACACAATCTTACTTACTTGGAACTCTTATCTGATAGTGATTTAGTGCCGTGAGGGCTTCTACTGCATCAGTTTTGCATTCCCATTCTAAAAGCCCAGAAAGTGTTTTGGCAGAAGCTAAAACAAAACAAAGAAACACAAATCCACTTTTTATTTGCTTATCATCAAATTAACCAGGAAACTTAAAAAGAGGGAATGTGCACTTACGTTTTGCATCAAACACTTTATATTTGATGAATGTAAGAACTTCATGGTCATTACACAACTGTCAAAGAAATGTAAAACTCCATTAAAAAGGCCAAAATAATATTCCTACCTTTTTTGACCCCCCCCTCCAAGAAAGTAAACTTTATGGTAGCATTTAAAGTTTTGAGTATGGCATGAATGAATTAAACCAAATGTTTTTAGATTAATAAGCTACATGAGAAAATCAATTAAAATGGTGGTATCCTATAAACTACGTATACAATTTTAGTGCTATACAAGAAAGCCAAGACTTGTAACTGAAACATATTCTCACAGCTGACCAGGGTTTAACTCAGTACCTAAGGTGGGGAGTGGTGTTCTGGAAAAATCAATTCTTTTCTGAAGCATTTCCTGCAGTTAGGGGAAAATGCCAGGATATATAAAGTTCTGTTATGGGTGAGATTTAAGGACATGGTAAAAGAACTTTATAAATGCAGGACTAATTCTAATTCCAACTCTCAAAAATACTGAGCCACAAAACAACGAAAGACCAATGAAGGATGGAAGCCAGAAAAGTATAATGGTCAAAGGATGAACTGTATTAAGTACCAAATAAGTGAAGAAAATACCAATAATATCAAAAGCAGAAGATGGACAGTGAGAGACTTTAAAATGATGTTAAACGTCCCATATTTGAAAATAAGCCACAGGAACATCTCCACAATTCGCATTCAGTGCCCACCTTTGTGAAGGTCTCTTCTGTGACACACAGGGGAACATTGTAGTAGTGCAGCACACAGGAGGGCGGCTGGATGATATTCTTCGATGCTTGGCCAGCACTTGTAAAACGATTGTTTTTGCTCATTGCAAAATCCTTGTAGCTACTTGTACCATCCTCCAGCTCAAATATTTGACTTGGAACAACTGAATGTTGTTTAGACACACTAAAGATTAGAAATCAAAGAGGTACAGAACATACCTTTGTTAGATAAAAGCAGCAGTTGGCAGTCTCAAACTGTTAACATATATGCCTGCATCAATCCTAATAAAAAAAGGCATACGCAGCTATTTAAATACAATTTAAATACTTACTATTCACTATTTTTAACATTTAATATTTAAAGTCAGTTTGAGTTATAATCAATTGCTCTTACACTTAAAAAAACCTACTGAATATAATTTCATATTAGAAAACAAAAAATTGCTCATTTTAACATTTTGCTTTATGAAACTATGTACAAGTAATACACAAAATCTAAATTATATGATCTGAAGTGTCTAAAATGACACCATTATAGCTGCTAGTTTCAGACATGCCCTCAGGTACATTAAAATATTCTGAAATGGAAATTAATGTCTCTGATAAAAAGGATAATGTTTTTTAAATTTACCACTTAAGATAAATAATTACCAAACATTAAGTCTTTTTCCAAACAATTTGACATTGTTAAGATGTGTGACAGCTCTTTCTACAGCATACTCATCGCCCATTTCTACTAGTGCTGTACCAGGAATGGTCTTCATAAATTTTACCTGTAAGTACAAAATCCCCAAAAGGTGAACATTTAATTCTCTTTAACAGTAACAGAATTTCTAAAAGAGATTATAAGTGGTTGATGGCAAGTAAAGAAGAACACCTGGAATCTTAACTTTATTCTGCTCTTCTATTGGACACTCTTAACTCCTATCAAAATGCAATAGTTTAAAACAGAAGACTGCAATTCTATTGTATAACACACTGAAGAAGAGCAGAGGCTTACCCTAACTCTGTTATTTATTAACTGTGTGATGTGGGGCAATTCACTTCTCTGAGTCACAGATTTCCTTCTAAAATGGAGATAATGATAACATTTGGCAGAACTCATCAATATTTATTCATCCAATAAATATTTATTAAGTACCTAATATGTTTTAATAATCATGCACCGTACTATGTACTGGGGATTTAATGGCAAACATAACAGACATGGTCTTTTTTTTTAAGACATGTTCTTCTTAAAGCTTATGTTCAAGTAGGAAGGTCAGAAATGTTAAAGTAAATAATAATTACCAACTATTCAGCATGCTATTTATTGCCTTAGTAACAAACAAGATACTATATGAGAAGTAATACAAAATGACCTTGAGATAGCATTTCCAGTAGGAAGGCTTGGGCAAGGTAGGGGCAGTTTAAAAAATCGGAAATACACGTTTTCACGACATCTTTGAGAGAAGCCATATTTATCCTCTCATATTATTCCAGTTTTAGTATATAATGCTATAAGGGTTAGATGGGATAAAGTATGACTATCTTTCAGCATAGTGCCTATGCCTTGGACAAATCCCTAAATATCTATTAAGTATTACTAATGTTAATAACATATTAAACACAGTTCTAACCTATTAACCTCAAGGAATAGTGAGAGTACTTACACAAAAAATTGCAACATAGCATTTATATCTATCACTGCAACTATCAATTTTAATAGGCTATCCTAGTATTTTTATACTACACCTGTACTTGAACAAAACTCAGCTGTAGTGGGACTTTTCAGTTTTATTTGAAATCAATTGCGTTCCTGTGGGCAAAATTTCTCTCCCTTGATTTAATCCAATAACATTTCTACAAATATAATAGTGACCAAATATGTATGTGAAGTATGTAGTTCAACTGGTAAATCTCAAAAAAAAAGAAGAAACTAACCATAAATAGATCTTTAAAGGACTATGATGGCTTAAAATGTATCATTTAAATTTTTTAATTTTTCGAGATGTGGAGAGACCAGAATTGTTCAAATAACATACAGAAAATTTTGTTTTTATTAGAAAGTGATTTTGATTTCTAAATGAGACAATAGTTCACAACACAAAAAAACAATGCTCTAAAAATGTTGGTTAAATTGCCTGACTCCAGTTGTCTACAAATGTGAAAAGCACAAACAGAAAAGTAACACTATGTAAAGAAGGTTAAAATACACATTAAAGCATATCAATTATAAATTATGCAGTTCCTGGACCTTAACAGAACACCCAGATGTATAAGATATATGTGTATATAAAAAACTCTGAACTACTTTTCTCAATGCTGCTAAATCTGTTCCATGTATTCTTGGCTAGTTATACAAGCAGAAATATTCCTTATGTTATCCCCTACACCAAATATGGAATTTTCTTTTTTCCTTTTTCTCTTTCACATGGTCAAATAGGTAGCGGAAACTCTTTTTATCAGAGATGTTCCAAGTTACTGTCTCAGATCAAGGGGGCTTTAGAATTAATGAACTAAGAACTTAGAGTAGCAATTCCATGCCCCCCCACATACACTTATGACTCACACACTGTACTTTCTTTTATTGCTGTGAAAACAATACTAAAATCACTTAAAACAACAGGAAAAAACAACATACTACAGTACTGAAACTCAAATTAGCAAATGTATCAAACAACTGGTAAGACTACCAATCATTTCCCCAGTTAAATTTTCCATGATTCTTTCAAAAATAGTTTAGAACATACTTTGTGACAGGGACTCTAAGTGTTTGTGAGATATCAATAAAACATCACAGATCTGGGGAAAGCACAGAGCTATCTAGTGAAAATAAGGTTCAATGAAGTTTTAAAGATCTTCAAAGCATGTGAAATTTACATGTTTTGCTACTTTTTCAGTATAAAGCCTCCAGACAGAAAGTTTTGGACACAGTCTATCAAAGTGGGTCAGTTTCAAATACTGATTTGAGGTAAAAGCATGTTGTCCTGCAGAAGATACTAGAACTCTAGCATTTGGGAGGCAGATGTATCAATTTAGAACTCTCCTAAAATTCATAGACAGCCAAGTGCTAAGACATGTTTATGTAACCAAGCTCCAAGAAACTAACTGCTCTTTCAAAATTCCACAGTTCAATATGTTAAATACCAGAATATATCTAAAGTGATTTTAAAAGTATAGGCTTTATGCCTATAATATGCTAGTAATTGACTAAACTACTTACCATTTTAGACTTCTATTTATATTAGTAATTTACTCTGCTATTCAGCAAAAACTAACACAACACTGTAAAGCAACTATGCTTCAATAAAAATAGAAAAATATTTTTAGTATCAACAATCTACTCTGATCACTAACAAACAAAAAACAATTTCTAAATTTCTACCTAATGAATTTTTAACTCATGTGGATAACTATGGAAAGAACCTGCATGCTCTTAAATATAAGAAGACACATGTATCTGCAGCCTTTTCAGATTTTCCTATTATATATCCTAGCAAAAGAAGTTAATATAAAATGAAACTTTAAAAAATAATTTCTTAAAAAAATGAAACTTACCTTTTCAATATTTCCATATAAGCAGAATAGGTTGAAGACTCTTGAACAATTCATTTTTAGTTGATGTAATCCACTAACCATTACAACTGAACCAGAGGGATTTCCTCCATGCATGTAAGAGGAAGAGGCCTGTGGTAATGGATAGGCAACAAGCTCAGGTGTATCTCGAGAGCCCATTCTGTAACGACTCGGTAAAGGTAATAATGGACCATGGGATCCTATTAAAAACAAAACAAAATAAAACTTTAGCAGACACACTTCACCACACACAAAAACAAACTCTTATTAGCTAGGTTGATGCACATCCAAGGAAAACTCAAATGTATGAATATTCAAATATAACCTGTGGGAATTAACAAAAATCTGTATTTATTTGTACCAGATCCAATATACACTGACCTGCACACAACTGCATACACCAGGATTTAAGTTCTTATTTTTAAAAAGTGATTTTAACAAAAAAGTAAGATCAGGCTATGGATGGATGAAAAGGAATCAGTGTAAAACTTTGGGCCACTATATAAATTATACATCAAACTCAAAAAAACCTGCCAACATCTTTTGGAGGATGGAATAATACAATAAAATCTTCAGTGAAATCTATATACAGATAACACCTTTAGTTCCACTAAGAAGCTGTCCCCTTGAATATATTTTACTATTAATATACTTTCAGGCTAGTATTGTATTCTCCTGATTCTAATTTAGGATACAAAAAGCCTGGTTATTATTTAGTTAATAACCCCCCACAAACACACTCAGAGGTTATCATTATTCAGCAACTTCCATTTTTTGCAACATCAAGAATCCAAAAGAAGATAATGCTTGAATATCTGAATCTGCTGTCACAGAAACACACACAAAACTATGTCTCTCATTCTAAGAATCTTTACTAAGAATCAACTAGCTAACTCTAGAGTAGCTCTAAGTAACTTCAATTTACTCAGTTTTCCCATCCATAAAAGACTAGAAGCAAAAGGAAAAACAAAGCTAGACTGAATGGAATAGACGGGAATGAAGGAGTCCAGAGAAACTGTGATACTAAAAGCTGGCAGAGGGCACATTTACAGGAAGAAGAGAGGCATAAGAACTGAGAACAAGCAATGAAGATGGAGAGATGTAACTCAAAAATGTAAACCCACACATCTTAGCGCTCCTGAAGTGAAGTGTTAGTCACTCAGTCGTGCCCGACTCTTTGTGACCCCATGGACTGCAGCCCACCCCTGTCCATGGGATTTTCCAGGCAAGATACTGGAGTGGGTAGCCATTTCCTTCTCCAGGGGATGTTCCCGACCCAGGGGTTGAACCTGGGTCTTCTGCCCTGCAGGCAGATTCTTTACCGACTGAGCTGAGTCAGTGATTATAGAAGCATACTCTGGGGTGCATAGAAAGATTTTCTTACTGTGCAAGAAGCCAATCCAAAAACCCAAGTCCTTCCCTCATTTTCAAGAAATAAAGAATATGTAATGCCACTGGCTTTCAATTTTATGTAAGACTAAGGAACACTTGTCATCTACTGAGTGAGTTACTAAGAACTACTATATTTTGGTATCATAGCACATTACTACAGCTTATGTGGATTCAGTATTCAATATTCTAAATATAGCTGTCATTCATAACAACACAGAAATACTATCACTGAGCACATGTAAATATAGTGTAAATTCCTGCAATTTTATGGAGGCATACTTTATCAATATATCATCATCAGTGTTGCCTTAAACTGGTCAAGGTTTTCAACTGCTCTTATTGTCCATAATCTAGTTTATCAAAACAATCACTATAGCTCATGGTGAGTTACTTGTTAAGTAATTACCTGTATTTCGGCCTCTCTGTATTTCGGCCTCTAATTTAGACTATTACACATATGGTGGCGTTAAATATCCATTATTCTTACCCCTACTGCAAAAATGCACATATATATTATACTACACCCAGCCCTTCCCCTAATACTACCATTTGCTTGTACAGTAATGCCACTACACTATTATGACTAAATTTTTTCACAAAAAGTGGGAAAATGTATGTTAGATGGGTAATGGAAACTTCCACTCTGCTGAAGTTGACCAAGGTCCAAAAACTCTAGATCCAATGCCATAGGTAACAAATTCAGTGCAAAAGATTATCTGATGTTTGTAATGACACTGAGCCAGCAGGGTTAAATTATGCTATATACACTATTTAAATCATTACCTATATTAAGAAGACTAAAAACAAGTCTCTTAAAAGCTTTCTAAATAACTCATGCAAAAAGTATTGCTGCTTCTGTTTTTTAAAAATTCACTTATATGAGAAAATGCTATATAAATGGCATTTTGAACACTTTGAAGGCCTTCCCCATCGTCAATACTTTAAAATCTGTACATTATTTTTTGCCGCTTTTCAAGTATGAGGGCTTCTACCATGCACATCACATGGCTGGACTTTCAAATAAAGATTTAAAGAATTCTGAAAGCACAGATTTATACTGCTATAATAAACTAGTGAACAAGTTTAATCTATTAAATAAACTTTTTCCTTTTTCACATGCTATTATAAAGGAAAAGTCACCTATGATATGACACCAAAATGCAAATGAACCTGCTTTGCTGAACTGCTGACCTGAAGGGACACAGCTATGATTTGAAGCATCTGTAAAAAAGGCTCAGTATCACGAGCACTGACTTCCATCTTTGCTCTTACCCCAGTTTCTTCATGCTACTTCCCTCTTCAGTCAATCTTGATGCATCATTATCTCCTATCCCCCATCCTGCTTACTTCCCTAGGAAAACAGAGCAAACTTTCCTCTGAGACAAATGTTTCAATAAACACAGCTCAGAGCAGGTGCCCCTACACAAACCCACCACAACCATCCTTCAGCAGGACTCTTCAGAACCTGAATGATCCCTATTTAACAAACATCATTCCAAAGAGTTTTGCATCTCTCTTTAAGCTTACATCTTAAAATTTATACACACATGCTCTCTGTTGGCATGAAACCAACAGAGAATTTCACAACAGGCTTTCAGAAAAGACAAAGTTCTTCTAGGGCATATAACATATTCTTATTAATTTTCATGTATTTTATTAAGTGAAGACAAACCTGAAAAGCCACACTAAGAAAATAGTTTGTGTCATCATTACTGTAGTACTTTGTCCTTCATATATATGCTCACAGATTTTTTTCTAACTCCCTCTGGCAGAATATTTAACCAATTTTTGGCCTTAAGCTGACTGCCATGACACATTTATATAATCTACAACTATACTGACAAACTTTGATGAGCCATTCTTTTGAAACCCTCCATTATACAATGCACAGTAAATACCTAACAGGGTTTCTTTACTGAAGGATCAGAACTACTTGTATGACCATATTAATATTTACTGTTAAAGAAACAACTAAGGAAAATGATCAAGGAATACACTATAATGACTGCAGTAAGATTTTCACTTTATACTACAATTACTGTTTTGATATAACATATTGTTTCAAAATCTCTTCTGCAATACAGACTACCATAAAAAATCAACAATTAGAGACATCCACACACATGTAATTAATTCCTCGAATTCAAAAAAAGACACTAGGGATTAAGCTAAAACTCACAGCAAAGAATGGTCACCAAATATGTACACTATTTGAAAACATTTCAAACAACAGGAAACACTGGTGGCTTTGTTCAATAATAAATCCCAAGAACACAACATAGCAATTTCTGTTTTCTACCACTTTTAATAGTAATGCTAATTGTACTTCAACTTTAAACCACAGAATAGGTGGGGTCAATAACTACTGCTAAAAACTAAAAAAGTATTTAAAAACACAGAACTTAGAACCAGTTTAAACTTTTATCAACAATTCTCAACATCTACTTATAAAGACCACAGCCAGATACCTAACTTTTCCCTGGGGAAGATTATTAATCTAGGTTTCATAATCTTAATTTATCAACATAGCAAACATTAAAACTAAGAAGTTTAAAAAAAAAAAAAGAACTAAATACAAATTTAACCAAGTGTAGAACTAAAAGAATTAGCGATCTAACCAAAATCATGTTTCCTTTTCAACAAATATCCCATTCACTCTGCCTTTTATTACTCTAAATTCCTCTTTGCTCATAACTGCTGGAAATGGAAGAAAATACACTTACTGAGCTATACTTCTTTTTGGTCTTCTAACAGTCTGGAGCTCATAACTAATCAAAACCAAAACAAAACAAAATGTAACAGTAAAAAAGCTTTCAATCCTAAACAAGAGCTCTCCTTTATCCCAAAGATTATGTGATATAACAACAGCCTAAGAAAACAAAGGATTTTGGACAACTCCTTTGGAGTATATTAATAAGAGACTGATCCCATAAACTAACTCAAGTGAGCAGAAAAAAAAGAGAGACAAGAATTGTGCCATTCTTCATCAGAAATGCAAAAATTCTAAGAGTTTGTCTATACTACCTTCCTTCTGCCTTGACAAACTTACCATAGCCATCATGTCTAAACGAAGAAGGGTGTTCTCCCAAAATGGCTTGTCTCTGGCGACCCTTTCCTCTATCTGACACAAAAGTAGAAACAGGGTTTTAACAATTTTGACTCAAGTACTTAACAGAGTTCTCACATGGGAAACACCCATTCAAAACATCCATTACAATTCATGAGAAATGTGATTCCTGGTTAATGTTAAACATCCATTCATATCCAATTTAAATACAAACACCAGAAGTTTAAGAAAATAATTCTATCTAACAAATTCCACTTAACTTGAAAATATCTTTTTGGCAAACGCCAAATACAATCACACTTTCGAATTTAAGGAAAGAATGGATACTTTTCAGAAAGTGAGGTACACAATGCTAAAGCTTGACACTGTACAGAAGTTTTTTTACCAATACATGTCTTTAAAACAAGCTTTAAGTGCAGTACTTTTGAAAGACAGTACCTGATGCATACTATTAGCTTCAACAGCAACACATTTTCAAAGTGGGCTTCTTTCAAGAAGTTCAGCATAAGCCAACAACAACCTGTATTACATGGTTTCACAATCAGTAAACACAGAGTATTTTGTATGTATATACACATATTTACAAACACCTACTGACTTGAGAGCTGGAGATTTTCACATCACTGGCCCATACTGTATCATGGATTGGCCATTGTCTATAGACCTTAACACCAGGCAGAACTAGGAACACCCCCAAAGCTTAAATATGCCAAGTTAAAGCTAACCAAGGGGGCTACATTATTGGACGAGAGTACTACAATACTCCTAAAGGATAATTTTTATACTAACTACATCTTTAGGGGAGGCATGCCAATTTCCTCAAATCTAAGATAACAATTTAAAAAATTACTTCAAAGTTTCTAAAATAGTACTTCCTATGTTAGTAAACTTTAAAAATCATTGTGTAATATTTTGAGAAAGTTTGCTGATCAAATTATGGTATTCAGTAAGATTTTCTTTTTTTTTTTTTTAATGAATTTTAAGAGTCTGGTCATTCTTTGAAAATTCAAAGAGAAAGGTTTTCTACATATCCTTAGTCACCTAAACAAATGAGGTTAATGGGAGATGAGAAATACTTTAATTTTCACTTCAGGGTACAGAAGTATTGTTTTAATTACCTATTTCAAGTATCACAGCATTGAAAGGGACCTAGGAGGTCATCTAGTTCAACTTTTATTCAGTGTATAAATTCTCTTTATATCATCCCTGAGACTATCAACTGGGACCACCTAGCCTCTGCTGACCCAACTCTGGTAACAAAGTACTCATTACTTTCCCTTACATTTTCAGTTAGTCCTAAATCATGAAAAAATTAATTTCTATATTGTATAGAAATTTGTCCTCTAAATATATTCTACTCCATTTAGGGCCTCACAGCCTTACTCAATACTTAGTCTTTCTCCAAAAACTCTTTCAAACGCTTAGAAGTTATTATGATCCTCTCCATATTCCCAAAGTTATTTATTTCTCCTCCAATCTAAACACTCACAGTTCCTTCTTCCCAGTATTATCATTTAAGTCTCACTCTATCAATCCAGTCTGCTATTCCACTCTGCTAACATTCCTCTGCTCAAGAATGCAACCAA
The DNA here is from genome assembly GCF_033118175.1 of Dama dama. Lineage (NCBI taxonomy): Eukaryota > Metazoa > Chordata > Mammalia > Artiodactyla > Cervidae > Dama > Dama dama. The sequence goes on along the minus strand of NC_083691.1, from coordinate 82,548,751 downwards.
ATGCTAAATATAAGTGCTTATCTGATCTAAGAATCTTAAACCAAAACCATCATAAAGTCTTCATGGCTTGGTTTTACTGACAGTTAACTGTGTGCTATAAAAGAAAGAGCACTGAATTGGGAATCAACTAAGATTTCAACTTAACCACTAATTTGCTATATAATCATAGAAATAATCTTTATGCATAAAATGAAGGAGTGAGAGTAGATGATCTGTAAGGAATCTTTCAGCCAAACATTGTCATTATTTCTCTTTAATAATTTCTCTTCAATAATTGGAAGAATGCACTACCTAACATAAGGTCATATAAAGAAGTATAAGGAAGAAAAAATAAAAATAAAAAAGAAGTATAAGGAAGAGTCAAACACTGAATTTATCAATGTATAAACAGTGGTTTGTAAACTTTCATGGATTCGGTCTGAAATCTGATGGAAGCTGTGGACCTTTCTCCCCCAAAAGATGCACACACACACGTTTTGTTTAACATTTCTGGGGGGATTCTCTGGAGTCTAGGCTAAGAATTCTTTGCACTAAAATGTAAATTGACCTGAAAAGAACTTTTTGAAATGAGGTTATATCTATAAAGTCATTCTCATTTTTGGTAGAAAAAGTTACAATTCAATGGAAGCTGAAGTCACTACAAAAACAAAAATAAACTGCTATATGATATTTGCTGTACAGACAAATATCTGTAAGGAATCAGAAAACAAGAATTTTTTTCCCTTTCAAAGTACAAACAGCTAACTGTTTTACCTCCTTTAATTATATTTCCCTATTTAAATTTCTATCTTACATTTCTAAACTTTCCTGACTATAATTTCTTGTATAAAAATCTAATTTAAGCTGAGTTTTGTAAAACTCAGCTCTTTTAAAAGAACAGAAATAAGCACTATTAAAATAAGAAGGATGTCCATTAATATTTTAAGAAACATTAAGAGAAAAGTAACCAAACTTACTTTACTATTTCAAATGAGTTTAGAAAAACACAAAACAATGTTCGGTGACTGTGACCTGACAGAAGTGAGAGATTTCTCATCAACCACTCATTCTGTTGTTTGAGTGCTAAGGCTTTGCTTTTCAGTACTGTATGCAACTGCACCAAGCCCAGGCCAAGCAGATTTCTGTGAGCAGTAAAAAATGTGGGGTCCAGCCTAAGCTGCATTATCAAACTTGTTTGCAATCCCATGCATAAGGCAAGATGATTTCCTGAGAACTAAGAATTAAAGGGGTCAATTACCCCCAAATCCTAAATATTTGAACATGCAAAGATCACCACATTGTCTCTCTTTTTTTTTTTTTTTGGCAGGAGTACATGCACTATGGAGTTCCTACTGACCAATATATTTTGGATGCATAAAATTTTTCCTAGTTTATTGACTTCTATGGATATACTCATCTTGGTGAGGTTTCCCAACACATGGTTCAAACACTGATATTGTAGTTGAGATGTAGCCAATACTGCAGCCCCCTTGTTTTTACAAGATCCACATTTTGATTTGTATATTCCAGAATTGCCACACAGTCAGTTGAACAATTTTATCATTCAAATCTATGCTCATGAAATCTAGCATTTATAAGTTATAGGTGAAAATGCATCTCAAATGAAATGCTCCCGTTTTCAGATTTATAAAGTTTAAATATCTTCTACCTTGAACAGACATGGTACTTTCACCTACATTTGAAAGGTCAAAATTTCTAGTTACACAGATTAACATGAATGATACTCTTAAATTGTTACAAAAAGTGACAACTTATAAACAGCCACTTTACAAAAATCAAACCACACAGAAAATCTTCTTTTACATATAATGCATCTTTTCATTATTATGTTATTCAATGTCCACAATTGAGGAAAACAAAAACAAAAAAGTAATCTTAGGTGCAGCAAGTATGCATCTATTTCTTTTATCTTTAATATCTGTGTGGATTGGTTGAGCATTATAATTCCCAAGACCTGTAGATAGCTCTATTAAGGATTATATCCTCTTTTAAGGATTCGATTAACAATTTGAATCTAAGCTGCTAACAGTTACAGCAATGGGCATTAAGATTTACAACATTGTAGATAAAATGTAGTATCGTCAGTGAAAAGCTTTAAATTCTACAACTGAAACCTGAAGGGCAATCAAACCAATATTACACACAACTGGAATAAATGGGCACAGTCTATCATGGCATTCATCCCGTGCAAGTCTGAAGTACTGTTAAGTGTCCTCCTTGACAACTTGGGGTGATGGTGCATGCAGTATGCAGTCAAGGTGAATTGCAAGTCTGAGTTTTTCAGAGGGCTTTTTGTTGATGCCGATGTTGTGCATGATGAAGTGTAGAGTCAGCCTGCTGGAGTCCTCTATCCTTCTTAATGCCTCGTCCAGCTTGGGGGGAAAGTCCTTTCCATAGAGAAGCAGTGTGCAAGTTTGAAGTTTGTAAGGAATATTCTGAATCAGTTTCCTCTCCTCCAAAGAGAGAGAGCTGCTTGGAGAAATGCAAGTCCTTGAACTGCGGGCGTGCCTGTATGTGTGGGCTCCTTGTTGAACTAAATATAAGTTAACTCAGTACATACCAGAAGGGGGCACTAATGTTCAAGGTTCTTTTCCAGCATTACAAGGCCTTTTGCAACAAAAGCTTCACCAACAAGATTTTCATTTGAATGAACTAGCTCATGTCAGGAAAAAGGAATCTAACTGCATGTAAAAATTTGACAGCAGATGTCAAGTACATCTAAAATGCATAAAATACTTACCTCGTCTTCCCAAATAGGGTTTAGTGTAGTCCCAACTGTCATTGTCATTCCTGATAACATTTAGACGAGTTGGCTGTTAAGATTAAAAAGAAAGGAAGTTCAAACTGTGTATCCAAAGCATAAATAACTTCTTTGGCAAAGTGTTGAAAAAAAAATATTTACCCTTGCATATTCAATTTTTAGTGTGCAACATCCAGCATATATATCTGCTCCATTGAGAGCTGCTTTAGCTTTCTGGGCACAAAGGACTGATTCAAACATAAGCTCTATTAAGGAAATTTGGTTTAAAGTGTCCAAAATTTATTATTATTCAATCCCTAAGAAGTGGACTGAAAAAAGTCAGAAATAACTTACTTCTGAAAATGCTTTATGAAATAAAATTTCTAACAATTTTTAGTACAAGAATTTAGTTATAAGATCAAGGGTACCAAAGAATACATAATGCAACCAAAATATCTACATTAATCCTTCTAGGTCATCTGATGACCTATTATACATTATAAATTATAATACATTATAAATTGGGGAGTGGAAGGGGGAAAATGGAGCATGGTCTCATTCCCTATCAAAGGCCAGCTTGCTCTCTTTTTGTTTAGATTTTTGAAGCTTTTAAACTTTTATTTTATATACAAGGACCTAGTATCATTTCTGCATAACTTAGATGTCTGACTCATTGGAAAAGACCCTGATGCTGGGAAAGACTGAAGGCAGGAGGAGAAGGGGATGACAGAGGATGAGATGGTTGGTTGGATGGCATCACCGACTCAATGGACATGAGTTTGAGCAAGCTCCAGGAATTGGAGATGGACAGGGAAGCCTGGCGCGCTGCAGTCCATGGGATCACAAAGAATCAGACACAAATGAACGACTGAACTGAAGTTAGATGTGCTGGATGATCCATTCAAGGAAGTTCACTTAGTCAACTTAGTGAAGCCAATGTCTTTCACATACTGGTGGAAACACTGGCAGCACATATAGAGGCTGTATTTCCGGATCAGACCGTGCTGGTTTGAGACAACTGGGCAAGAGCAAGAACCCTTCTCTTTTTACAGCTTGCTATCTTGGAATAGGAAATACTGTACTCTCAAAGTAGGAAGAACAGGTAACTTTCTGTTAGGCAGTCCAGTGATTAGGAATCCACACTTTTACTGCCAAGGGCGAAAGATCAATTCCTGCTTCAAGAACTAAGATCCTGCAAGCCACACAGCAAGGCCAAAAAAATAAAGTAGGAAGAATATTACAAAGAATCAATATAATAACAAAAGAAATACTTGATTTTTATATATTTCTGAGAAGGTTGAGTTTATAGTCTTTATCCTCATTTTACTGGCCTTTAAAAATTTACTTTAAAAAAAAAATCAAATCACAAAAGTGGTAATAAAAAAAAGCAAAAATACCTTGCCAGAGTAATATATATAATATATATTACCATTATATATCCCTACTTTTTTCTATGCATATACATGTACACATAGGTTAGGGTTTTATGTTTTTCTTAAATTATTTTTTAATGGGATTGTACTATATATACAGCTTGCTCGTTTTACTCAATGTATAACAAATTTAACTTAGAAAAGTAGGTCTTACATAAACCATGATCATTTAAAAGATTCAATGAAAAAAGGAAAGAAACATTCTACTGATTCTAACGTTTTGATACTTCCAAACTATTTTAAAGAGATTCAGAAAAGTCCATTTGAGATAAATTTCAAAAAGGTATACAAGTATACATATAATCAGTGGGTTTTTTTCCCCATTAAAAAAGCAAGCAAATGGTAAGATGAAGCACTAGATTACTTAACAGTAGAAGTTACCAAAAATAGTAAAATTCTCTGTGAGTACTGCAGTTTTATTTTTAAACCTAAGACAACTAGATGGCAGGGGATAATAAACACTACTTGTTCTCAAAATTATTAAGCAGGAAAAAGATCTATATTACACAGCATTCATACACATCAATAAAAAAATTTACAAATAAAGGATATTCAACCATTGCTTGTATCCCATTTCTCTTGAATATAACAATACGCTGCACTTTTCCAACAGGATTGCATACAGTATATAAAACATCCTAGGAAGGAAAGAAAACAAGACTCCATCACATCTTATATTACGAAATATAATAAAGCTAAGCTCTATTTTGTTTAACAAAAAAAAAACCAACCTGTCATGATGTCATTTCTATTAAGCACTAATTAAACTTTTAAAAACTGTTACACTTTAATAAATCTAAAGTTATTTCTTCACCTACACAATATACTCACATTAGAGAACTTCCAATGAAACATTTGAAAAGCATTATTACTTAAAAATCTTCTAAATGAATCCTCAAATTTGTATTTTAAGTACCTAAAAGAATCTCTGATAATACAATTAATAAACCAAAGCTGTAACCAATTATATTTTTTCCCAAATGTGACTCTGAAATGTTTAATATTATAATCACTTAAATTACAATTAAAAATACTTATTAAAGAGTAGGAGTAGCACAACTCAGTATTTATTTTTCAAGGACAATGGCTATAGATAAAAGACCCAGGGAAGATCATTTATAGAGTTAAATTTCACCAAACAAGATGCCTGAATCTAAGAGAGAACCCTAAATTAGGAACAATTCTTCAACTTTCAAATTTTTTGAGTACCTACAATTACAGAGCCACACCATTAGGTAACTAAGGATATAATAAACAAGTCAGAGTACTTGTGCTAGTTATATTCTTTTTCCCAAAACACCAAATACTGTAAATATATTAATGGTGTTTATTAATAAGTCTACACAGATCACAAAAGTAAACAGATACATAGTATCTATCTAAATTTAAAATAATGCTTTAAAAGTTTATGTTCAAATAGCATATACTCTTACTAGAAATCATACTAAATGAAGCTCCTCTTATTATGACATTTTATTCATTACAAAAATCAAGTGTCCTTATCACTAGTTTATTATTAAACAGCATGCAATTATTATAAAGTAGAAAACTCATCTGGCTCAGGACATGAATCCTTTCAAAATTCTAACATTACTTCTTGAAAGAGTGAAGAAGAGAAGTTTTTAACAAGTTATCTCTAAACAGTTTATACTGATAAATATATCTTACTGTACCACGGGATTCTGTCACTACCTAGTAGATGCTCTTAATTTATGTGCTTGCATACCAGTGACAGAGATTTCCTGGATCATTTTCAACAAGTCTGTCTATACTTTATTATCAGAAAGAGAGTTAACAGTGAGAGTAGTAAATAAAAGTAATGTGCCTATTTAATTATGACAACTATGCTTCTGACCTTTTTACAACTTCAGTGATCACATGTCTTTCTTTGTTCATTAAACTTGATAGTCAAAACTAAGATTACTTTTAATAATTCTTTTTTTTTTAAACCCACTATTTTCAAATACCTATATGGCAGTGAAGAAAACTACAGGTTAGTCACCCAAGGCAAATTCCAAAATCACGTTTAATTTAGTTTGTCTTACTAAAATACATACTACTGTAATTGGATAAAGAGGATTCTGAATTGACAGCAGAAGAACTTTGTTGCCTCCTGATGGATCATCAGTATTTCCTGGCCGAGTGATCCTTTTGCTTGTAGAATAGTTGAAAAAAGCCTGCTGACCAGCTATGTACACAGGTTCATCTGCAGCAAACGTCACACATTCTTTGGCACTATCTATGTTCTCAAATTCCACCAGAGCCTGCCGTTTAAATGGCATCATCATCACATAACTGAAAGGAAGATAGGGAAAGAATACCTTAATATAGCAAGTTTAATTAACATTTTTCTCAACTAAAAGCAGACTTTAATTAAAAATGTCTCAAATCATACAGGCTAGTAGTCTTCAGTACCTACACCCAATGTTAGTAAACTCTTAAACTATCAAAATAAATTGTGGTATACCGAGTAGATGGTATACGTTTGAAAGCTCCTCTTGTAATTAAAAGCTTTTAATGTACCTCATGCCCTCCTCAAGCACAATTCTGTTATCAGTTACTAATAATCCCATCCAGTTTATTCCTCAGGCTGCCACTTATAAGCAGCATTAGAAAATATCTAGATACAGAAATAAACAGAGAAACAACAAGATCTTACAGGGAACTATATTCAAGATCCTGTAACAAATCATAATGGAAAAAAATATGAAAAAGATTATGTATAACTGAGCCACTCTGCGGTACAGCAGAAGTTAACACAACAGTGTATGTCAACCATGCCTCAATAAAATAAAAAATAAAAAATCAACAGAAGGTTAGCAGACGGGACCCCTCAGCAACAGAAACTACCACCTCAAATGAATTTTTCCAAATAAGTGCCACACTAAGAAATGACTACCGTCATTCATCTTACTAAAAACAAAAAATGAAAAGATGAAGCAACTAGAATGAAATTTCATACAATAATTTCCTCTAAAATTCTGACATTTTTAAATATTAAAGAATCCATAAAATGATATTCACTAGAACACGGTAATCATGGATGTAAAATGGGCAAGAGAATATTTACTTTTGACTGTATATTCTTCAGGAAGGAGAATATATTGTAATACATGAAATGAAAATAAAGAAATGAAGGAAGGGGATGGACTTCCTTGGTGGCACAGTGGGTAAGAATCCACCTGCCAATGCAAGGGATACAGGTTCAATCCCTGGTCCGGGAAGATTCCACATGTCACAGGGCAACTAAGCCTGTGAACCACAACTACTGACTGAGCCAGTGCTCTAGGGCCCGGCAGCTACAACTCTGAAGTCTACTCTCCCTAGAGCCAGAAAGTCACAACTATTGAAGCCCGTGGACCTACAGCCTGTGCTCCATAACAAGAGAAGCCATTGTAATGAGAAGCCCATGAAAGGCAACTACAGAATAGCCCCCACTCACTGCAACTAGAGAAGGCCTGTGCAGCAATGAAGATCCAATGCAGTTAAAAATAAATAAAGCACGGGTTCAGTCGCGGGCTCTGAGCGGCCCCTGCCCAATGGCAGCAGTAGTTCTAGGGGGAGACACCATGGGTCCTAAACGTATCTTCCCCAATCAGACTGAGGAACTCGGGCCACATCAGGGCCCCACGGAAGGCACTGGGGACTGGAGCAGTGAGGAACCAGAGGAAGAACAAGAGGAAACAGGGGCAGGACCAGCTGGCTACTCCTACCAGCCTCTGAACCAAGATCCTGAACAAGAGGAGGTGGAACTAGCACCAGTGGGGGATGGAGAAGATGTAGTTGCTGATATCCAGGATCGGATCCAGGCCCTGGAGCTTCATTTGCCGGACCCACCACTAGAAAGTGAGGACGAAGATGAGCAGGGAGCTACAGCATTGAACAGCCACAGCTCTATTCCCATGGACCCAGAACATGTAGAGCTGGTGAAAAGGACGATGGCTGGCATAAGCCTGCCTGCGCCAGGGGTTCCTGCCTGGGCTCGTGAGATATCAGATGCCCAGTGGGAAGATGTGGTACAGAAGGCCCTCCAAGCCCGGCAGGCTGCCCCTGCCTGGAAGTGACCACCCTGAGAGCTGCCATAATTCCCTGCATCGCAGGCCAGAACCAGCACAGGACTGAACATATCCTGGTTGTCACTCCATCTCCATCCTCCCGGGCTTCCCTCCACATCAAGGCAAATCAGACTTCTTCTCAGAGACCCACTTTATTCAGTTCTGTACATATGGGGACATCGGCCCAAGCCCAACTCACCTTAGCATGTATCACTCTGTGGAGAATAAAGCACCCTATGTACACAAAAAAATAAATAAATAAATAAAGCAGTGTGTACATGTCAAAAAAAAAAAACTAGAAATGAAGGGAGGTTAGCAAGAAATCAGAACACATCGATAAGAACAGGGAACCATGTCCTCTATTCACAGAAACAAGGGCCTTAAAAATATTTTTAAATACAATCAATGTGCTTTTTCTAAGAGCAAAAGGCCAGAGAAATAACATGAGGTCAGGTAGTCAGTGACAGCACTGCTTCTCAATCAGGCATCCAGGAACTAACTACACTTCAAAAACTGGCAAGTCATTTCTTAGTAAGAAACAGACCCCTTTGTAGCCTGGCAAATTATGTAATTCCTTAAGAATTTCAGCTTCCTCGTTTATACAACTGGGAGCACGGCTGTCAAGATTACAGTTCCTACATACAAACTGTTTGCCTTGCCGCATTCATCTTTACATCCTCAGCATCTAGAAACAAAGAGCCTGGCACATGACAGGTATTCAGTCAATACTTGTTGGTCTAGGAGTTTTATTAGCTTTCAGCCCACATCATTCAAAACTGAAGGATAAAACACAGAAACAGTAACGCCTGGGATTAGTTTTACCAACAATAAATGCAAGATAGAAATTTCAGGAGAGAAACATTCCTTTTAGAAACTCAAACTCCTAGGTGAGGTTCTAAAGTTTTGTATACAAAAAAATAGAAAACACCAGAATTAGACCTATGCTAAAGAAATTTAAGAATAATAAATATTCTCCCTCTCACAAATCTAGGTTGGTTTAAAGCTAAGTGGTATCACCAAGTAAATATGTTAATAATGTCCTTCGGGTCTTTGGAAAGACAGAAAAATCATAAAGGTTCAAAAAAATAAATTCTTTATTGGCCTATTATAATAGACTTATCTGTTTGTAGCAACAACAAAAAAAAATGCTTTCTATAGCTAAAATAAGAAATAAGTTAGAAGCACAGAGCTAAATGTTACACAGCTTACCCAGGAAAAGTAGTATCATATAAAGACAGGGAATGGAAAATTAGAATGTCACAGGCATTTTATAATTCATTTAAATTCTGGAGCACATAATTTAAAAAAAAAAAAAAAAAGTTCAAAGTACTAATATGAGAAAGACTGGAAGACCAAAGAGAGAAAAAATAAAAAGTCCAAGAAAAATAAAAAGTCCATAGACTTAAGACTATGAGAAAGACTGGAAGACTGAAGAGAGAAAAAATAAAAAGTCCAAGAAATAAAAGGGTTAGTAGAGTAGGTATGTTCAACTTATAGCTTAAAACATGCTTACTAATTTTTAAATAAAAACAAAAGGAATCAAGAGATTTACTACATAAATCAGGTCTCAAAAGTTTTGTTTTAAAATTCAAACTGGTATAGCTAATCACTACCTAGTATTCTTTCCATTTATGAAGGAGACAAGGGAGGAAAAGAGACTTATCAGGATATATTTTTAAATATTCTTTTGATTAAAGACAAAAAATAGCAATTATCCTGACTTACTTTTAACATCTTACAGTTTCTTCTGAATTTCTTTCCTATACAACTAGTTTTTAAGTATAAACTTACTATATATTGAATTTGGTGACTCATCTTTTTAATACAAGCAGTTTCTGTATAATCTTTATATTTGCCCTCATATATACCACCAAATAAATCAACAAACAAAAAAATATGGAAAATTTCTATAAATGTGACATTTTGAAGCAAACTCCTCATAGGAGGCTATTCAAACTTCTTTCAGCTTTGGTAGCAGCTACCTCTTATTCAAGATCATTTCACACAACTGAAACTCCTATTGTACATATTTATGCCAATTAAGCTCTTAATTATACACTAATTTGTTCCAATTATTTCACAATTTTTCTATCCACATAACTATGAATCTTGAGGGCAGAACCATGTACTATGCAAATTAAATAAAATTCATATATGGAATACATTACCATAGATTAAATATCAAACAGTATAGAGTCTAAAAATGGACAAGCCACTCAAAAGTAATTCAAATTAATCACAACCTTAAACAAACAGTTCTATTTCTTTAGTCCCCAACATTCAGTTCATGGTCATAACTGACATCAAAATATCAATACAATTATTTCCCTAAAGTCTCCAACTTCATTTGCTCACCAACTTGTTTTCTGACAATGCTTCAGTATTTCTTGGCTGTAAAAAAATAACTTAAAAAGCCCCAAATACATAAGAACAGAAGAAAATAAAAATCCAGAGATAACCTCACTGTCTCATGGAGTCTTTTTATAACTCCATGAGACAACACACCACCTGGAAGTGGTGACTGGGTGAATCAATGTCAACATCCAAGTCTAAGTATCCTCTAAGGAGTCTGCTTCAATACTATGTAACTCTTCAGACAAACTTAACTTCCCATATCCACTCCAAATGACTAAGAAGTGATACAGTCATCTTAGTGATACTTCAAGAAATGGACTTTTATTCATGCCCTTGTGATTTTCCAATTTGTACCTCCAACAACAAACAAAATGTTAACTGTGGTTTCTGAGGTCCATAAGTTAAGGGTAATAAGTTTGCTAAGTCATTCACCTCTCAATGAGGTCACCAAAAAAATTAAGAAGATGCCATAATAGAAGGTATCACCTAACACTACTAATGCTCCTTTCAAGAAATAATTCCTCTCTGTTGGAATCTCTGATCTCTCCCTCACTATCTTCTTTCAATAATCAAAACTCCACATAAATTTTTATAAAATTGAAGCAGTCAAATGATCTCAGCAAATATAATGAAATTTCTCTCCTGTTTATATATTATGACTTAGTCTGTATAGTCTCTGTTGCCTATAACAAAAACGCCAAATGTATTTATCAATGGAAAAAAAGTAATAAATTCTATATTATCCATACTAAGAAAAGAACAGCCAAGCATATCTCAATTTAGAAAGAATTTTAAGTGTCTATTTTTGGCAGCAGATTCATTTTTCAAATCACATTTTTCATGTAAGTCAGTATTCTTAAGTATATACCAGCTGTAAAGGAAGACCGTGAGTGAATACAAAACACAACAGGAAGATAAGCGAGGATAAAACACTGACCACTCCTGATATCACAGCAACTCACAATAAGCAAATAATGCCTACCCTTAGTCTACCCACTTTTCATTGCCAATTAATTCCTAAATAGTTCAAAACAAACTAAAACAACAACAAAAAAAACCCAGTATTTAAGTACCACTATTTGAAACTCTGAAGATAAAGGGCATAATTAATTAATTCAATGGCTTAAAACAGTGTTTAAGAAGGAATTATGGATTCATTTGAAAATCAGATTAAAGATGCAATAATCAATGTTACACACAATCTGGTTGAGGAGTGAGATGGGATCATGATCAAAATTCACCTCAGAAGAATTAAAATAAAAAATTAATCTCAGAAAGACTCAGAAGGTTTCAAAGAAACACAGTCATAGACAAACAATATATTCTATGGCTAAGCATCAAGGCTTGTAGCAAGAAAACAAAGTCTGTTCTACCGTACTGTTTTCACAATCTATATGACGTCCCTATTGGCCTTACCATATTGTCCCAAATTTTTCCAGGGCCTCCACAAGGTCTGCTTCCACCACAGATTCACAGAGTCCTCGAACATGGACAACAGGTGAAACAGAAACTTTATGATGACTTCCACCTGCCTCCTAGCAAGATAAAATAATTTTTAGTTGAAAGTCTAAATTGCATCTTTTAGTAAATCCAACTCTGCATTAAAAAGCAAACACTTAAACAAAAATCCCAAATCAAAAAAGTGAACAAAAAGTCCCAATTAATGTAAGGGTATACACTCTATTTTTCCTGCAATATAGATTAATATCATCTTTTGACCTTGTTTAACTGATTATCTAGTTCCACCATAATTTGAAGTTACTCAGTATACTTGACAACTTAAATTTATGCAAGGTACCATCTTTGCTGAAGTACCAGTATGGATGTGAGAATTGGACCATAAAGAAGGCTGAGCGCCCAGGAATTGATGCTTTTGAACTGTAGTTTTGCAGAAGACTCTTGAGAGTTCCTTGGACTGCAAGGAGATCAAACCAGTCAATCCTAAAGGAAACTGACCCTGAATATTCATTGGAAGGACTGATGCTGAAGTTGAAGCTTCAATACTTTGGCCACCTAATGCGAAGAGCTGACACGTAACAAAAGACCCTGATGCTGGGAAGACTGAAGGCAGGAGAAGGAGACAACAGAGGATGAGATGGTTGGATGGCATCACCGACTCAATGGACATGAGTTTGAACAAGCTCCGGAAGATGATAAAGGACAGGGAAGCCTGGCGTGCTGCAGTCCATGGGGTCGCAAGGAGTCGGATACGACTCAGCAACTGAACAACCACCACCACCATCTCCTGCTGAACAAGGAGGACTCAAAAATACAAGCCTTGGAAATTCCCTGTTGGTCCAGTAGTTAGAACTGGGTGCTTTCACTGCCAGGGCCTGGTCAGGGAATTAAGATCTCACAAGCTGCAAGGGCACAGCCAAAAACAAACAGAAAACACAAGCCTTCCTGGGCTTCTGTGAAATACTGTGCATCTTTGAGTATGCCCAGCAAGAAGTTTTAAAATATACAGTCTTATGCTTTATTTTAAAGGGGACCATGTAGGAGAATTAGCTTGAAAATGAAAATGGCTCTCACTTACTTATTCAAGTTCTAGTAAGTCAAGATTTACACATACAACAAGCCACTGGGCACCACTCCTACATCACTTCAGAAATGACCTCCATGGCAACGTAAGTGTCCATCAACAGATGAATGGATAAAGAAGATGTGATGCGTGTATATATGTGTGTGTGTGTGCGCACGCGTGTGTGTGTGTGTATATATATATAATAGAATATTATTCAGCCATAAAAATGAAATTTGGGGACTTCCCTGCCAATCCAGTGGTTAAGACTCAGTGATTGCACTGCAAGGGGTGCAGGTTGGATCCCTGGTCAGGGAACTAAGATTCCACATGCTCCAAGGCTCAGCAAAAAAATATATATATTGCTATTTGAGACAATATGAATGGAGCTCAAGGGTTTTACATGGAATCTAAAAAACAAAACAAACCTACAAGCAAAACAAAACGAAAACAGACTCACAGTTACAGAAAACAAATGGATGTTGGGAGGGGAGGAGTGTGAAATAGGTGAAGGGGATTAAAAGGTACAAACCTCCAGGTATAAAATAAATAAGCCATGGGACGTAATATACAGCATAAAAAATATGGTAATATTATAATAACTTTGTAAGGGACTGATGGGTACTAGATTTATTATGGTGATCATGTCATAATGTATGCAAAGCCAATTCACTATGCAGTACACCTGAAGCTAACATAATATTATACATATACTATATTCCAATTGAAAAGTTTTTAAAATGAAAGGAATGAAACCCATGTACAATTCATATATATAACCAAAAAATCTATTAAAGGAAAAGGTTTTTCTCCTACAAACGGGAAGAAAGGTTTTTTCTTCTAATCTAAAAGAGCATATTTTACCATTAAAACTTAAGAATCATTTTAAGAAAATTAAATCCCTTTATGGCTATTTTTAAAGACCTACCAACTTTGCTTTATTATAAAGGCTGTTAGAAAATACTATAACAGTCTTGTGCGCAGCTAATTAAAAATGTCAGAATCTAAAGATCTAATTTAAGTATATAAGTAACCATGAGATTACTCTGACACTCTTGTCAAAATTGAGTCCTTTGAAAATATTAATTCAGTCCTTGGAATTTCATTTGAATTGCTTATGCTGAGTTTTTTCTAAGGTAAAACCAATATTGATTGCATGCCACTAAGTCTGAAATGAATCATTCTAATTGCACGCTATGTATACCAATATTCTATTAGCAGCCTAAACAAATGAGACTGTCTCGGTGAAACTCAACAACCAAATGGACATTATCATCATTAAGCTCTTAAATACTACTGGATGACAATAATTCAGGAAGAAAGCTCTAAATAATACCTAAAAACCTAATTTACAGACAACACAAAATACAAATAACAAGTTTTACTCTAAAAATAATTAGACAATAATAAACTACAAGAAATAAGAGCGCTGTCTCCTTTGATCCTCAGAAATGAGCTGGCAAAGGTGGAAGTGTAAAATAAGCTCTATGGTCTGGGCTCTTCACACAGTACCAGAACTTAGTGGGAGGAAGACTTCAGACTGAAGAGTAAAGACAGACAACCAAATGCAATATGTGAGGTTTCATTTTATAATAGATAAAAATTGCTATGAAAGTCATCTTAGGAAAAACTGGAGAAACTCAATTATAGACAGGATATTAAATAATAGAAGTACTGATTGTCTGAAAAGTAAAAGCAAAAGTTGCTCAGTCGTGTCCGACTCTTTGACCCCACGGACCATACACTCCATGGAATTCTCCAGGCCAGAATACTGGAGTGGGTAGCCTTTCCCTACTCCACGGGATCATCCCAACCCAGGGATCAAATCCAGGTGTCCTGCATTGTAGGAGGATTCTTTACCAGCTGAGCCATAAGGGAAGCCCAAGAATAGTGGAGTGGGTAGCCTATCCTTTCTCCAGAGGATGTTCCCAACCCTGGAATCAAACAGGGGTCTCCTTTATTACAGGCGGATTCTTTACCAACTGAGATATCAGGGAAGCCACTGATTGTCTAAGGTACCATTATGATGGTAATGGCTATATGAAAAGCATATCCTTATTCTTAGGAAAGCTGTGGTATTTAAGGATGAACTATCATAAAATTCTCCAAGCCAGGCTTCAGCAATATGTGAACCGTGAACTCCCAGATGTTCAAGCTGGTTTTAGAAAAGGCAGAGGAACCAGAGACCAAATTGCCAACATCTGCTGGATCATCGAAAAAGCAAGAGAGTTCCAGAAAAACATCACTTCTGCTTTATTGACTATGCCAAAGCCTTTGACTGTGTGGATCACAATAAACTGTGGAAAATTCTTCAAGAGATGGGAATACCAGACCACCTGACCTGCCTCCTGAGAAACCTGTATGCAGGTCAGGAAGCAACAGTTAGAACTGGACATGGAACAACAGACTGGTTCCAAATAGGAATCTGCTTGTTTAACTTACATGCAGAGAACATCATGAGAAACATCATGAGAAACGCTGGGCTGGAGGAAGCACAAGCTGGAATCAAGATTGCCGGGAGAAATATCAATAACCTCAGATATGCAGATGACACCACCCTTATGGCAGAAAGTGAAGAACTAAAGAGCCTCTTGATGACGTGAAAGAGGAGAGTGAAAAAGCTGGTTAAAAGCTCAACATTCAGAAAACTAAGATCATGGCATCAGTCCCATCACTTCATGGCAAATAGATGGGGAAAACAGTGAAAACAGTGGCTGATTTTATTTTTCTGGGCTCCAAAATCACTGCAGATGGTGACTGCAGCCACGAAATTAAAAGACGCTTACTGCTTGAAAGGAAAGTTATGACCAACCTAAACAGCATATTAAAAAGCAGAGACATTACTTTGCCAACAAAGGTCCGTCTAGTCAAGGCTATGATTTTTTCCAGTGGTCATATATGAATGTGAGAGTTGGACTATAAAGAAAGCTGAGCACAGAAGAAATTATGCTTTTGAACTGTGGTGTTGGAGAAGACTCTTGAGAGTCCCTTGGACTACAAGGAAATCCAACCAGTCCATCCTAAAGGAGATCAGTCCTGGGTGTTCACTGGAGGGACTGATGTTGAAGCTGAAACTCCAATACTTTGGTCACCTCGTGCAAAGAGCCGACTCACTGGAAAAGATCCTGATGCTGGGAAAGATTGAGGGCAGGAGGAGAAGGGGACGACAGAGGATGAGACGGTTGGATGGCATCACCGACTCAATGGACATGGGTTTGGGTAGACTCTGGGAGTTGGTGATGGACAGGGAGGCCTGGCGTGCTGCGGTTCATGGGGCCGCAAAGAGTTGGACACGACTGAGCGACTGAACTGAACTGATCATGATATCTGCAATTTACTTTCAAATAGTATAGGGGAAAAAAGTATGTATATAGAGATAAAATCCCAAAGGGTAAAATGTTAAAAACTGCTGAATCTAGAGGAAGGACATATGTAATTAAACATTTTACACTTTTTTAAAAGTTGGGAAATTGTTGTATTCCCAGGTGGCTCAGTGGTAAAGAATTCACGTTCTATTGCAGGAGACATGGGTTCAATCCCTGGGTGGGAAAGATCCCCTGGAAAAAGAAATGGCAGCCCATTCCAATATTATTGCCTAGGAAATCGCACGGACAGAGGAGCTTGCTAGGCTCCAGTCCAAGGGGTTGCAAGAGTCGGACATGACTGAACGACATTTAAGACCTACAAAAAAGTATGAAGAACAAAAAAATGTTCATTAACTCAACACCTACTTTAGTAACAGTGCCCCATCAGTAGAACACATCTCTTCTTCCTACCTCCCTTCCAAACATAGATAACGAGTATCTGGAAAATAAACTCATAAAAAATGAGTATTTTTCAAACTGGTCTCCTTACAAAGAAATGGACTATAGGACCACTTTTTAAATCTCTCAGAAGATCTGATTTTATTATTATATACTTATATTTCCTAAGTGAAACAGATGAAAACTTAAGTCATTCTTTAAAATATGAAAGATATTAAATGCAATCAATATGGTATTTAGAGGCAGACATGATTATCCCACCTCAAGGCTGAGAACATATCCCATAACCCCTATATATGTCCCTTATTCCCACTCAATGACTCTGCCTTTCATGAGTTTACCTACCTTGACATTTCTCTAAATTAGTATCCTTTTCTTGAACTTAAAATTTTCTCATCCTTTCTGTAGTTTATTTAAAAAAGAAAACAAACAAACAAAAAACCCTAGGGTTGTTTCCAAATATAAAACTGATGTATTAAAGTTATCTTTTCAAACTATATTTTTCACTATACCCCTCATTTCCCTCCCAAATACTAACATTTTTCTTAAATCAACACTTTATACTATATACTGATGATAAGAAATCTGAAATCATCTTCAGACATTCTTTTGCTACCCTAAAAATACTTCCTTTAAGCATCATACTATGCATCTGAATCTTAAATTGGTGAATAAGTCAGTACTGTTTACCCCATCCACATATTAATACTTTGACTATGTCTTCTAAAGCTTAAAGAGTTTCTCATATAGAAGCTCATTCTGTCCACTTCAAATGTTTAGTTATCTAGGCTCTCTCCTGGTCTATTTATCAGACTAGAAACAATATTCTAAATAAGAACCCAGCAAATGGAGGCATGCCTTCAATTTACATGTGCTTGTTTTCTTTTTTAATCACTCAATCCCTTCTTTAGGTAAACTGTGTGAACTATAATGGAGGCATTTTTTGGTCCTCACGGCAAGCTACAGACCAGTTACAAACACCTAGCCCCTCCCTCAAAGGCTACCTCAAAGACAAACTCCAATAATATCAACCCTAAGTGCTAATTTTGACTATTGCTGATTGAAAACCAGGCTCAACTAAAGAGAAGGGAAGCTCTGTAGAGTACAAATGAAGCTTCCATAATGAGAGAAATGAGAAGGGTCCACTAATATTTCTCGATACAGTGAAACTGTAAACTCATAAAGGCAATGCACAATGTCTTCAGGCTTTTTTGCTTTCCCAACATTTCCATGCATAACACATGCGCAACACCAAACATATTCTGTCCTCCTATATAGGATTAAAAATGAACAATCTCAAATTGAGTAATTCATCCTCCAAAACCAAATGTGCAGAGAACCACTGCAAGTGATGATTATAAGTCTCTCCTTAAACACCCTCAATGACAGGGAAAAACCTTGTGAGACTACTACATTTTTAGAAAGTTCTTCATAAGACGCATCTAAATCTGTCTCCCTGTAACTTCCTATACAAAATGGCCTGTGAAGTCAGAGCAGTGTTTGAATCTTTGGACATTTACAGGCTTTGTGATCTTACACTACTTACTTAACCCTTCTGAACCTGTTTCACTTGTAAAAAAAAAAAAAGAAAACAAAATCCTCATCACTTAAAATTACAACAAATAAAAAGGACAAGTACAAAATGTTGAGCACGGTGCCAGATGTAGTTACTGAACAAAAGTTCAATAAATATTAACCACTGCCACCCCCATGCTTATCTTCATTTCCCTCTTTTACATAACCTTTCTATTTGTAATGATTTCTGAAATCACAGACATTTCTGAAGTTTACCTTTCAGGCTAAATATCCCCCAGATTCTTGTCATTCCTCTTATGATTATGATCTTGAGTACCTTCTCTATCCTGGTAATTGTTTTCTGGATACATTAAAATCTATCAAAATAGTACCAAGAAATGAGCACAGATATTTAAGATTATGCCCCCCTTTTACTCTGGATACTTCACACAGGTGAAGGACCAACTAGTTTCAAGGGACAGATACAAGTATTTTTTTTAACTTCCGTCATGCTTGGAGTTAACTAGTACATGGTCCTCAAGTCAAGCACATCACTCAGTCTTTTCTTTCCTTACAGTAGAGCAGATCCCAAATACGGGAAGTCCTTTAATTTTCCTACTCAAAGTTTAAGGTACATCTGATCATATAACAAAGATTAAAAATGAAGAGTCATATAAGTCAAATAACTTTTTGAAAAATAATCTACCTTTTTGCTCATGTGGTAGAAATCCTATGGTTTTGTCTACCCAAAACTCTCTCCTCCTCCTTCTGGTTAAACACAAAAACAAGCAAACAGAACACCTCAGTCCCACATTATTCCTGGTACTCACTCACACAGCTGTAACTTCCCAACTCCAGGAGGAGTCCAGTGACTCATCGGGAGCAGGGAGATACTAAAAAAATGGCTTATCAGAGGGACAGACTGTGTTCTCTTTATTTGCTAGCGAAAACAATGTAGGCCTAACTGTATTATTACCTAGAGGAAATGGGGCTTCCCTGGTGGCTCAGAGGGTAAAGCATCTGCCTGCAATGCAGGAGACCTGGGTTTGATTCCCGGGTCGGGAAGATCCCCTGGAGAAGGAAATGGCAACCCACTCCAGTACTCTTGCCTGGAAAATGCCACAGAGGAACCTGGTAGGCTACAGTCTATGGGATCACCGAGTCACAGAGCCGAAACATGGAAAGAGACAGAATCTAGTCCCTATGACTTCATCTAAATCCCTAGATCATGAAATGCCTAAAACTAGTGCCACAACTTGGCATTCATAGTTATATGGACCAATAAACTCCCTATACCTGCCCCCTTTTTGTTCTGTTTAAGCTCACCTGAGTTGGTGCTGTGGCTGCAACTGCAAACTTTGAAAGCTGTATTCCATTTCACAGAGGGAAAATAAAGTGCTAAATGATGTAGAATCACACATTTTTAAATGTGGAATTTTTTTAACTATTATAGCCCCAACACCAAGGACAGCACCTAGCACATGATAGGACTCAAATTTTTTTTTTTTTTTTAATGAGCTAAGAGATCCCAGTGATCATCTAATCCAACCATCTCATGTGATAGATAGCAAGTCGAGTTCCAAAGAGATTAAGTCACAAAGGATGCTGGTAGCAGAGCCAAGACACCTGCTTTGGTTGGGCTTACGGCTCTCTTTTCACTTTTCACTTTTATGTACCAACATGAAAAAACAGTCACTTGTTAAAACCAAAAGGCAGTAAAACCTACTAATTTTTTTTTTTTTTTTTGGGGGGGGGGGTGGGGGTGGGCTCTGCTGCCGGACACACGGGATTTTAGTTCCCTGACCAAGGATTGAACCCCAGCTCCCTGCGGTGTAAGCACAAGCCACTGGACCGCCAGGGAAGTCCCAGAACCTACTACTTTTACTTTTCATTTACTTCCCAAAACTAAACCTAAAATTCTCACTCTACTGCAGCAGCTTAGCTAAATAAGACATAGGACATTACTGTTACAGAAGCCTCGAGGCTCTGGCACTTACCTCTGAGGTACACATCCTTGAACTTTTTTATTCTCCAGAGTGTAATTACTATGCTCACTGTCACAGTCTAAACTCTTCCTGTGGGAGCTAACAAAGTGACTTCATCCCATCTCCCATTCTATATTCATCCCAATAAGCCATCACAGTAGTCCTATCATCACTGTAATTCAGATCATTAAAGCTTAATATAATAGTGTATCTTAAATTCAAATGAATAAAAATAATAAAAAAAAATAAATAAATAAAAAATAAAAAAAAATTCAAATGAGATTCTCTATGTAAGGCAAACAGAATATTCTGTTTGGAAATCCTAGATCCTTATTTTTATCTCGACATTTTGCCATCTTACAGATCTATTTATTAAAAGTTGAGAAACTTTAACTTTCACCTCATCACCAATCACTTTAACAATTTTTGTCTTTTTAGTCACTAGCAGAATAAAAGAAAAACTTAAAAGTCTCTAAAGTGAATTAATACTCCATAAATTTTTATTGATACCAATCTTCATAAAACCAGAATTTTTTCTAACTAACCTCCCAATTCAATTCTTCAGCTGGTTTTGCCAAGCGAAGAGCTAATATTCTGAAATCAAGCTGCTTTCTGAAAAGTTTTTTTTGGGCTCCAAAATCACTAGAGATGGTGACTGCAGCTATGAAATTAAAAGACACTTGCTCCTTGGAAGAAAAGTTATAACCAACCTAGACAGCATATTAAAAAGCAGAGACATTACTTTGGCAACAGAGGTCCATCTAGTCAAGGCTATGGTTTTTCCAGTAGTCATGTATGGATGTGAGGGTTGGACTATGAAGAAAGCTGAGCGCCAAAGAATTGATGCTTTTGAACTGTGGTGTTAGGGAAGACTCTTGAGAGTCCCTTGGACTGCAAGGAGATCCACCCAGTCCATCCTAAAGGAAATCAGTCCTGAATATTCATTGGAAGGACTGATACTGAAGCTGAAACTCCAATACTTTGGCCACATGATGCGAAGAACTGACTCATTTGAAAAGACCCTGATGCTGGGAAAGACTGAGGGCAGGAGGAGAAGGGGACAACAGAGGATGAGATGGCTGGATGGCATCACTGGCTCAATGGACATGAGCTTGAGTAAACTCTGGGAGTTGGTGATGGACAGGCAGGCATGGCGTGCTGCAGTTCATGGAGTCACAAAGAGTTGGACACGACTGAGCAACTGAACTGAAGCAGATAAAGATATTTACTATTAATATGATCTTGAAGGTCATACCTGCTAAATTTAAGAACACAATTTACTTCACAAGAATAAAGTAACTGCATAATACACAGCGTGAACTTCCATAAGCTTTATTCAAAATGTAGTCCAAAGAATGCAAAACACTCTGGGAGTTTTCGCTCTTCAAAGCACCAAAAGACACAAATCTGAAGTGTGTCTTAATTTCTCATATCCAAACTACAAACTTATTTCTTTTTACACCTTAAAAACATCATTTACAATGACTAATTCATCTTTAAATCAGGAGCATTTGTATAAACTTTTTCTCAAATACATCCTCTTTAAACCTAGTTATTATTAAAGAATCAAGAAAACCCATGAAAAGCCAAACAATGTAAATCTCTGAAGTCTTACTGCACACTTTTATAATCTTCCAGCTAGTGTTGAAAAGGTTACCCATCATTGTACCTAATCTGCATTTACCTAAACAGTTTGATCACGAAGTCTTCTGGGGCTAGGCTGAGGTGCAGTCAAACCCTTCTCAGATGAATTACCATATTTCTGAATGATGATGCACTAGACAATAAATTTCTATTCAGGGCATTCCTGTCCTAGTAAAATTTTATTATGTACAGGTTTCCACAGCTGCAGTGATTTCAAAATAGTATCCAAAATTACATGAAGAAAAATGTTTAAGAACAGGAAAAATAATCCTTCATTAGATTCGACAGTGCAATATTGGCTCTACTAGTAAATAAAAGCAATTCACGCTCTCCTAAGAAAAAAAAAGCAGTTAAAATTTGAATTTATAACTCCATCTACATACATTAGTTCCTGCCTGGGTAATTTAAAAGCTGCATTAGATCAACCACTGAATTACAACTTCAGGTACGAAAAGCACGAAGTTCAACTTTCACATTTTATAAAGAGAACTCAGAATAGTAGTTAACTGACTTTACCAAGGTCACACATTGTATACTAGCTAAGATTTTCTGACTCCCCAAGCCCTGCCCAGAGCTATTTCCACTACTACATACAATTTATTTTGAATGTATTAATTATACATTATTTTCTTCCCAACATCTATCGTATTGGCTTAATATTTAATCTGTTTTCAACAACAATTTTTTGTAAACTGGTTAAAGTATCTTTCCAAGACACTCAATGAGACATTTCACACCACCGCACAAAAACTCAACCAAGACTTTTGGCAAAAGAATATGCTGATTCAATGCATCTAAATATCAGTTATAATATTCCAACATTCCTGTTTTCGGTTTCCACGATGGACTTTGAACTGAAACTTCCTAAGAAGAAATGCACTTCTTTTATTCACACTTCCAAGTTACACTTTGAATATTCCAAATAGCTAAGCACAGAAGTTGAAAGCAGTATCTAGCCATAAGAAAACTATTTAGAGGAATAAAAAGTTCCTTTTTCAAATGTCTTGCAAACTCTTTGTAAACTCTAAATTCTACTGACCAGAATTTATGTTAAAATGCAAACAAGAGCTGAAAGACTTCTGACTTCTAATTTGCCTTATAAAAGGTGAAAAACACTTTAATCTGATATTAGAACATATATGCAATTTCGAAAATTTCATGTGTAGTTTTTTTCTAATCAGTTAGAATGTGTTTCATGTTTAAAGAACACCTAAGTCATAAAGACAGCTTAAGTGCACCAAAAATGGCAAAAAACTTTTGCTTTGCTTCACGTCCTTAAAGTTTCCACTCAACTGAAGTTGAGTTACCACTTGCTGCGGATGAAACGATTTTCACATTCCTTCTGACTCTATCTAAGCTTTTTGATGAGGAAAAACAAGAATCTCGGAACGTGTGTCTGATGCAGTTCTGAGTTCAGTTTTATGGAACAAATTGGGAACAAACTGCCCAGGAAAAACTGAAGATTTAAGATTCCTTTTAAAGTAGCGGTACGCGAACACCTGCCAACACATTTTATTTTTAATCGAAGAGCCGAAAACTGTACTGAGCAATAACCATGAAACTGGGGAGCAAAGCATGCGCGCCAGGCCTAGCAAGAATAAAAAAATTTTAATTAAACCTTAAGGGAAACTGGGTTGTGAGCCCCACAGCGTAATCTGTCACTGAGCCGAGGCTCTCCTCAGCACCTAGGCGTAGAGATCCCTGGGCGGAACCGACGCCACCATCCTGCGATCTAGACCAGCGCGTGGATGCTGCGGGCTGGGGGCTAGGGGCTGAAGGGAACGGGTTGTCCGACGCCCGTCAACAGCCTGAGGAGTTAAACTAACAAAGGGCTAAATCGCGCACCAGAGCCCCCCCGGAGCGGAAGCAACGCCTCGCACCGCCCCCCGCCCGCGACCCTCCCTAAGTTCAGGGCCGGCAATGGACTCGCAGCGGGGCCTGCGGCCACGCCGGGGCCAGACTCGCGTTCGGGATGCTGAAAACAGGTAGGGCGAAGAATAAAAGCCCGAAAAAGAAGAGTCGGCGCTTCCCGACCTGGTCAGCGCCGCAAAAAGGGAAAACGAGGAGGGCGAGAGGCCCCGGGGCCGAGTCCCAGCCGCGGAGCCCTGCTTCCCAGGGAGCCACCAGACTCAGCTGACGGGCCGCCACGCTTTGTTACCGGCTGTGAGAAGCTCCGGCCGCCGCCGCCATCGCCCCCGCCCCGGGGCGTCGCTTCCCGGCGGTTCTCGCCTTCCTCGGCCGAGTAATCGATCTCCCCCTCCTCGGTCTTGAGGCGCTTGGCCTGGCTCTCGTAATCCCGGTCCTCCTCGTACGTCTCCCTGGGGGAGGATGAGGAGGAGGACATGGCGGCGGCCAGAGGGACCGGCCGGCAGGCCGGTGGGGGTGGCGGCGGGGTGCGGGCCTCGGACGCCGCCGGCCAGTCCCCGTCACCGGCAGCGCCTCTCCAGCAAAGATCTGCGCGGACAAGCAGTCCGCGGGGGCCCCGCGCCCTGGAGCCGGGTGGCTGCGGAGGGCTAGCGGGATGGGGAGGCACCCCGGGAAGAGGCTCCGGAGCAGCCGCTCCCCTTTATCACGGGGCGGACATCCAGCCTCTCCCTCCTCCTGCGTCTCCGCTCCCAGCCCGGAGGAGCGAATCTAAGGATGGGGACGCGACCGTGGCTTCCGGTCTTCCCTCCTCCCCTAATCCGCTCCTCGCCGCCCAGGCCGAGCCTCCGCCCCCGCCTTCAAGGCAGCCGCCCGGGATCGAATCCAGCCGCAGCCCGCGGGAAGCGCCCCCCTCCCCAGTCCGGGCCTCGCTCCCTATTGGCAGAGGGAAAAGCCGACCAGGCTTCCAATTGGCTGTAAGGACCGTTCGTCAAAAGCTGCCCACGGACCGGCCTCGTCCCCCCACCCCCTCCCAGCCCCTTCTGAACTTGCGGCTGGCCTGCGAGTCCTGACCGCGTAACGCCCGCCGCGCGCTGCGCGGGAACCGTTGCTGCTCCGCGGCCGTTAGCGCTGTTGCGCCATCCCTAGGTGAGGCGCGGAGTGAACCCCGGCGGACGAAGAGGCGTGCTGTGGGGCCAGAGCTGCGGGTGTTAACCACCCTCCCGCTAATTTAAATGCTTTTATTCTCTTCAAAAGAGAAAATTCCTGCCCATACACCTCACACAGCCCTGAAACTACAGGGGCTGAAGAGAGAAAAGAGTTTAGCCTTCTCCCCATGTTATGTTCAAATCTGATACAAGTGGGTGGACTCTTTCCCCTCCCCTAAGTAGATGGTTCCAGAACAGTCAACATTTCCTGAGGTGCAAGTCTGAGGAAGACGCTCCACTGGGGGACTTTCCGTTTGATCAGTTAGCACTCCTGGGTCTTCTACACCCTTCTTTCCTGAAGATACTAAGGACTTGTTTCAAACTTCCATATAAAGTTTCATCCCAATCCTTCCCTTTCTGGGCGATCTATTTGTTTCGTATTTAACATGATTATTCTTTTTGGAAGATAAGAAGGCTTATCAAGAGTGTCTGCCTTTTGGACCACACAGAGCTCATTGCCTCTGTGGAAACCTGAGGCTTCCACAAGGTTCTCATCTTGTAATAGGGCCCTTTATACCTACCTATTAGGATGTTCTGTTTTAAGGCAGAGAAGCGCTTGGAGACAGGAACTGGGCTCTTTTCATCTTTGCAAAGCCAGTTTCTGAACAGGCCCCTGCACACAAGTTATGCTCTTAGCAAAACGGAATGAGTGGTCTTTGAGAAATAAAAGTCCAGTGTCTTTCAGGAGAGGAAATGGCAAAGCTCAAGCAACCTAACTGCCCTCTGTGACTTGAACGCTTGGTGGAGTGCCTAGGACCAAAATTCACTTGTTTCACATGTCCTTGTCCCTCAGAGGCTTTCCTAAATATGGCTCTTCCTTTCCTAATGGTGTGGATCATTTCCTCCCCCAGCCTATTCTCTTTCCAGTTATTTCCTCCCAAAGAAAGCCATTTTTATTTATTGCTGACAGTGCTTTCACCTACAGTGTTTTGTACTTTATAATTTACACTGCCTGTCATTTTAGGATCCAATTGCAAGTTTCTTCACAACACAGCACAGCTAGACTCAAATTCTTGTGTGTCGCAGGTGTACACTGATAAAGTAGAACCAAGAAACAATTAGAATTTATTTTTTTTTAATTACTACAATAAAGTGAAAGTAGAAGTATCAAAGAGGAATCTCAGATGAAGAAACGTTGACAGAGCACTGGGAACAATGAGCAGAGCCCAGTGACCTGGTACAAACTTTCTAAATATCTTGTGTGATACTGAATATATTTTAAGTTCTCAAAGCCTACATCCAACGTATGGCTTCATTCAGTCGCTCAGTCGTGTCTGACCCTGCGACCCCATAGACTGCAGCACGCCAGGCCTCCCTGTCCATCACCAACTCCCAGAGTCCACCCAAACCCATGTCCATTTCTCGGTGATACCATCCAACCATCTCATCCTCTGTCATCCCCTTCTCCTCCTGCCCTCAATCTTTCCCAGCATCAGGGTCTTTTCAAAGGAGTCAGCTCTTTGCACAAGGTGGCCAAAGTATTGGAGTTTCAGCTTCAACATCAGTCCTTCCAATGAATATTCAGGACTGAGTTCCTTTAGGATGGACTGGTTGGATCTCCTTGCAGTCCAAGGGACTCTCAAGAGTCTTCTCCAACACCACAGTTCAAAAGCATCAATTTTTTGGTGCTCAGCTTTCTTTATAGTCCAACTTTCACATCCGTACATGACTATGGAAAAACCATAGCCTTGACTAGATGGACCTCTGTTGCCAAAGTAATGTCTCTGCTTTTTAATATGCTAAGTTGGTCATAACTTTTCTTCCAAGGAGTAAGCGTCTTTTTATTTCATGGCTGCAGTCTCTGGTGATTTTGGAGCCCCCCAAAATAAAGTCAGCCACTGTTTCCACTGTTTCTCCATCTATTTGCCATGAAGTGATGGGACCAGATGCTATGATCTTAGTTTTCTGAATGTTGAGCTTTAAGCCAACTTTTTCACTCTCCTCTTTCACTTTCATCAAGAGGATCTTTAGTTCCTCTTCACTTTCTGCCGTAAGGGTAGTGTCATCTGCATATCTGAGGTTATTGATATTTCTCCCAGCAATCTTGCTTCCAGCTTGTGCTTCATCCACCCCAACATTTCTCATCGTGTACTCTGCATGTAAGTTAAACAAGCAGGATGACAACATACAGCCTTGATGTACTCCTTTTCCTATTTGCAACCAGTCTGTTGTTCCATGTCCAGTTCTAACTATTGCTTCCTGACCTGCATACAGATTTCTCAGGAGGCAGGTCAGGTGGTCTGGTATCCCCATCTCTTGAAGAATTTTCCACAGTTTATTGTGATCCACACAGTCAAAGACTATGGCATAGTCAATAAAGTAAAAATAGATGTTTTTCTGGAACTCTCTTGCTTTTTCAATGATCCAACAGATGTTGGCAATTTGATCTCTGGTTCCTCTGCCTTTTCTAAAACCAGCTTGAACATCTGGGAGTTCACGGTTCACATATTGTTGAAGCCTGGCTTGGAGAATTTTGAGCATTACTTTGCTAGCGTGTGAGATGAGTGCAACTGTGCAGTAGTTTGAACCTTCTTTGGCATTGCCTTTCTTTGGGATTGGAATGAAAACTGACCTTTTCCATTCCTTTGGCCACTGCTGAGTTTTCCAGATTTGCTGACATATTGAGTGCAGCACTTTGACAGCATCATCTTTTAGGATTTGAAATAGCTCAACTCGAATTCCATCACCTCCACTAGCTTTTTTCATAGTGATGCTTCCTAAGGCCCACTTGACTTCACATTCCAGGATGTCTGGCTCTAGGTGAGTGATCACACCATCATGATTATCTGGGTTGTGAAGATCTTTTTTGTACAGTTCTTCCTGTGTATTCTTGCCACCTCTTCTTAATATCTTCTGCTTCTGTTAGGGCCATATCATTTCTGTCCTTTATTGAGCCCATCTTTGCATGAAATATTCCCTGGTATCTCTAATTTTCTTGAAGAGATCTCTAGTCTTTCCCATTCTTTTGTTTTCCTCTATATCTTTGCATTGATCACTGAGGAAGGCTTTCTTATCTCTCCATGTTACTCTTTGGAACTCTGCACTCAAATGGTTATAGCTTTCCTTTTCTCCTTTGCTTTTTGCTTCTCTTCTTTTCACAGCTATTTGTAAGGCCTCCTCAGACAGCTATTTTGCTTTTTTCTTGGAGATGGTCTTGATCCCTGTCTCCTGTACAATGTCACGAACCTCCGACCATAGTTCATCAGGCACTCTATCAGATCTAGTCCCTTAAATCTATTTCTCACTTCCACTGTATAATCATAAGGGATTTGATTTAGGTCATACCCAAATCGTGTAGTGGTTTTCCCTACTTTCTTCAATTTAAGTCTGAATTTGGCAATAAGATGTTCATGATCTGAGCCACAGTCAGCTCCCGGTTTTGTTTTTGCTGACTGTATAGAGCTTCTCCATCTTTGGCTGCAAAGAATGTAATCAGTCTGAATTCGGTGTTGGCCATCTGGTGATGTCCATGTGTAGAGTCTTCTCCTGTGTTGTTGGAAGAGGGTGTTTGCTATGACCAGTGCATTCTCTTTGCAGAACTCTATTAGCCTTTGCTCTGCTTCATTCTGTACTCCAAGGCCAAATTTTCCTGTTACTCCAGGTGTTTCTTGACTTCCTGCTTTTGCATTCCAGTCCCCTATAATGAAAAGGACATCTTTTGGAGGTGTTCTAAAAGGTCTTGTAGGTCTTCATAGAACTGTTCAACTTCTTCAGCATTACTGGTCAGGGCATAGACTTGGATTACTGTGATATTGAATGATTTGCCTTGGAGACAAACAGATCGTTCTGTCATTTTTGAGACTGCATGCAAGTACTGCATTTCGGACTCTTTTGTTGAGTATGATGGCTACTCCATTTCTTCTAAGGGATTCTTGCCCACAGTAGTAGATATAATGGTCATCTGAGTTAAATTCACCCATTCCTGTCCGTTTTAGTTCGCTGATTCCTAAAACGTCAACATTCACTCTTGCCATCTCCTGTTTGATCATTTCCACCTGCCTTGATTCATGGACCTAGCATTCCAGGTTCCTATGCAATATTGCTCTTTATAGCATCAGACCTTGCGTCCATCACCAGTCACATCCACAACTGGGTGTTGTTTTTGCTTTGGCTCCATGTCGTTGTTCTTTCTGGAGTTATTTCTCCACTGATCTCCAGTAGCATATTGGGCACCTACCAACCTGGGGAGTTCATCTTTCAGTGTCCTATCTTTTTGCCTTTTCATACTGTTCATAGGGTTCTCAAGGCAGGAATACTGAAGTGGTTTGCCCTTCTCTTCTCTAGTGGACCACATTTTGTCAGAACTCTCCACCATGACCCATCCACCTTGGGTGGCCCTACATGGCTTGGCTTATAGTTTCACTGAGTTAGACAGGGCTGTGGTACATGTCATTAGATTGGTTAGTTTTCTGTGATGCAACCCCATGGATTGAAGCCTACCAGGTTCCTCCACCCATGGGATTTTCCAGGCAAGAATATTGGAGTGGGTTGCCATTTCCTTCTCCAGGAGATCTTCCCAACCCAGGGATTGAACCCAGGTCACCTGCATTGTAGGCAGACGCTTTTACCATCTGAGCCACCAGGGAAGCCCAACTATGGATTATACCAAGTTAAAATGCAGCTCTCACACCCCTCAGTTGGTAAGGAAACCCAGCCTTGCTGAACATTGCTACTATACTCATGGTTTACTTAACTTATAGTAGGTTAGAGTCAATATGTACTAGTATTAAAACTTAATTCTTTCTTTGGACAGCTCAAATCAAACTGTTAATTTAAATGACTTAAGAGGTAGGGATTTCCTGGTGGTCCAATGACTGAGACTCAGTGCTCCCAATGTAGGGGTCCTGGGTTGCTACCTGGTCAGGGAACTAGATCCCACATGCCATAACTGTAAGATCCCACATGTGGCAATGAAGATTGAAGATCCCATGTACTACAACTAAGATCTGGTGCAGCCAAATAAATAACTATTTTTTAAAAGATTGAGAAGTAAAACTCAGGAAGCATGTTTAAAAAGACATAGGTTTTTAAGTTCACTGTGAGTGACCTTTGAGCTTATTGCAGATGAGTTGTTCGGCGACAGTAAGTTCTTAGATACAGAAAATGCTAATTAGCCTGTCATAAAACATGAGAAGAGCTAAAGAAGGAAGGCATAAATTATATTCTGCATAATTTAACTTAGGTGAGATAAAGAAATTACACACTTCCTGGTTAGCCAGAAATGCCTTTAAAACTCAGAAATACTTTGTAATTCATGCAAATAATCAGTTATTTAACTCAACTGGAATCTCTTTTGCACTACTTTGTGCATATAGCCTCAGGCCTTTGACAAATTGTCTGCTTGATTGGATTGACTGTTGTTGATTGGTATAGGCAGCAGCCATGAATTCCCATTGACACAACTCACAGGGGACTACAGGGTTATCCTAGAGTGGGAGAGAGGTTCATGGACAGTCTCGGGAAACTGATAGTCAAGGTCCTTTAGCCCCAAATTGCCTTTTAGTTTTATTTTATTTTTTTTTTTTTTTTTTTTTTTTCCAGTGGGTTTTGTCATACATTAATATGAATCAGCCATGGATTTACATGTATTCCCAATCCCGATCCCCCCTCCCACCTCCCTCTCCACCCAATTCCTCTGGTTCTTCCCAGTGCACCAGGCCGGAGCACTTGTCTCGTGCATCCCACCTGGGCTGGTGATCTGTTTCACCATAGATAGTATACATGCTGTTCTTTTGAAATATCCCACCCTCACATTCTCCCACAAAGTTCAAAAGTCTGTTCTGTATTTCTGTGTCTCTTTTTCTGTTCTGCATATAGGGTTATCGTTATCACCTTTCTAAATTCCATATACATGTGTCAGTATGCTGTAATGTTCTTTATCTTTCTGGCTTACTTCACTCTGTATAATGGGCTCCAGCTTCATCCATCTCATTAGGACTGGTTCAAATGAATTCTTTTTAATGGCTGAGTAATATTCCATGGTGTATATGTACCACAGCTTCCTTATCCATTCATCTGCTGATGGGCATCTAGGTTGCTTCCATGTCCTGGCTATTATAAACAGTGCTGCGATGAACATTGGGGTGCACGTGTCTCTTTCAGATCTGGTTTCCTCAGTGTGTATGCCCAGAAGTGGGATTGCTGGGTCATATGGCAGTTCTATTTCCAGTTTTTTAAGAAATCTCCACACTGTTTTCCATAGCGGCTGTACTAGTTTGCATTCCCACCAACAGTGTAAGAGGGTTCCCTTTTCTCCACACCCTCTCCAGCATTTATTGCTTGTAGACTTTTGGATAGCAGCCATCCTGACTGGCGTGTAATGGTACCTCATTGTGGTTTTGATTTGCATTTCTCTAATAATGAGTGATGTTGAGCATCTTTTCATGTGTTTGTTAGCCATCTCTATGTCTTCTTTGGAGAAATGTCTGTTTAGTTCTTTGGCCCATTTTTTGATTGGGTCACTTATTTTTCTGGAATTGAGCTTCAGGAGTTGCTTGTATATTTTTGAGATTAATCCTTTGTCTGTTTCTTCATTTGCTATTATTTTCTCCCAATCTGAGGGCTGTCTTTTCACCTTACTTATAGTTTCCTTTGTAGTGCAAAAGCTTTTAAGTTTCATTAGGTCCCATTTGTTTAGTTTTGCTTTTATTTCCAATATTCTGGGAGGTGGGTCATAGAGGATCTTGCTGTGATTTATGTCGGAGAGTGTTTTGCCTATGTTCTCCTCTAGGAGTTTTATAGTTTCTGGTCTTACATTTAGATCTTTAATCCATTTTGAGTTTATTTTTGTGTATGGTGTTAGAAAGTGTTCTAGTTTCATTCTTTTACAAGTGGTTGACCAGTTTTCCCAGCACCACTTGTCATCAAAAATCTTCCAGCAAACAAAAGCCCAGGACCAGATGGCTTCACAGCTGAATTCTACCAAAAATTTAGAGAAGAGCTAACACCTATCTTACTCAAACTCTTCCAGAAAATTGCAGAAGAAGGTAAGCTTCCAAACTCATTCTATGAGGCCACCATCACCCTAATTCCAAAACCAGACAAAGATGCCACAAAAAAAGAAAACTACAGGCCAATATCACTGATGAACATAGATGCAAAAATCCTTAACAAAATTCTAGCAAACAGAATCCAACAACATATTAAAAAAATCATACACCATGACCAAGTGGGCTTTATCCCAGGAATGCAAGGATTCTTTAATATCCACAAATCAATCAATGTAATACACCACATTAACAAATTGAAAGATAAAAGCCTTTTAGTTTTAAATCTCATTGCTGACCTATATAAAATAATTTATAAGATATTTTGCTGGACGATGAAGGGACTAGAAAACTATATGAGCTGGTTTCTGTCTTCTCAAAGCTTGCAGTTAAATTGAGGAAACAAGGCATATACTCAGGAGAGACTACAAGGCACATCTAAAGTGTAAGTCATTCAGTCGTGTCTAACTCTTTGTGGCCTCATGGCCTGTAGCCTTCCAGGCTTCTCTGTCCATGAAATTCTCTGGGTAAGAACACTGGAGTGGGTTGCCACTGATTCTCCAGGGGATTCTCCAGATCCAGGGATCAATGACCTGGGTCTCCAGCATTGCGGGCAGATTCTTTACCATCTGAGTCACCAGGGAAGCCCCACCAAGCACATCTAACATACATGTAATCACAGCAGCCACTTAGCATTATGCTGTATGCTGTGCTAACCACTGCAAGGGTCACGTCAGTTAAGTTCTGACAGAAACCCCCTAACAGAGGCATTATTATTGCTGTGGCCATGGTACAATTAAAGAAAGTTGAGGAGAAGTTAAGAGACCTGCCCTAGAGTCACAATTAGTAAACTGGAAAGCCAAGACTGGAACCCAAGAATCTGATTCCAGAGCCAGTACTTTCATCAAGAAGAATGATGATTTAAGTGTTATTTACTGCCACAGACATACAGATCAAATTTAGAGTCACTTATCATGATACTTATTCATTCACTAATTTCTAACAGGGCTTATACCTGTAACTCTGGGAGGGCATAAATAGATTTATCACCTTTTTCACTGGTATAAGGAAATTCAATTAGCTTCCATAGGAAATTACAAATATACTGTTTTAGTATTCATTTAAAAATGTAATTTCTATAGACAAGGCCCAGAAATCATAAAGTCTCACCATCTTCTGATGGATGCATTGCTTTGAACAACTAGAGATACAAATGATAAGATTTTATGCCCAAACTCAATTTTCAATATTGCTGTTTTGCTGGATACACAAAATTTTGTTTCCTGCCTTAGCTTCTGCAAAAATCAAAGCCTTCATCTTACCTGTGAACAATATTATCCAAAGGATTGTAACCCTAGAGATGTGTTTTAAATAAGACATATTTAACATGAAGGGATTCTCTGGTAGCTCAGCTGGTAAAGAATCTGCCTGCAATGCAGGGGACCCCGGTTCAATTCCTGGGTCAGGAAGATCCCCTGGAGAAGGGAACAGCTACCCACTCCAGTATTCTGGCCTGGAGAATTCCGTGGACTGTATAGTCCATGGGGTCTCAAAGAGTCAGACACAACTGAGCAACTTTCACTTTCACTTTAACATGAAATCCAGCTTCAAACAAAGTCCATTCAGAAATATTTCAATTATTAATAGTTCCTATGAAAGTTTGTCAAATCCAGAGTATATTGTTTGTGATACCATTTTCCTTGTATGAGATCACCAAGAATGAGCACTATGGTGCTATTACCAAAACTAACCCCTTTAATTCAGTCCACATTTGGTTAGTTTTGGTGAAAAGAAACCACCGTTCCAGGAGGATGCGCCCTGCAGGAAGTGCATCAAAACACTATTACCTAACTGTGCAGTCAAGTGTAACCACAATGGTATTCTATTTCAGATGCTGTCACCCAGCACATTCTGCTTTGGGCCGGAGCTGCCACTGTGTTTGGTCTCTTCAAAAAAAAAAACAAAACAGTAATTTGTCACAAATCTGCAAAATGAATACATTGACCCTAGAACGATATGTGGTATATGACCAGACAGTGACAGGTCATATTCTTGTTATCAGTTATAGCCACTTACCCCTAGTCTTAGCAACAATATTGACATTATTTTTACCTTCCTGTCTGACTCATGTGAACTGATAGTGTTTAGACATCTTTAAAAATAACTGTAATAAATAGAGTAAAATCATAGCATCTGTTCACTGTTTAGAATAAATAGAATTTATCAAAATAAATTCATCTTGCATATGAAAATAGAGGTAAAGCAAAATTAACCAGGTGCTCACTTCGGCAGCACATACACTAAAGTTGGAACCACACAGAGAAGATTAACATAGCCCCTGAGCAAGGATAACATGCAAATTCACGAAGCATTCCGTATTTTTGAGAGAGTGGACATAAGTATACCTATGACTGATTCATGTTGATGTATGGCAGAAAACCACACAATATGGTAAAGCAATTATTCAATTAAAAATAAATGAATTTTAAAAAATTTAACCAGTGGCTGTTAACATTTAACAAAATGGTATTAAGTGCTACAGATCACCCCAATAGTTAGTGACCCGTAGCATGTAATAGCTTTTTGTTAAATATGAGCTCTCATCTAACAAATATCTTGGATATGGCCCACCCCACCCCATCAAGGAAATTTTTCATAAGGAATTTACTAATAACCTCATCCTTTTCTGATCTTTGATGGCCGATATAAAATGACAAGGAATGCTAACGATAACACATAAATTTTTTGACGGTTTTTTTTGTTTGTTTGTTTTTGACCTTACCGTGTGGCATGTGAGACTTTAGTTCCCCATCCAGGGATTGAATCCATGCACCCTGCAATGGTAGCTCAAAGTCTTAAGCATGGGCCCACCAGGGATGTCCCTAAACTAGACTTTTTAGACCTCAGTTTTTTGACCTTTGCTGTCTAGCTTTCTTGGCCTGGCAATGTCTTTCATTCTAAACATTATTCAGTCGCTAAGTAGTGTCCGACTCTTATGTGACCCCCATAGACTGCAGCATGCCAGGCTTTCCTGTCTTTTATATCTCCTGGAATTTTCTCAAAGTCATGTCCATTGAGTCAGTGATGCCACCCAACCATCTCATCCTCTGTTGCCCCCTTCGCCTCCTGCCATCAATCTTGCCCAGCATCAGGATCTTTTCCAGTGAATCAGCTCTTTACATCACGTGGCCAAAGTAGTGGAGCTGCAGCATCAGCACTTCCAGTGAATAGTCAGGGTTGATTTCCTTTAGGATCAATTGGTTTGATCTCGTTGCTGTCCAAGGGACTTCTCAGGAGTCTTCTCCAGCACCACAATTTGAAAGCATCAATTCTTTGGCACTCAGCCTTCTTTAATGTCCAGCTCTTACATCCAAACATGACTACTGGAAAAACCATAGCTTTGACTATACAGACCTTTGTCAGCAAAGTGATGTTTCTGCTTTTTAATATGCCATCTAGGTTTATTATAGTTTTTTTTCCAAGGAGTAAGCATCTTTGAATTCATGGCTGCAGTCATATGTTAGGGGACATTTTAATAAAATAGAACAGATTTTAAACAGAATTGTATAACTGTTTCTCTTGTTGCTGTTTATTTTTCCAAAGCATTGCACCACTTTCCCCAACCCCACCTATAAGACCAGAAAATTAATAGGCCGCCTTTATTTTAAGACAAAAGAAAAGGGTCTTGCCCATACATCATCCCCCCTGCACTACACCCTCAGGAACCACAGGTCAGCTGTTGTGTTTGGCTTAGACCTATGTTGTCCAACACAGCAGTCACTAGTGACGCACGGCTATTTAATTTAAATAGATAAATATAAGGTTCAGTTTCTGAGTCATACCAGCCATACTTAAGTGATCAATGACCACAAGTACAATTGGCTGCAGCTTTAGACAGTACTGGACTGAAGTGTAACATAGAAGATGACTGTGTCTTTTTCATCTTTGTGTCTTTAAAACCTAAAACATTGCCTGGTATGTAGGAGGCACTAACTAACTAGACATTTCTTGATCTAAATCAAGCTTCTCTTTCATATAGCTCATGAAAAAGAAACACATAAAACATGTTAACTTTGCAAATTATGACTATGCTGGTGTCTCAAAGACTGATTTATAATTTGATGTGCTCTTCACCCATATTTGAAATGAGATCATTTGTAAGATATAACTCTGTTTTTCAAACAACTAAACAATTAGCTTATTTTGTGCACTGAATGTACCAAGATGTGTATTAAATGTGTAAAGCAACAATTGTATTAAATGTGAGAGAGGCATATTTAGTAAAAGGTTTCCTATTGTGGATTTTTTTTAGAAGTAGAAAATTCCTCTCCCCAAATGAGTAGTCACTCTATGATTTATCTTTCAGAATACCTTTATATGAAAATCAGGATTTGTACTGAATTGAGAATTAGGCAAACAAAAATAGTTCTCTCTAAAGGTGCTCTCATAAGCATCCAATGTTGAAACCCTTGTAGGATAAAATTATTATTATTAATTATAAACACCCAGCACTGTGTAACACTTTGCTGTGTATAACGCAGTTTCACATACTTGGCATCATTTGATTCTCACAGAAACTTTATGAGGTAGGACAGGTCCTTACTGCCTCCATTTGTCAGATGAAGTTCAGAAAGACTAATCTTTTGTCTCTAAATTCCCATAATCTTTTCATTATACCAATGAGGACACATGAACTATCTGAGGTGATTAGATTGGAAATGGAACTTTTAATTTCTATGCTCTATTTAGATGGAACTACTTTGCTGGAAATATAATTTGTAAAACAACATATAATTTCTGTGATCTAAAACTGTTGTTTGACACATCTGAAAAAAAATATGTATGTATATATATATATCTCATCACTTGTTTCAGAAAAGGCCTTCAATAAATATTTGTTAAATCAATGAAAAATGTGTGGTCCTAAAAACAAATTGAGCAGATTATATCAGTCAAAGTTAGGCTGCAGAGAACAGAATATACTCCAGTTAGTAATACACTTGACAAGAATAATTGAGAATATTAAGGGAGCAATTCTCAAAACCACACCTCAGAGATAACACCAAAAGAGCTATGCTCTTCCTTTTTGAGAAGGTTGACATCTTCAGAACTACAGCACTTCGGCCACTGTCTGGAAGCTACCAGAGTCAAGA
Organism: Dama dama; assembly: GCF_033118175.1. Classification (NCBI taxonomy): domain Eukaryota; kingdom Metazoa; phylum Chordata; class Mammalia; order Artiodactyla; family Cervidae; genus Dama; species Dama dama. The sequence goes on along the minus strand of NC_083691.1, from coordinate 82,511,529 downwards.
AGCTGCCCCTTCCTCAGCAAGCTCCAGAATCACATCATACCACCTGCAATCTGAACCAGCAAAATGGATGCACCACCCATGCTTCCTAATGTTCACAAAACTAATCACTGAACAATGACACCTCTGGTAATTCTGCTACAGAAGAAAAAATTGCTTCCACATCTGTACCTATCAGAGAAACAGCTTTCCAAATCTTACATAAAGGGTTTGTTGAAACCTACATACTTCCATAATATAAGAGCTGCAACAGATTCTAGAGAATGTGATCTTGGCCTACCAGTCCTCTGCCATACAGGAAGCATATTTGAAGCTTGAAGGAGATGACTGTTAGGTGCAAGCTTGTTTATCTTCCATACTCAAAAGAATGTTTGGTTTAAGTAGACCATGCATTTTTGTGCTGCACATTTCACAGAATACTGAATACATATATATATAATACTCTATATATACTTTCTATATATAGAGAGAGCTCCATGCTGCCAGAAAAGTTACAAGATCAAATCTCAGATCCCAGGCAGGAAATGCACAACTTCTTGCAAGGTAAAAAACATGTTAATGATTATCTATTTTGCCTCCAAGCAGTCTAGTAATATTATCCACTATTTTCTAGATCAGTGCTCTCAAATTTTAATGTGCACGTAAATCACCTGGGAATCTTATAATAATGCAGATTCTGATTCAGTAAATTGGGATAGAGCTGTGATTCTGCATTTCTAACAAGCTCCCAGGTGATGCTGCTGCTGCTGATGTGAAGGCTACATTTTGAATAGCATTTTATCCTCTCCAACCAGGTTGCCCATTGAATGGAGTATGCTGAGATGATTCCCTTCAATCCCTGGGGCAGTTAGGTTAGGCTAGGTGCAGGCAGAGCCTCCAAGTTAGATGGCTCCACCTTACATCATTGTGCAATACACATATTAATATTTTCTACCTATACTGTGATGTGGGAAGCATTTGAATAAATGCTTGAATAAGCATTTCCATTATTGAATCTTGGTCAAGTATTGACCAATATGTATCCTCATTTTGGAACCTGAGTCACAGGTAGTTTTTTAAATATTAAATATTCTTTCAACAAATCAATAAAACTAAAAATAGCAATAATCAACTTATGTATCACCAAATCAACTCTTGTAATAAAGATTTTCCTTTTCTATTGAGGTATAGTTGATTTATATTTTGTAATGTTTACAGTGAGAAAAGAATATATTAATATAGCAAGTTATCTTTGTCCAAAAGCAGTTTTAAGATGGTCTCAGCTGATCTGCCAATGACACCAAAATGACCATAGGAAGGGAGAAGAAAGTCAATCTGCTTGATTATTTCCATAGTATAATGCTTTTTGCAGAAAAGAAGTGAAAATTTGTAAAAATGGTTTCTCCACAAATTCCAATGTGTAATCTATAATTAAGACATTTTATGTGTTTTGTTTTTGTGGTTTTGGGGGGAGGTTGTTTGAGGTTTTTGTTTTGTTTTGTTTTTTGGTTTTGTCCTGCAAACAGTAAGACAGACTTTAGTCATTTTAAACTAGGTAAGGCAACCATTCTACCTAATCAAATTGAGTTCTTTTCACAAGTGGTAACATTTCAACTACTCCTTAAACAACCCTTTTATACCCCATTTCTCAAACCTATCAACCAGCTAGAGGTGGAGTAATAAAGGGGTAATTGCTGGGTGAGCAAAGAAGGGAATTTTATAATCACAACCTTACATGGAAAGCTGTCTTGTATGTACCATGGTGTGGGGTTCTGAATGGTCAGGGCACCTTGGGTATTGTATGCCCAGGGAAGAAGGGCAAAGAAAGCTAAGATTGCCAAAGACAAATTTCCCCTACTTCACAACTTTAAAAGATTAACTCTGCCCGCTGTTGTAGTGGAGAAGGAATGTTGGCTTGCCAGTGAGTGACCTCTAGTGCTCTTAAAGCTCTACAGCCACCTGATGTGAAAAGCTGACTCATTGGAAAAGACCCTGATGCTGGGAAAGACTGAAAGTAGGAGGAGAAGGGGACAACAGAGGACGAGATGATTGGATGGCATCGCTGATTCAATGGACATGGGTTTGAGCAAACTCCGGGAAACAGTGAAGGACAGGGAAGCCTGGTGTGCTGCAGTGCATGGGGTTGCAAAAAGTCAGACCTGACTGAGCGACTGAATAACAACAGTCTTAGAGATTCAAATAAGAAAGAGAAGAATGGGTTAAAGAAAACAATCTACAAATGACATGGATAGAATCATCAAGTATTTACTGATTGCTGTTTATCTCCTGGTATTTTAGAGGGATCAAGTTCTGACACGCCAGACTTCATAGTTCAGTAGTGGGACAGATTTATTGATTCATAATCCAGTTGATACTACTGCCACATTTGGAAAGAATTCATATTTATAGACACTAATAACTATAAATTCAGTTCTCTTCTGCATTTTCAGCTAGGCATACAGCCACCCAGCTAAAGACTTCACTTCCCAGCATCCCTTGTAGCTAAACATGGCCACATGAGAAAATTCTTACCAGTGGAATATAAGTAGAAATGATGGTGCAACTTCTGCACCATTGGTTTAAAAAGAAATTGTTTGACTTTCATGACCTTTCTTTCTTTTTCCTATATGGCTGGAGTACAGATGTGCTGCCAAGTTAGCTTTCACCATGCACAACACCAAAAGAGCAGAATAGCAAATTAAAGGCACCTGGTCTTGGAATGGTTTTTGTAGAGCAGCGCCACCCCCATGAACTTACAGACTGTTACATGACAGAGGCAAACTCATATTTTGCTTGTGTACTTTATTTGGTGACCTGTTGTCTATGGCAGTTTCTAGACTAAACCTAGCATATCCATGTTCGACCCTCCAGGGAGGGAAACTGGATTGCTGGAAATCCCAATTTGAAAAAATATTTTATATATTCTTTTATACTTTTCTGCTGTGTATATGTATTCCCTAGTTATTAAAAATTCATCAATCAGTTAATTAATTTTTAATGCCTTTGTGTCCCTGCTAAACAAAAACCAATGTTATCTTGCTAGAGAGTGCTTTTACATCCTGGCGGAGAGGAAGAAGAATGTATTTGTTCCCAGATCTTTAATATGTTGGCTTCTACCACCAGCCTTAGCAGATGTTTCTAGCAGAGTCTGATAGCAAGGGCAACAATTCTTAAATCATTAAGTATAATGATAAGTATAAGAACAAATCATAACACGAATGCTAATGGTTTTATGGGAACACCAAACTTTCTATGCTATCATCAGCCCCAGCAAAGTCAGACACATTCAGTTAGTCACTTCATGTGTTACTGCTCTTACCCCTCTCTGACCGTTCAACAAATGTTTATAATAATGTACCTTTTCAACCTGAAGTTGTGGTGGGCACTAAAGATACGAAGATGAACAAGACACCATCACAGCTCTCTCTGGATCCATGTCAGTGTGTATATATATATATAGGTGTGCGTTTCTTTTTTTTTGACCAACATGTGGCATGTAGGATCTTAGCTCCCTGACCAGGGATTGAAACCCTGCAGTGGAAGCGTGGAGTCTTAACCACTGAACCATGAGAGAAGTCCGAGTACTTATATTTTAGAGAAGGCTAAGGCACATGGGTCTTTTCCTCCCATGGACTTACGTGATATTTCATAAAACAGTGAGGAAGGTAATATGGGGAAAGAGAAATCCTCTGCTCCTGAAATCACATTGCCTATTCAAAGGCTGAAACTGTCAGATAAAATCTTCACCCAGCACCATTACTTCCCACTTACAAAATCAGAGCATTAGAAACTGTAATTAAAGGCAAACTTCAATTCTCATTAATAAGCTATTAATAATGAATGTGTTTTGCTAAATTAATGTTTATAAGGTTCCTATACCAAGTTTGAGCCATAAAATAATACCATTTATCAAAGTAATTTTACTCATAATAATTTAGGTTTAATCCAAACAAATTTAAAAGCTATGTACATGAAGGTGCTCACATTATCTATATCTGAGAGCGGGGAATCATTTACATAAATTATGATTGTCAAATAGATAAAATGAGGAATAACTCTGAGAATCTTGTTACAAAAAAGGATGTATTATTTAACAGTTTTGAAAAGCATAATACAAATGTGTGTGTATGTACAAGGGTTTCTTAATCTTGGGACTATTGACATTTTGGACTGGATCATTCATTTTTTTGAGAGGGGCCTATACTTTGTAGTATGTTTAGTAGCATCCCTGGCTTCTACCCATGAGATGCCAGTAGTGCACTCCTGCCCCTAGTAAAGACAATCAAAAATGTCTCCAGACATTTCCAATTGTCTCCCAGGGGGAATGGGAATCACCTCTTGTTGAGAATCCTTATTAGATGAACTACATATATAGTATATCTTTCTGTTATCACAGTTATGTAAAACATATGCACATAGAGACAAAGCTGGAAGGAAATTTGGAAGATTTTTAAAAGCATTTTTAATAGGATGATGAAGTTTCTGAAGCTTTTAAACATTCTCTTTAATATTTTTGAAATGAAAATATTAAGAGTGTTAAAATTAAGGACTGTTATGATTTACAAAATCTTCTAAGGAATTTAAATCTTTAAAGATTATTATATTGATACATTTCACTATTAGAAATAATGTTTATCTCCCCACTACAAACATATCATCAAAAGAAACTTTATTTAGATGGTTACAAAATCATTTTTAAAAAACTCATAAAGCCAAATTGATACGTGATTCAGATGAGGAAGAAGGACACAATGACTCATTAATACTGGATGTGACTTTTATTCTGCAGAATGCTTCTTGACTTAGTCCACATTCAGAGTTGCCACAATTTCAAAGGAAAGGAACTTCATACAAGAAAAAAGTGAACTCAGAATTATTCCATCACCAATCTCCATCACTGGATTTGAGTAAGAACTTAATATATGTTTGACTTCAATGAGAAAGTTACTGAAAACATTTTGACAATGCCCAATTTTGTAAAAAAAAAAAAGGTATTAGGGATTATAGCATATAACATTTGCAGAATAAATGGGGAAACAATGGAAACAATGACAGACTTCATTTTCTTGGGCTCCAAAACCATTGCAGATGGTGACTGCAGTCATGAAAATAAAAGATGCTTGCTCTTTGGAAGAAAAGCTATGACAAACCTAGACAACATGTTAAAAAGCAGAGACATCACTCTGCTGCCAAAGATCTATATAGTCAAAGCTATGGTTTTTCAAGTAGTCACATATGAATGTGAGAGTTGGACCATAAAGAAGGCTGAGTGCCCAAGAATTGATGCTTTTGAACTGTGGTGTTGGAGAAGACTCTTGAGAGTCCCTTGGACTGCAAGGAGATCAAACCAGACAATCCTAAAGGAAATCAGTCCTGAATATTCATTGGAAGGACTGACGCTAAAGCTGAAACTCCAATACTTTGGCCACCTGATGCGAAGAACTGACTCCTTGGAAAAGACTCTGATGCTAGGAAAGATTGAAGGCAGGAGGAGAAGGGGACAACAGAGGATGAGATGGTTGGCATCAAACTTGATGGTCATGAGTTTGATGGACATGAGTTTGAGCAAGCTACGGTAGTTGGTGATGGACAGAGAAGCCTGGCATGATGCAGTCCATGGGATTGCAAAGAGTTGGACATGACTGAGCAACTGAATGAACTGAACTTACAGTGTTCATTCTATCATTTAATGGAAATGAGCCCAAGAAATAGAATTCCGTTTATGAATGTGTGCTGAGCAACACGGCCAGTATAGAACATAGAACAAAGAGTGCAGGCTATTCAACCACTGTAGGATTAGGAAAGAATAAGACTATTGTCATCATTTACATAGCCATTCTGTTCCCTGCTCCATTACTACCGGATGATTAAAAGCTAATTTTGGAAGTCTCAATGACATTATTCTGAAAAGCATTCTATCTGAAAAGCAGGTGATCCATCCAGTGGACCTCCACTTTGGCAAAGAGAATGATGGTTCTGGGGCATATATTTGAATCTGTAAACAAACAAAGGTGTTGGCTGGCGGTTTGGGTGACTTGAAAACTGAGAAAGAAAGGAAAAGAGAGCAGATTGTGAACAAGAATCTGTCAGACCCAAGTAACAAAGAACAGAGTGGACTGGGGATATCGTCTTCATTTCTGCATGAGTGGAGCAAAGCAAGTACAATAAGTGCTGTGTGGAATTCAGCAGACAAAAAGCAGAATTTATCTGGTGAGTTCCAGCAACAGGGTTGGTGACTCCTTCAAGCAGATTTTGAACAAGGGACTTCCACCAGGAGATTAGACCAAGACAGGAAATGAGCAGATTTATTCCTAAGTGCGTGCAAAATACCCAGTCACAACTCCCAAATTAACTGGTGAAGATTTTGTGAGAGGAAGTTATTGCAGTCTTTTGGGTATGCGTTTATTATTGATGTGACTTTTGGTTCCCATAGGCTAATAGGTATGAGAACATTCAGACTATATCTGATTAATAAAAAATATCTTGCAGTTCCAGTTTTATATTTGCTAGGTATTCCTCATTTTATAAAATAAATATTTCAGAAAAGTTGGTAAAATTCTTTTTTTCTTATAAGTAACCATTTTTAGGTATAATTTACACACATGAAACCATTATATTCTTTTTCAGTCAGGAAAAAATCGGATTAAAAACTTGATAAGAAGAACATTGAGACGAAGACTAGGTTGGAGAAGTCTGGGCATTGACAAGTCAGTAGGGGCATATTATCTCCTCTAAAATTATTCCTCCTCTGTTAGCCGCTGCCATGGTCTCCACGTTCACAGCTAGCAATTTTTTAAGCTCATATTTATGAAGCCTAATAAATGAGGCTGTAATAGCAACCTTTCTACAGGTACTGTGGTCATCACATTAAGTTAAATTTTACTTAATTATTTCTTAGAACAAGCCAATTCCATTCTAAAAGCTTGGAATGTTTTATGTCAAATGACATAATCTCTGTTGGGGACCATGCTTGCTAGCACACAGGATAAGATTCTACTTCACAGGTACTGAGTGAATCTGTAATGGACATCATTTATTATAATAGTCTGTTTCCTTCCCTTTAGACTAGCTCTTCTTTCCTGTTAGGAACTCAATGCAGGTATCTTAGTTGGGGCTGAGCTTTGAGGGTCACATGACCATCATCACAAGAGAGCACAAGTGGCCAGATGAGGCCAACCAGAGTTACCCATTTCCTGAGTGTCATTTCTTGTTTCAGAGATGTACCAGTATCCCAGCAGAACATCAGAATCACCTTCAGGAATTTTTTGTCAGAGCTATTGGGAAAGGCTTCCCTCTTTTCTGGATTTGCTAAGCTGGAAGCATAAACATCTGGGACTTGAGAAACCCAGAATGAAACTGCAAGAGATGAGCAGAGCTAGGAGGTAGGGAAACAGCCCTGATGACATCATTTGAGCCCCTGGATCCAGTAATATCTAAAGCCCACTCCATGTTAACTCCTTTTTCTCTCCTACCATCTGCTCTGAAGCAGTAGGTTCAATTGCTCCAGTCCCAGACTTATTTACCTGAGTTTCCTGCATTGCAGGCAGATTCTTTACTGTCTGAGCCACCACGGATGCCCTTGCCCAGCTCAGCAGGAGTAAAAAGTCTCACTATTTCCCAATCCTGGATTCCTAGAATTTCCTTCAGGCATTTCTGCGAATGAAACAACTGTTGAGACAATTAGAACATGCAAGCACATGATTTATTGTCTTCATTAACTTTGACCAAAGTCAGGGAGAAAGATACCAGGTTGGAATTACCTAGAAGCTCTCTCAAGTCCATAGGGTCTAGATAATCCTTCTCACAAGCAAATTATTTTCTTTATGATACTACTCTTGTATCTGCGGTCAAACACTTCCAATCATTTCCAAAATTCCTCTCTAGATAGTTCCCCAAGGTTCAGCTAGTGAGACTACCTATGACTTTGCCCTACAGTTATTTACTTAATGTGCATGTGGTCTTTGTCATTATGATAAAGAGTATGTTCTATTGCTAGAACTACTGTGGGGAAGGAGCGTACATATCACAACTTGAGTGAAGCTTGGACCACACCAGACTTATTTCCACTGTGTTCTTCACTGCACTTGCTTTTGTGTTCACAAAAATATAGAAATTCTGCAATTCCTACCTGTTTTTCTTGTTTGTCTCCTTCCAAAACTTCTAGCTGACATGTTCACTTTGTCTTGAGTTTATTAACTTATTTTACTTATACTAATTGATATAGATAGCTTATGTTCCTCCTATATAATAGATTATTTCTCTGAATTTCTCTTTTAGACCAAAATTGTTCTTTCAGTTCCCTGAATCTCCCAACTGGCATGAGCCAACCAGTTCTTCTTTTGCTTGAGCCTGTTTGCACAGGGTTTCTTTCACTAAAAAGTGACTCAAGGACTTCCCTGGTGGTTCAGTGTCTATACTCCATGCTACCAGTGCAGGGGTTCTGGATTCAATCCCTGGTCAGGGAAATAGATCCCACATCCTGCAACTAAGAGTTCACATGCCGCAACTAAGGATCTCACAAAGCAGCAGTGAAGGTCGAAGATTCCACGTGCCACAACTAAGACTTGGCACAGCCAAATAAATGAATATTTAAAACAACTGAAAAATGACTCAAGCTCCTTCAACAACCTGCTCAACTGTTAAACCTTTCCTGGGAGTTTTTATTCCTACAGCCAATTATTGGGATGCTAACTGTCATAATGCCTGGGATTAAAAATCAAGTTAACTAGATAAAGGAAGAAAGACATGGCAGAGTGACCACACGTCTATTCCTCCTCTCAAGCACCAATAAAATAACAGTAAAGAAATACAAGTTGGAGGGGAAATAGAAACCAAAAATATTCAACAAACTTACAGAAGATGGAAAGTGAATGTAGTAATAACTAAGATAATAGAGCAGAGGAAGTGGAAATCTAAGCATTTCAGAGGGGAATTTCAATGAATGAGCTAATACTGAAAGTCTCAGTGTTTGGAGGTAGCAAGTACCACAAAAGGTGAAGTGAAGATGTGACTTTAAAATTAGTGGGATTGGAGGACAAGTGTGGAAAATGGTTGGATCCCTAGTCCTGGGTCCCCTTCCAACTCTAAGCAGCCAGGTAGATATTCCCGCTCTCTACTCACCACTGCTCAGGAGAATGGATGTTCGTACTCTGGAGAAATTAACCCAAAAGGCTCTGAACTTGGAGACCAAGCCACACACAGGGCAAGGACAAGTCACTGAGTTGAAAACTGGTGTATTGTATAAGAAGCTATATGCTGAACCACAGAAGCCCTAGCCATGTCCCTTTCCTGCTCCCTGAACGCCAGCAACCAAACATATACCTAAAGAATCTGCCTCCCAATGCAGGAGACATGGGTTCCATCCCCGGTCCAGAAAGATCCCACATGCGGCAGAGCAACTAAGCCCATGCACTACAACTATTGAGCCTGCAGCTCTAGAGCCTGGGAGCCACAACGCCTGAGCTGGTGCTCTGCAACAAGAGAAGCTGCCACAATGAGAAGCCCGCACACCTCAACTAGAGAGTGCACACCTCAACTCACCACAACTAGAGAAAAGCCTGAACAGCAACAGAGACCCAGCATAGCCAAAAATAAATAAATAAATTTAAAATAACATCACAATTTCTATAAGAGTTCTCATTGGTGGGTACATGTAATTAATATCTACAGTAAGTTCCAAACATGGCTACAAAAAGCATACAGTAGGCTTAAATGTGAGCCTGTCATTGTGCAAAAATAGCTCCCATACTCATGTGCAACATACTCTGTGATAAAACTTTATTCATTTCTATCTCGTTAGAACTCAAGCTCAAAGCAGGATCTTTGCAAGGATCCTGGCTTTGTTTCTATCAACAGTGCCTAGAACAACAGTTGGAATATAGTAGGGCTCAATAAATATTAATTTAACGAATGACTCTCCTGACTTCCCTCTTTTCTTCTTGCTTTCCTACTCTACCTCCTACTACTTTTGCAGAAGAAAACCACCACATGTCAGGCATATGAGGAACTTGACTGCAAAAGATAGAACTGCTGCCTAGTTCCTATTCTATGCTGTAGTATTTTCACATTGTGCAGCCGGCAAAAGGGTATTTTCAACCATAAAGAGGTAGCTGATGCTTAGAATTGTTTTTACCATACCCCCAAAAATATGATGAAGAAAAAGAATTTGCATAGACTTTATTTACCTCTACTCCTACTACCTGTACAAAGCATGTGGTCATGGTTGTTTATGAATGAAGACATTAGTGACCACTGTCATTGGCAAAGCTCCTGTCTTCTTTATGCTGAAGGTTTAAGGAGGAGGGAGTAGAATGGTGAAGATAGAAGGTCATTTAGGACACAGGTCTGAAACAGTGCATTTTTAAAGTCACTTTGCTGTAACCAGGTCAGAATTGCCATATATAAATGTGAAATCACTATTTTAAAAAAGCTCCAAGTATGAATTCAATAGACACACTTAACTTTGGCCCACCCCTATCAGAACTATTACTAAGACACCATTTCCAAATTTAATGATGACTTTTTTGGAACTGAGAATAACATCCTGCTTATTTATTTTTTGTTAATTTTTTAATTTATATAGTCCCTCCTCAATCAGAGTCTAATATATACCAGATCAAGAAGAGCATAATCATGAGGTGTACAGAAAATAGAAGTATCTATACTCTAGTGTAAAACAGTGTTTCTCACCATTTTTAAAAAACTTTTCTCCTTTTTCTATAAATATTGATACAAAAATGCCAGGTCTAACAAACTCGTTTTCCTGAATTTCCCTAGCCATCTGATGGTTAAGACTCACTCCTTTCGCTACATGGGGACATGGGTTCAATCCCTGGTAGAGGAATTAAGATACCCCTCCCCTTTCTTCCCCACATGCCCTGGAGCTGGGCCCAAATAAATAAATTCGTTTTCCCACTTTACAAGGAGATTTTGTAAAGCTCTATGTTTTTTAGCTAGACTTTGAAAAATGCTGAATTAAATGATCAAAAGTCTCTCAGTCTTGGCTTTTAAAGTCTCTTGAATGACTCAGTAATGAGGGTAGATAGATGCTCAGTGACTTTGAGAGGATACTGGCTCAGTGATAGGAACTGTAGAATGCTGGGGCAGTAAGGGGAAGAGCCTGCAATCTAGGGGGTGTCCAGGATCCTTCTTAGTCACTGTTCTGGAAGGATGTTTGGTCTTACCCCTTGGTGATGAACTTTTAGCTCATATGTTTTCTTCCTCTCTGCCATTTAAGATATTGTGCTGTTACTGCTGAGGGAGTTGATGGTTTTGTCCATTTGTTTTCAGTCATGAAGTCTCCACAGAGCTCTTTGTCCCAGCACAGGCCTCTACCCAGTGGTGTGAGGCTAAACATTTAACAACCGGCTGTCTCCAAATTACCTCAGGTCCTCAGACCCCTAGCTGCACAGGGTGCTTCCTAGGGCAACTCTTGTGGACCAGCCTGTTACCCTGGTCTGCTATAGACCTTCTTGAATCTCTGGCTACTGTGAAAGAATAGGACTTCTCAAAACTCTCACAGTGTTTCTTCCTCTGGTCTCTAGATAAGTGGAGATGAGAGCCTTAGGTGGCCAGAAGTGGACAAGGACTCCAGAGAGTTACACTGAGTAAATTCATGGTGGTCTCCTATAGCTACCCCTTTATACCCCTTCTCATGCAAGACTGTCACTAGTCAGGTCAGAGAGAAGCTTGGAGAATAGCTAACTTTCCTTTCCCTCTTGGTCTCAGTCTCCAGTAGTCAGACACCCATTTTTATCAATCTCATTCACTTTTCCAACAGATATTGTCCTTTGTGTACAAGGTACACAGTAGTGAACAAACCATGATCTTCATTTGTTCTCTGAGACTGTAATCTCCAACAGGAGATGTGTACACAGACTATGTTTCTTTTAATAAGCACATTTTAAAAATTATTTATTCATTTTAGCTGTGGTGGGTCTTCAATGCTGTTCAGGCTTTTCTCTGGTTGTGGGCAACAGGACCTATACTCTAGTTGACGTGCATGGGCTTCTCATTGGAGTGGCTTCTCTTGTTGCAGAGAATGACTCTAGGGTGTGTGGCCTCAGTAGTTGAGGCATGTAGGCTCAGTAGTTGCAGCTCCCAGGCTCTAGGGCACAGGCTCAATAATTGTGGCACACGGGGTTATTTGCCCCACAGCATGTGGAATCTTCCCGTACCGGGGATGGAACTTGGGTTTTCTGCATTGGCAGATGGAGTCTTTACTACTGAGCCACCAGGGCAGCTCCAGATTATGATCTTTTTTAATGTTGCTATAAGTGTCAGAAAAGTTTTTAAAGACAATGAAACCTCTTGTGTGGTGTTACCCCTCAAATGCTATGCAAGCATCTCTCATAGCTCAAAAGCAATCTGTATTTGTGTTGCCAATTTGTAATTTCAAGGGTATGTGTCAATCACCATTAAAAGACATATGGACTAAACATGTAAAAGTGAATATGGTTCATTTGTTGAGTGAGTGAGTGACTGAAGTCACTCAGTCATGTCTGACTCTTTGCGACCCATGGACTGTAGCCTATCATGCTCCTCCGTCCATGGGGTTTTCCAGGCAAGAGTACTGGAGTGGGTTGCCAGTTCACTTGTTAGGGTGATGAAATGTGTTAGGGTGATGAAATTTCCCCAACGGTTTTGACTTGCATTACCATGAGGTTTATGAATTTTTTGTGTTTAAAGCAGTGGTTCCCAAACTTTTTGGTGCCGGGGACTGGTTTCATGGAAGACAATTTTTCCACAGAAGGAGGGTGGAAGAGATGGTTTGGGGATGATTCAAGTGCATTATATTTATTCCATAACTTTATTTCTAATCTAATGCCACTGCTTATCTGACAGGAGTTATCAGTTCATGGCCTGGAGGTTGGGGATCCCTGGTTTAAAGGAAAAAGGCTAAAAATTGTTGTCAACAACCTAGCTCCAGAGACTGATTCCCAAGTTAGCCCATTTCATCTCCAAATTAATTTCCTGAGAATCTGAGAATTCTGTAAGATCCCACAGAACACTGCCAGCTTTACATGATCATAGCAACATTTTTTTTAACAATTTGAGAGTGTTTTATGTACTATATACAACATGAAATACTGTTTAAAATGGTAATTGTTACACCTTTGGAAAAATGATGTGTTCAGGTTACAAAATTATACAAAAACCAATTGCCTTTCTATATACCAACAACAGAATATCTGAAAAAGAAATGAAAAAAATCTCATTTCTAAAAGCATCAAAAACAATTAAATAGTAATACATTTAACCAAAGAGGTGCAAGAACTGTACACTGAAAACTCTAAGACTTTGAGGAAAGAAATTGAAAGAAACAATTAAATGGAAAGATATACTGTGTTCATGGATCAAAAAATTAATATTATTAAAACATCCATACTACCCAAAGCCATCTACAGCTTCAATGCGATCTCCATCAAAATTTCAGTAACATTTTTCATAGAAATAGAGCAAATAATCAAAAATTTGTATGAACCACAAAATATCTTCAAAAGCCAAAGCAATCCTGGAAAGAAGAACAAAGCTGGAGAAATCACACATCCTGATTTCAAACGATATCACAAAGTTACAGTAATCAAAAGAGTGTGGTACTATCAGAAAAACGGACAACGGAACAGAATCAAGAGTCCCCTTCTCCCAAAATCATGCATATATGGACAACTAATGGGCTTCTCATGTGGCGCTAGTGGTAAATAACCTGTCTGCCAATGAGGGAGAAATAAGAGATGCTGGTTTGATCCCTGAGTTGGGAAGATTCCTTAGAGGGGGACATGGCAACTCACTGCAGTATTCTTGCCTGGAGAATCCCATGGACAGAGGAGTCTGGCAGGCTGCAGTTAATGAGGTTGCATAGAGTCAGAGATGACTGAAGCAACTTAGCACGCACATACCCACCCACAACTAATAATTTACAAGATAGCCAAGAATACTCAATGGGGAAAGGATAGTCTCTTCAATAAATGGTGTTGGAAAACTGTATGCATGTGTGCTAAGTCGCTTCAGTTGTGTCTGACTCTTTGTAATCCTATGGACTGTAGTCTGCCTGGCTCCTCTGTCCACAGGATTCTCCAGGCAAGAATACTGGAGTGGGTTGCCATGACCTCTTCCAGGGTATCTTCCAAACCCAGGGATCAAACCTGCATTTCTATCTCTCCTGCATTGGCAGGCCAGTTCTTTGCCACTACTGCTACCTGGGAAGCCCAGAAAACTGGGTAATCTCATGCAAAAGAATGAAATTGGATTTGTATCTTACACCAGTCACAAAATTAACTTAAAATAAATTAAAGACTTCCTGGAGAAAGGAATGGCGATGGAGATTAAAGACTTAAAGACAAGACCTGAAACCGTATAACTTCTAGAAGAAAACGTAAGGACAAATCTCTTTAACATTGGTCTTGGCAACGATTTTTTAGGTATGACACCAAAAGCACAAGCAACAGAAGCAAAAATAAACAAGTGGTACTACATCAAACTAAAGTTTTTGCACAGCAAAAGAAGCAATCAACAAAATGAAAAGGCAATTTATAGAGAAAATATTTGCAAACCATCTATCTAATAAGGGGTTAATATCCAAAAAATATAAGGAACTAACACAACTCAATAGCCTATCCAAAAATTGTTTTAAATGGGCAGGAGATCTGAATAGACATTAAAAAAAAAAAAAGACATGCAAATGACTAACAGATACATGAAAAGATACTGAACATCATCAGAGAAATGCAAATCAAAACCACAGTGAGATACCATACCTATTAGAATGGTTATCAAAATGACAAGAGATTACAAGTAGGGACAAGGATATGGAGAAGAGAATCCTTGTGCACTGTTGGTAAGAACGTAAACCAAAAAAGAAAGAAAGGAAAAAAAAAAAGCCACTATGGAAAAAAGTAAGATTTGAGCTAAATAAAACTCCCCCTCCTACACAAAAAGGAAATTTAAGAACAGAGGGTTGTTACCAGGAACCCAAGAGTCAGGAAATAACATCAGGCACCAAGATGGACTTGAATCAAGAAATGGAAATCTGTTAGAGGCGGTACAAGTGCCTGGAATTCAGATGAGGGTACTTTTGTGGTTAGTTCATCCCCATCTCTCTTTCTTCCTTAATATCGTCTTCCTTCCTCAAGGTTTCTTGCTTCTTTCTCTGTATATCTTCTTCCTCTGTCTCATTCTTTTGTATGCCCCAGGCATTTGCTCTCCTTCTCTACGTGTGCATGGCCAAGTATAGTTGCCCCTCAGCCTGCAAGTTTACTTGTTCTAAATTCAAGTGGTCATAATTCTAAGCATTAGAAGAGGAAATCCAATTAACCTTGTCTTCTTCTCTTCTGATGCAATCGAATATGTCCAGTCACGCAGTCACATAATACAAACACGAGTATAGGGCACACTCCTAGGGGAAGTTCTCAGAGAAGGAGGCTTGTGGTCTGTGCAGACTTCCCAAAAGGTTTGTTCTCCAACCCTTGAGGTTAGATTAGAATCCTGGTCTTTCTGACTCCAGAGCCAGCGTTCTTAACTACCATGTTAATCTGAAAGAAGGAAACAATACCTACTGGGTTTCCACATTGTTAGAGTCACAGTAGGGGCTTCCCTTGTGGCTCAGCGGTAAAGAATCCACCTGCCAATGCAGGAAACACGGGTTTGATCCTTGATCCAGGAGGATCCCATATGCCTCAAAGCAGCTAAGTCCATGTGCCACAACTATTAAGCCTGTGCTCTAGAGCCCAGGAGCCGCAACTACTGGGCCCATGTGCCACAGCTACTGAAGCCCTTGAGCCCTGCAGCCTGTGCCCCGCAACAGGAGAAGCCACTGCAATGAGAAGCCTGGGCATCACAATGAGAGGGTAGCCCCCACTCTCCGCAGTCAGAGAAAGCCTACCAGCAGCAACAAAGACATGGCTTTGCTGGTGGCTCAGACGGTAAAGTGTCTGCCCTCCATGTGGGAGACCTGGGTTTGATCCCTTGGTCGGAAAGATCTCCCGAAGGAGGAATTGACCCAGAGCAGCCAGAAATAAAATAGATAAGTAGAAGTTTTAAAAAAAGATTTATTGTAGAGTTTTGTGGTGTTAGCTCAGAAACAAATAGACCAACAGAATAGATTAGGTGACATAGAAATAGATTTACACATGGAAATCTAATATATAATAGAACTGGCAAGGCAACAAGTTACAGAAACATGAATACAGTATGACTACATTGAAAAAAAGAAGTTGAAAATAGACAAAATCAAGCAGTACATTATTTAGGGATTACCTGGTAAAACTATTTTAAAAAGTAAGAACCAAAATTCAAACTTTGACAACCCCAGGGCTTAGGGAGGATAAGATTGGAGAGTTTTACACAGGTGTCATAAAAAATATTGCTTCTCAAATTGAATGGGGATACAGAGGTGTTCAATTTATTACAAAGTTTTATATTGTAAAAATGTGCAACATATATTCTTTTGTTTGAGTATCTTTATATTTTTAATTTAGAAGGCCATCTGATCCTTTTTTTCTGAGTTCATTTTAAAAATCATTAGGTTAAAATTTGAAAATGCATAAATAATAAGGTTAAAGCATCACTATTATATAAAATTCATATAAATTAATCAGATAAATATTGTGTTGGAAAAGGACAAGTCAAGAATAGACAAATTCAAACAAGAGATATAAATAGCAGTTAAACATATGGGGTTAAAAAAGAAAACAACTTCCATCAAACTAAGTAGTAAAAAGAAAAAACCCTAAAATTGAATATTTAAATACTATCATCTCTCAAATTAAAAAAAACAAAAAAAGCAGTTTAAAAGTGTTTCTACTCTTTGGTTAAATAATACCATTTACAGGAAGCTGTTCTATAGAAGTAATTCTTATATACCCACAAATATTTTCATTACAAAATGAATAATATTTACTGAATATTTATGCCATGTGCCAAGTATGGTGCTAAACCATATGAAACATGTAGTTTTATAATCCCCATCACAAACAGCTGAGTTGGGCTAAATCACTACTCAGATTACTCAGCCTAGATGTACTTGGGCCAGGATTCAAACCCAGGCAGTGTGCCTCTAGGGCCCATATTTTTAACTGCCACATTATACTATAGTATTGTTTCTAATTGTTAAAACAAAATATTGTTAATGATTCAATAACAGAGTGAGACAATTATTCATGGGGAAAAAATGAAAGAAAAAACTGAAAGCAACCTAAATGTCTAGTGAAAATTAAATAGCAAAAAAACCCAAAAAACAAAAAAATCCAGTGAAAGTCAAATAGCAAAGTAAAGTATTTATATTTATATGCAAAAGGAGAAGGGAATTACTCATTTCAGAAATTTTCATACATGGAAAAAATACATCTTAGAATGGAAGAAATGTGGTATCATGATTCATGCTAAATGGTGATTCATACTAATGGTGAATCAATAATATACAAACAAAAGATAGCACATTCTTATTTCTATTTTAATGTTAATAATATATTCACATTGTCCAAACATCAAACAAGCATAAAAATGTACACAGTAGAAAGTCTCACTCCCATTCAGTCCCAGATCTTTGGTTCGCAGCCCTAACCATAGCACAAGTCATTGATTTTAGAAGTTTCTTGTTTAGACTTACAAAGAATTGTTTCGGGTAGAAGACAACAAGTATTCTCTGTCCTCTTACATTGTTTACATGAATAATAAAATACTATAAACATTTTCCCAGCAGCTTGATTTTTTTCATTTAATGTATCTTGAAGATCTTTCTAAATCAATACAAAAAGCATGTACTCATTCTTTTCAATAACTGTGTAATATTCCAAAGTGTAATTATCTATTATTTAACAAGGCTTATACTAATTGACATTTGTGCTGCTTCCAATTTTTTGCTATTGCCCCAGAAGAATGTTGCATTGAATACTATTTCTTAGATACTATTTCTAGAATCATTATTAAAAGTAGAATGCTGGATCCAAATGTATACCCACTTACAATTTTGAAGGATACTGCCAGCCCCTAATGGGCTAACATCATCATGCCTCTAAGTTTTTCTACCCAAGAACAGTCTACCTTTCCATTTGCCCCAGGCCTCTGTTGTACTTTGTGAAGGACAACAAATCTCAAACCCTTTACCTCTCAAAAAATAGTATATACACAAAACTGTATACATTGATGATTTCAGTTATCAAAAAAAAAAGAAGCAGCTTATGTCAACATTGATTAATCTATCAGTGCAGGTGAGATTATGGTTTATATGGGCTACCACTATATTCTTTTTAATCCTTTTCTACATTTTTCAGTTCTTTATTTTGTTTTGTTAAAACGAGCATGACTTTTTTTTCCTGGCTATAACCTGAAGCTTGTGGGATCTTAGTTTCACAACCAGGGAGTGAAAGTGCCAAGTCCTAACTACTGGATCACCAGGGAATTCCCATGATTAGTTTTCTTTTGTTTGTTTTAATCTTTTGGTGGAGTCACACAGCGTGTTGGATCTTAATTCTCCATTCAGGGATCAAACCTCTGGCCTCTGCATTGGCAGTTCAGAGTCTTAAGCACTGGACCACCAGGAAAGTCCACTCATGATTTAAAATATAAGTTTTAATAATGGTCATCTGGCCCAGCTTTTGACCTTAAGTCTGCCAAGATGAGACAACTCAAGCAAAGAGTTTAAATGACAAGTCTGGGGTCACATTAAAGTATTCATCTTTGCTAGATGAAAGGTCAAATATCCTGCCTCCCAGTATGGGATTTCCCATCCCCCCCACCCCACCCCCACTTTCCATATCTTGCTTCTTCATTTGGCAACAATAAAGGTTTTAGTTACTTGCTAAAGTTTGGGAAAGGGCTTCCCTGGTGGCTCAGTGGTAAAGAATCCTCCTGACAATACAAGAGACACTGATTTGATCTCTGGGTCAGGAAGATCTCCCGGAGAAGGAAATGGCAACCCATTCCAGTATTCTTGTCTGGGAAATCCCATGAGCAAAGGAGACTGGCGGGCTACAGTCCATGGGGTCCCAAAGAGTTGGACAGAACTTAGCAACTCAACACAAGCAAGGTTTGGGAAACTGAGTTTCATACATTTAATTCAGCCATTAGGGACTGTTTTTAAGCTTGACTTAGTGCTGAATTTCTATACAACTTCAGACAATATTTTAAACAGGCGGTCACCACATCCCAAGGATAAATGTCTCCCAAGAAGCCCCATTCATTACCACAATATTTCTGAAGATTAAGCTGAATGCAGCTTAACGTGGCCAACACCCACTCTTCTATCCTACATCTTCACGGCAAACATCTACTTGGATCTTCAAAATAAATTTCTAATTTGAACTACCAAAAGAAATCATCTTTAGGGCTTTTGCTTGGTGAAATCTGGCTCAATTTTGTGACCAACAAATACATTAGACCTTGTTTGACAGAAAAGGTGAGGAATGGTAGGAGATACATAGTTTTCCAGAGGCCTAGAAAGGAAACACAAATTTTTAGTTATTTTAAATTTTTTTAATTTAAAAAATCTGAGTAGTCAATAACTTATCAAAATGATAAGATTTAGCATCATTCTTCAGAAAAAAGCATGATAAATCCAAGAATAATTGGCTCCGAACATTAGGTACTTGGGATGAAATTGTAAAGTATCTAGATTAAGTAAATTTCCCCTTTGTCCTTACTATATGATAAATAGGTGACAAGATCATGAAAGATAAGTAAGGAAGAAGCTATACCCTTGCTCTGAGTTTGACCTTTCTCAAAGCAGAATGTGGTTTTGCTAAAATATGAGCAGAATCTGTCAAGGTCGTGCTATACTTGGTTGTTATCTTACAAAATGTGGCAGAAGCTTGGCCCTAAACCTATCAGCAGTGCTGACAATTCCACAGAAGAATTTGTTTAGGCAGGTGCCATCACTACTGATGCATAAACTCATCTTAGGAAGCTTTATGGTCTTGGGAAACCACAGTTTAGATATGTATAATTTGATTTTCTATGGAACAGTTTAAAGAATTTATGAAGAGAAAAATTCTAATATAGAGACTCATTGAAGGAAAAATTTGCTGAAAATTTCCTTTATGGGAAATTTCCTATGTGGTGTAAATGATTTTATCCTCTTTGGTCAATTCTTACAATAACTCTTTTTTTTTTTTTTTTTTTAGACCAAAACCTTTTGAACTTTATATCTGGGGAAGAAGGAAAGAAAGAAGAAAAGGAAAGGAAGAAAAGTCTTAAAATTTTAGCCGAAATAAGAAAGGACTATTCTCAATTTTGCTAGGGGCTCATCCTAGGGAGAATTAAAAGCAGTTTTCTCTCTTGCTTTATAACTCTCTGTATCCTCTCCAAACTTATCTGTTTTATATTTGTTCATATTGTTCTTCCCAGCCAAATTTCAAACATGGAAGCTTATAAATTCATAAAATGGTTTTCTTTTCCAAGGGATATTCACATTTCAAAAAACTTTCTAAAGACCAAAAGGAACATAACTCTTAATACTGGTGATTTAGAGACTGTAAGAGGCCAGTGTGGAAACAGGAGAGGCCCACAGAATTCCTGACCATACATGCAGATTGGTTACATACACCACCTACTTAAGGTTAGTTCCAGATCCTCAAAATGCCCTAGGAAAAGAATCTTCATTACTTCTACCTCAAAATAAAGGGAGAAGGAAAATATTTAAGTGGATAGCATGAAGGTTTTATTTTTGGTTTTCAAAGAAAAAGAAATTTTCAAACCATGGCTCCAAATCATGTTTCATTTAGAATTTCATTTAATACATTCAAATTTTAACTATTAAAGGAAATGTATAAATTATTCATAAAAGTAAAAAAGGACATCTACCACACCTAATGTGTACCTCAGTACAAGAAATAATTAATCTTCCTAAATATAAATTTTCTTTTGAGGCTACCTGTCAGATCACTCAATTTTCCTGGATCAGAAATAATGAAAACTCCTGCCTGCTACAACAGATTGTGAGAGTTTTATTCTCCCAATTTAAAACAATGAGGTGCCTCTTGGACAGTTTTGTAAACTCCACAAGGTAAAAAATGTACAAATAAAGAACGTTAAGACAAAAGGTGGGACTTTCCTGGTTGAGTCCCATGGTTAGGACTTCACCTTCCAAAGCAGCGGTTACAGGTTTGATTCCTGGTTGGGAACTAAGATCCCACATGTCTTGTGGTCAAAAAATCAAAACATGAAACATAAACAATATTGTAACAAATTCAATAATAAAGAATTGAATTTGAATTATTTAATAAAGAATTATTAAAAAGTGGTCCACAATAAACTCTTGAATAAGTAAATAGGATATTTTTAGAAAAAGAAGATAAATGAAGGTTAGAAAATAAAGCCATAATGTGGTTAACACATAAAAGCCATGCCACAAAGCCAACTTTCCTGTTAATATGGGTTTATGGTATGTTGGTTTTGAGCTTCTGACAGCCAAACAAGAGGAAAATTAGATCAGTTAGAAAACCAAAAGCCAAGTTAAAGTTCTAGTCACAGAACCCAAGAAAACAGGGCACAAATGTGGTCAGGTACAACATCATATGTTTATTTGAGCTCTTCTATGAATCTGTTATCAAGGACCAAGACGCAGAATTGTAGCAGGGAGAAGTCAAGACATACCTAGGCGAGAGCATGCCCCCAACTAAATCTGGTGGCTGGAGGATATTCACAGATCATAGTCAGCAAGGGCTGGCCTCTGGGAGATACAATTGCCTCCTGGTTCATCCCCATCTAGCAGGGAAAACTGGACGTTCTAAGATCAAGGGCAATACCTGGAGTTCCTTACAAAAAAAAAAAAGAATGAAAACATTTATGATACAGAATAAAGAAGACAGTGGAAAATATGAAAAGAGAACTTAAAGGATTCATAGCAAGTTTATGGTTGATAAGCACAGGGGGTGAGGCAGAGCTGGACTGTGATGATGGGTGGGGATCCAAGGTAATTAATGTATTGGGGAATATTTTATTATTTACACAAAAATATACATAAAGACTAAAAACAAATATGCAAAAAATGCCAACCACTCTCAATTCTGGGAGGTGAGAAATCTTTATATTTATCTGTATTTTTAACTCAGCTTTGTGTGTGTGTGTGTTTTTTTTAATAGAAGAGATTGCAGTAGAAGTGGTACATTGGTAAAGAATTCTTGGATAAAATGCTTTGAGGCAGACTGTAAAAAATGGACTCTAGAAGGCCTCAAGGGAGAATTGCAGGGTCAAAGACTGAGGAGCTTTCTGTTTGGAAATAGTCACTGTTCTTCAGAAGCTAGTTAGGGAGTTTTTTTTTTTTTTTTTTTGTGAAAGTCACTCAGTCATGTCTGACTCTTTGGGACCGCATGGACTATACAGTCCACAGAATTTTCCAGGCCAGAATACTGGAATAGGTAGCCTTTCCCTTCTACAGGGGATCTTCCCAACCCAGGGATCGAACCCAGGTCTCCTGCACTGCAGGCAGATTCTTTATCAGCTGAGCCACAAAGGAAGCCCAAGAAAATTGGAGTGGGTAGCCTATTCCTTCTCCAGAGGATCTTCCCATCCCAGGAATTGAACTGGGGTCTCCTGCATTGCAGGCAGATTCTTTACCAACTGAGCTCTGAGGGAAGCCCAGTTAGGGGACATAAGAATTATCTATGTGAAGCACCCAGACACCAATACAGAGTCACACAGACTTAAAGTTATATCACTTATTACTAATAAAAGAGAAAGAAAGAAGGAAAGAAGGCGGGAGGAAGGGAGGATGGAAGAGAAAGAAAGAAAAGAAGAGAGGAAAGAGGAAGGAAGGAGGGAAGAAGAAAGGAAGGAAGAGAGAGAGGGGAGGAGAAGGAGGAAGGGAGAGAGGAAGACCGAAGAGAGAGCAGAGAAAACGGAGATCTACATTTGTCCAGGTAACTCACTATTGGGCAGGGTTATTATTCATCCTAGAACAGAAAGAAAAAAAAAAACAAGTCCACAACTGATGTTCCACAATATCATCTTTGAAAATAAGTTTTGTATTTTGAGGGACTTCTGTCCTGCAATGGTTGCGCTAGAAGGATACCTGGCAAGTCTCTCACCCTGTGATTAAAATATACCTGACACTTCTGGCTCTTCGGAGTTGTCTATTTTTATGAGTACCTAGTTATAACAAAGGGGCTCCCTCAGAGGCTCAGTGGGTAAAGAATCTGCCTGCAATGCAGGAGACGCAGGAGAGGCAGGTTCAATCCTTGGGTCAGGAAGGTCCCCTGGAGAGGGAAATAGCAACTCGCTCTCATATTTGTGCCTGGAAAATCCCATGGACAGAGGAACACGGTGGGCTACGATCAGTCCAAAGGGTCACAAAGAGTTGGTACACACCTTAGTGAATAAGCAACAGTTGTAACAGAAGTCCTCCCCATCATGTTCCTTAATGCTGTTTGTATCAGCTCAAGTTCTTGATGTCATTTTTGTGTTGAGTCCTTTGCTTTTTAAGGATATTTTATTATCTTGATATCTTTGGGAACCATATTATTGATTAACAGCATGGCACAGACGCCCGGCAATAAATTGTTACCACAGCTGCAGAACTCATCTATGCTATAAAACTGCATTTAAAATTTTGTCTTTTCAAGTTTGAATGATCTATGATCCCATTATGATGGTAGAAAGCAAATCTATAAGGTAAGCATTCCCAAACACTCCCTCTATGATAAGATGGCCGCTTTTCCCCCTGAACTGTTGAGGCCTATCTGTTACCTGGTTTAGAACAACGTTAATGTGAGGTCAGAGTCAAAATGCTCTAAGTCCTGCAGATCAAAAAGCATAAAACCAAGCTGACCATATTCTTTGGGGGGGCGGGGGGGGAATGTGTGGATTTTCACTATAATTACTGTGTCTTAGTCCTTAATAAGATATGTCTTTTTCAGAGAAAATTAAAAAAGAAATTCTGATGCAGATAAAATGTTTACATGAGGAGGGAATGTGAGGACATTTAAATCACTCTGAAACTAAATAATGGTAAATTGTAACAGCTTCCAACAATTACTTAGTTCTTATGGAAAGTATTTACCATGGCAACCATGGCATCAAATTGTTCTTAAATAGTCCTGAGCTGTACACAATAAAAAAGGAAGCAGGAAAAAATTTGTCTACTAGACCTGTGTTTGTTCAGTTTAGAGGCAAGTAGCCTACAGTAACCTGATAATACAAGCATACTATATGTGCACCATGCTTTCCTCTTTTAAACAACACCTCATATATACCATTTTTGTAGATGTGCTCACAATGGTGCAATCAGTCTAATTATCTTGATCTCCTTTCTGACATTTCAGAAAGGACTCCCTGACTAATTGTGAAATAATAGGTCTTTAGCAAATGGTAATGGAAGGGTCCCTCCTTTCATGGGATTACTGAAAACGTTAAATTCTTGAAGCCCCTTCCATAACCACATGGCTTCTTCCATATTTGATTTCATATTATAAAAGAAAATAGACATATTCTTAAGGAAATAATTTGATGTATGGACAAAGATAAACAGTGCAGCACTAAAATAACCTGGATATTAGAGCATGTCCTGGCCCTTTTATTCTTATTAGGCCAAGATAAGAATAAAGGAGTAAAAGCATGGACTCTGGAGCCAAATTGCTTGGTTTTAAATCCAGGCTATACCACTTCAAACTACCGCACAATTGCACTCATCTCACACGCTAGCAAAGTAATGCTCAAAATTCTCCAAGCTAGGCTTCAACAGTACATGAACTGTGAACTTCCAGATGTTCAGGTTGGATTGAGAAAAGGCAGAGGAACCAGAGATCAAATTGCCAACATCCACTGGATCATCGAAAAAGCAAAAGAGTTACAGAAAAACATCTATTTCTGCTTTATTGACTCTGCCAAGGCCTTTGACTGTATGGATCACAGCAAGCTGTGGAAAAGTCTTAAAGAAATGGGAATACCAGACCATCTGACCTGCCTCCTGAGAAATCTGTATGCAGGTCAAGAAGCAAGTTAGAACTGGACATGAAACAATCAACTGGTTCCAAATTGGGAAAGGAGTACATCAAGGCTGAATACTGTCACCCTGCTTATTTAACTTATATGCAGAGTACATCATGTGAAATGCTGGGCTGGATGAAGCACAGGCTGGAACAAGATTGCCAGGAGAAATATCAATAACCTCAGATATGCAGATGACACCACCCTTATGGCAGAAAGTGAAGAAGAACTAAGGAGCCTCTTGATGAAACTGAAAGAGGAGAGTGAAAAAGTTGGCTTAAAACTCAACATTCAGAAAACTAAGATCATGGCATTTGGTCCCATCACTTTATGGCAAACATATGGGGAAACAATGGAAACATAAACAGACTTTTTTTTTTGGGGGGGGGGGCTCCAAAATCACTGCAGATGGTAACTGCAGCCATGAAATTAAAAGATGCTTGTTCCTTGGAAGAAAAGCTATGACCAACCTAGACGGCATATTAAAAAGCAGAGACATTACTTTGCCAACAAAGGTCCATCTAGTCAAAGCTATGGTTTTTCCAGTAGTCATGTATGGATGTGAGAGTTGGACTATAAAGAAAGCTGAGCACTGAAGAATTGATTCTTTTGAACTGTGGTGTTGGAGAAGACTCTTGAGAGTCTCTTGGACTGCAAGGAGATCCAACCAGTCCATCCTAAAGGAAATCAGTCTTGAATGTTCATTGGAAGGACTATGCTGAAGCTGAAACTCCAATACTTTGGTCACCTGATGAGAAGAACTGACTCATTGGAAAGGACACTGATGTTGGGAAAGATTGAAGGAGGGAGAAGGGGACGACAGAGGACGAGATGGTTGGATGGCATCACCGACACAATGGACATAAGTTTGAGTAGGCTCCAGGAGTTGGTTATGGACAGGGAAGCCTGGCGTGCTATAGTCTATGGGGGCTCAAAGAGTTTGACATGATTGAGCAACTGAACTGAACTGATACCACTTCCAGATGCTATTTTGCTCCTGTAGTCACTGATCTACCTATTTGTAATACTAAGATCTTTTAAGCTAAGATCAGTAGAAAAGCAATGTATTTGGGGATTATCTAATTTTTCTCTAATACTTTTTTCTTTTCTTCATGTACTTTATATTTTGATATATTTTGATTTTGATATGATTTTGGAATTTTCCCCTTTTGGTAAAATTTTGAGTTGGCAAAATTGACATTCCACTTTAAATTTATCTTCACAAAAAGAAGAAATTTCCCAAATGGCACTTTCTTGAATAATTCATGATATAAACAGAATTTTAAATAGTTCTTAAAGATTATTCTATTTAATCCATCTAATAATTAATTTAATTTAATTATTTGATATATTTATTTAATAATTACACAATTATTAAAATTATAATATAAAATAATCTCTCTTATTCTGACTTTTATTATTTTCATAAGGATTTAAATTTATTCACTCAACAAAAATCTACTGTTCTTCCTATAACTATCTAGCAAATGCACCCTTAATAGTTGTATTAACTGTCCATCTGTTTCTCTATTTATTTAACTACTGAAAAGTTCTTAATAATTTTCATGGAAAATTAATATCTTTTATAATCATCATGAATTATTCTGGCACATTCTTCTTGCAATAATAAATACATATTTTTACTTCAAAGACTGATAGAATTCCAATGTACAAAAGCATGCAAAGAGGTTTTTCACCCCAACTTATATCCATAAAGCTAAATTATATTTGAAAAAGAATTTCCAGATATTAAGAATAAATCCAAATTGCATGTCTTGTCCAAATAATTGGAATAGCTGTACTGATTAGCTAAAAAGTTAACTACAAGAGCATGTGATCATTGATCACTGCTTGACCCCTGAACCGGGTGCCAGGAATGATCTGGAAGCAGGATTCAGCTCGTTGGCCTTCCCAAAAACAAAGCTTATGCCAGTATTGTAGCGCTTCTTTCACTTTGAAAAGTTTAAAATATGCAGAAAACCTGATTTTGTTTAGGGATATTTGAGGACAAAATTCAACTAAAAACGTTTTAAAGATATTATTGGCTGTATTCAATAATTTACAAATCGAGCAGCATCAAGTCTGGAAGATAGAAAGGAGCTCCAAGATGCTCCACGGAATGATTTTTATAGGCAGAAGGGAGCAGGAACAAGGAAGTCGTACTTGGCAAAAAGGCAGATTGGTTATTGCACGGTTACTTTCCTTTCGGAGATGACAGGGGTCTCAGATAACCTAACTAGTGCTGATCAGGGGACTCTTAATTGACTGATTTAAGACTTCATTTCTGGGAGAACTAAGTCTCATTTCAGAGACTGAGGACTTAGCTTAGTGACTCCACTTTGGGCCTGTTGTCTCGTTTTTAACAGGAATTACATGACTATGTATCACAATTACAAAGGCATGTCTGAGAGTAAGAACCAAATTCATACTTGAATGAATGAATTCTAGTATGAATTTGGTTCTTTTGTGGGAAAAGTGAGAAAAGCACTAGGTGAAAGATACACAGAAGGGCCAATCATATTTGTAATATTTCATTTCTTAAACAAGATTTGAAACTTGATTTTTTATTATATTTTCTCTACTTTTTGCATGCCTCAAAAATTTAGTATTAATAAACAAAAGAAAAAAGTAGAGAATTTAAAAGTGTGCTTATCAAGAAGTCCATGTACAATTCTAGAAAGTGGCTCAGATTGTCGAGAATCTGCCTGCAATGTGGGAGTTTCAATCACTGGGTTGAAGATCCCCTGGAGATGGGAATGGCTACCCACTTCAGTATTCTTGCCTGGAGAATTCCATGGACAGAGGAGCCTGGCGGCCTTTAGTATACAGGGTCACAAAAAGTCGGACACAACTGAACAACTAACACTTTCACTTTTTCATGTACAGTTCTAGAAACCAGAAATATTACTTTCCCACTTATGAACTTTTTTTCTGGCTTTGCCATGTGGCATGGGGCTCCCCCATGCTTAGCTCCCTCATCAGGGATCTGAACCCTTGCCCCCTGCAGAATCTTAAGTGCAGAATCTTAACAATTGGACCACCAGAGAAGTCCTATGAACTTTTCAAACTGGAAAAAGGTTTTTAAATTGGGATTTATCTATCCTTCAGAGATGAAATTATTGGTTATTAAAGCATCCACTTAGCTGTTAATTTATTTAAATCTCAAAAAAAAAAAAAGACAAAAATAAACAGAAAGCTAACTTTTTAAATAGCAAACTGGTACAAAATGTCTTCCTGCTATAATGACAGTAATGAAAGGCAAAGGGAAAAAGTAGCTAAGAGGAAAAGAAACTTGATAGTTTGATAGTGTCAGGGTAAGATCTCTACTTTAAGTGTAATGTAACCCAATATCAAAAGCTGTCTCACTGAAATGTTTCCTCACTTTTGTTCGGGCACAGTCTTTCATTTCTCAGTACTAACTGTCACAAATTTTCTGTTTCTCTCCACGAGTCCTCAAACCTCTGATCAGAAAGCCCTGGCCTAGAACATTTAGGTGATAGCTGCTTGCTCAGTACCTGCTTCATTTCCTGTTTTTTCTCTCATCTAGATACACCAGGCTCTAAGTAGAGCAGGAGATGACAGTTAGAGGGAATGCTACAAACGTAATGAAAGCAGTTACTCCGAGTCTTAGGCCCATTCGCTCATTTTCATTTCAGTAGGTAAATGATATTATCTCTTGCAAATAACACAAACAGGGACATGGGCTGTACCATCCCAGGGGACAAGAAAAGGCACCTGGCTCAGTTAGCACTTCTAACCAGCAAATGTTTGGCCCCCCAAAACCTTAGGGTTTTGTTTTTTCTAATTAAACTCTTCCCACTAATGAGATTTTGCATTTGCATTATGAGTTTTGTAACTTTATATCTAATTTATATCTTTCTAAATCTCATCTTTATTTTTTTAAAAAGGCTTAAATATAAGAAAGACAAGATTTAGAAAACAGTATGATTCTTTAGGACAAAATGAGAAAAGAGATGAGGTGCTTAAAAGTTCTGCTTTCACTGAGTGCAATACTGCATCAGTTCACACACACACACACAACTCTACTATAGCAGATGAATTGCCTTTTGTGACATATTTAAATCAAATTACCTACCCCAAAGCTCATTTTTACAGTGTTCCTACTGACTTTCCAGCAGAAAATCACTCTTTTAAAATTTTTTGCTCTAAGAAAATTAGTGGTTGCCTAGGCCTGGGGGTCTGGGGGTGGAAATAAGAGTAACTGCTGCTGGGTAGGGGTTACTTTCTATGATAGTAAAAATGTTCTGAGCTTAGATTTGAGTGGTGGTTGCACAATTCTGTGAATATACAACATCATTGAATTGTTCACTTTAAACAGATGAACTTGATGGTTTGTGAATTATCTCAATAAAGATTTTTTTAAATCTGTTCTTGAGGAAGAATCTGGAAGAGAGAAGAGTGCTATAAAAAGAAGTCTCTTGGATGTGAGTAATCTCTTTGCTACAGCTTTAAGGCCAGGAAACAAAAGCCAGACCTGAGGTTTTTGATCTAATATATCCTAATATTTCACTATTTTCTTTCCCCACTTTTCATCAAGATCCTTCTTCATAATTTATCATATGAATAATCTAGCCCAATGGAGCCCTGTGATAGATTTTGGGAACTGACAGCCTATCAGCCAGTCAGAATGTCCTCTTCTCCTGCCCTTTTCCAATATAGGGACTAGACAGCAAACTAAAATTGGCTTTCTGTATTATGGGTTCTGTATCTGTGGATTCAGCATCCATGGATTCAACCAACCTCAGATGGGAAATATTCAAAACCGGAAAAGATTCTAGAAAGTTCCAAAAGGCAAAACTTGAATTTGGCACATGTTGGCAACTATTTACATAGCATTTACATTATATGGACAACTGTTAACATAGTATTTACATGTATTAGGTTTTCTGAGTCATCTAGAGATGATTTAAAGTATCAGGGAGGATGTGGGTAGATTACGTGCCAGTACTACACCATTTTGTATAAGGGATTCAAGCATCCACAGATTTTGGTATCCAAAGAGGTCCTGGAACTAATCCCCCAATGACTATATTTCTTTTTCCATTTTTGCTGCTAGAAGCAACTATGTGACTTTGATCCAGTCAATACAGTGTAAGCAGAACTCTCTCATTTGAGATCTCCAGGGAAAGTTTGAGTTCCACATGAAAAGAGATAATTACAACTGGCAGAGCCCTTTTGTCCCTTTTGTCTCTTCCTCCTTCTTCCTACCTAGAAAGCAGACATGAGACCTGGAGATGCAACAGCCAGTTGGTGACATGAGGGGACAAGCATGAAAAAAAAAAAACCCATAAGCTAAGGAAGGTAGAGCGGAAATATTTGGTCCTTGTCAGGATTTCTCAGCAGCTGTACCAGTGCTGGACTGCTCAGCTCTGGATTTCTCATTATGTGAGGGAAAAAAAAACTGTTTTTTGTTCACCTACAATACTTGTTGCAAACAAGTAGTCTGTTGTTGTTGTTCAGTCGCTAAGTTACTTGTAACCAAACGCACTTTTTAAAGTATAGTTTTTATTTATTTATTTTTGGCTGGGCTGGGTCTTCTTTGCTGTGTGGACTTTTCTCTGGTTGTGGTAAGGGGGAGCTACTCTCTAGTTGCAGTGCCTGAGCTTCTTGTTGAGGTGGCTCCTCTTGCTGCGGAACATGGCTCTAGGGTGCACAAGCTTCAGTAGTTGTGGCACATGAGCCTTGGTTGCCCTGGGGCATGTGGGATCTTCTTGGACCAGGGATCAAATCTGTGTTCCCTGCATTGGCAGGTGGATTCTTATCCACTGTACCACCAGAGAAGTCCCAAAATCACTTTTAGCAAGCCAGTTATGAGACTTTTCATATTTAAAAATTATCTAAATATTTGAGTCTCAAAGTGAGTTTATTTTAATGTCCAGGGGCTGCTTCTTGTACACAAAGAAGTCCATTTATAGTTAATCGGGGTTTAAATTCTTATATACTTTCATGAATTATACAAATTGGTATATACTTTATTGAATTACACAAAATTGCACAATTTTCCTTAAGGTTTTAAGTTTAATTTAAAATATTTTATCTTCCTTAAAAAGCTATTAAGTGCCATACTACAGATCTATGCAAAAATAAAGAAAAATAAAGAGTTGTTTTACAGAGACACATTTGAGCTAGGCTTTAAAGGAAGAAGAGAAAGTAAAATTCTATACAGAAGAATACATAAACTCAGAGGCATGAAAGGGTATGATGCATTAGATGGGCGTGGGAAGCCAGAGCAAAGATGAGGCTAAAAAGCTAATTGAAGTCAAATTGTTCACTTTTACATATCAGACTAAGCACACTAAAGTTTAAACTTTATCCTGCAGCAAACTGGAAGCTCTTAGAAGTTTTGAAGGGAGTGATGTGATTCTGTGGGTATTTCAGAAAGAGAAAAAGCTTGGAGAAGGCCATAGAGGCTAGTTGAAGACTATAGCACTATAACTAATGAGAGAGGATAAAGGTTATTAAAAACAACAACAACAACAAACCCAGTGCAGATGCTGCAGGAGATCCCAGGGCAGGAGGCCAGTGGAGGATGAAGCAGAGGCTCAGTCGGAAGGAATTAAGAGGAGGCCAAGTCTGCAAGGGAGAGGGTCAATGTTCCTAGGAAGCATAGCCGAGTCTGTGTTGAGCCACATGTTAACTAAAGCAGGCTGCAGCTTTGGGAACCAGTGAGGCCCAGAACAAACAAGTGAACAGGGGAGCAGAGGAGGCAAGGGACGCCCAGCCAAGCACCCTGGCTTTTCCTGCTGTGACAAATACTCATAAGCCATACCTCTCCCTTTTCTTAATACCTACTCGACACGTTAGGAAAAGAAGTAGGGAGAAGGGAGTTTATCTGGGAGTTTGGTTTTGGTTTTTTGTTTGTTTGGTTTGTTTTAATGAAGAGAAATTTAACATACAAGTTAAATTAATTCAATGAGGCCATTAAACTGAGGTGGCTCTAATGCCATGGGGGCCTATGTAAGCAAAGTGAAATCTAAGCCTGTCAATGCCTCAATGTTAGGAAATTGAAATCTAAAGGCAACCAATCACAAATAGCCAACTAGGTTTTAAGATACAGCCTATCAGGACCCCGGCGGACTGATGGTTAAGGCTCCACGGTTTCACTGTGCAGGGCTTGGGTTTGATCCCAGCTCAGGGAACTAAGGTCTCACAAGCTTTGTGACATAGCCAAAATATGTGTGTGCATGTGTATATATAGCCAATCAATAATTTCCTTACTTTGCTTCCACCTTTTTCTATAAAAGTATCTCTTCGGGCTCCTATTGGTGGAGTGTTCCTGACTATTTCCGATTTGGTGCTGCCCAATGGTAACCCATTTTTGCTCTAACAAATTCTTTAAAAGTTTTAAATGCCTCAGTTTATATTTTAACATACCTTAAGGGTTCATTAAATTATTGGCATTGTTGTGCTTTAAACGAGATGGGACATTTAACTTGTCGTCACCACTACCAATAACTAACCAGTGGGTGGGAGCTCTAGAGAAGACCGCATCAGTTATGGACAAAATAGTAGGAAAAATCCATTTTATCTGCACAACAAAGTTGAATTATATGACTCTGAATCAGAAGCCCACAAAAAAAGCCAAGTCAAAACTGCAAACACTGGCTGTTTATGTGCCACACCACCCTGAATCTGTGGGACATCAGCAGTTCGGTCATCAGAGGAAATGCCCACTTATGAAGCAAATACATTTTGGGGGACCTAGCCCCGGCCCAAACTCTCCAGCTTTCCACTCCAATCCATGCTTATCAAATGGTCCTTGATTACTAATCCATCATAAAGTTAGTCCATTCTAGAGACTGGCAGTGGAAAAGCATAACCTCCTTTTGAGGAGATAGAATGGGCTTTTGTTTTACACATCAGTCTCTTAACAGCGTAGCTGGTATTAGTCAAGCTAAGCAGGACTCATCCTGGGGCTCTCACGAGATGGATTTTCCTCAACACAACACTGTAATTCAACTGTCCTTCAAGAGAGAGTTCCCTGGTGGCCTAGTGGTTAGGATTCAGGGCTTTCACCTGCCAACGCCAGATTCAATCCCTGGTCGGGAAACTGAGATCCCACAAGCTGTGTGGCAAAGTGAAAAAACAAACAAACAACAAACAACTATACTTTAATAAGGAAAAAAAAAAAAGACTGAGTCTCTTGCCTGAAAGGCTGCGGACCAGACCTTGGACTCATGGGTAAATCCACACTCTGGTAATCACTTGTCCAGTTTCTCCTGGTAACACCACTGTTTCCTGGCCTTGCCCCTTCAGTCTATGGCACGTCACAGTGGGGACTCCCACTTTAGATGCAGAAGGACCTACACGGAAGTAGAACAGAGTCTGGCCAGATGTACATACTTCCTCTAAGGTCCTGCACCTGTCCCACAACACGCTCCAGGGGTGGTGGCCAAGCTGGCCACTCGGTCACTCATCCCCGGTCTACTTCCTTCTGACCAACTCTTAAAAGTTCTGGCTGCTGACATTTAAACTCCTTCTCCTGCTTACGTCCCCACTGCTCCTCTTGGATTTGACCTTGGCTGACTCGAAAAGCCTTGGGTGACTCCCTAGCCTCTCTCCCTCTACCTCAACCGTGAACTGAAGGGCTGCTCTCCCACCAGGCCTACCCTGGCCTTGCTGACAGGACTTAAACGCACAGAACTCTCCAGGACACACTCCTGGAACAACCTGGACTCAACCACGCTAGATGCAGCATGAGATGTGACAATCCCAGCAATTTCCAGAACCCTTGGCTAGGCTCCTCTACCTCAGGGATTTGAGTTCAGCAAAAAGACAGGGAAACACTCATCAGGACTGGTGATTTCCCAGAGAGGTTCTGAGAAGGTAGCTACTCAGTTAGTAACATTTGTAGGCAAAAGCTTTTCCTACGTGGCAGTCCAGGGCTGCCATGTCAGCGCGGCCACTTCCACAGCGATGATTATGGAGGGACTGACACTCGGTACTGTGGCGGCAACTCCAGCTCACAATTAAGTCACACCAGTTCAGCGTGTTCCCTTTTAATTACTTTCCATTCTGAGGTAGGACTTCCTCGGTGGCTCAGCTGGTAAAATCAATCCTCAAGGAAATCAACCCTGAATATTTATTGGAAGGACTGATGCTGAAGCTGAAGCTCAATGCTTTGGCTGATTGTTGCAAAGAGCTGACTCACTGGAAAAGACCCTGATGCTGAGAAAGGTTGAAGGCAGGAGGAGAAGGGGACAACAGAAGATGAGACGATTGGATGGCATCACCGACTCAATGGACATGAGTCTGAGCAAACTCTGGGAGATGGTGAAGGACAGGGAAACCTGGCGTGTTGCAGTCCACGGGGTCTCAAAGAGACACGACTTAGCAACTGAACAACAACGAAGTCCAAGGTAGGTAGTGGGGGCAGGCAGGGCTGAGTTTGAATACTAACCATACCTACTTGGCTGCATCTTCTCAAGTCTTGGCTTTCTCAGCCATGAAATTATAACCTTACACTTCCCTCACAGATAAACCACCGAGAACGCCTAGCATGCACACACCTGACACAACAGACAATGACCGATGTTAATTCTGATTCCTGATTCTGATTCCAATCTGAGGCAGAATCCCCAGGATCCTAAGGATCAGCTTCACCTGGGAGTCCTTTGTACTTAGTTGTAATTCTTCCTTGTCTTTAAGTCGGGGCAAGGTGGTAACCTACAGTCAGACTTGGGGCTCTGACTGGACAGGCTTCTAGACAGGAGTAGTGTTGGGGCTGGGGGTAAGACTAAAGGAAATGCTTACTCCTGGCTTTCAAACTTCAGTGAGTGTGGGAATCATTTAGGGAGTTTATTAAACTACAGGGACTTCCCTGGTGGGTCAGTGTCTAAGACTCTGAGCCTCCACCTCAGGGGGCACAAGTTTGACCCCTGATCGGGGAACTAAGATCCTGCATGCACCAAAAAAAAAGAATAAATAAAAATACAGATACTCTGGTCCCTCCCTCAGTGACTGAGAGTCAGATCCAGGAATCTACATTTTTAATACATTTCCCAGAATATTCTAACATGCACCAAAGTATAAGAATCACTGCCTTGTCTGGAGATTTCTCTTGTCTCCTTCTTGACCTAGTTATTCTGATAGACAGAGTGGGTGCTGGGGTCCAGTTGAGGACCATGGTATTTAAAAAAAAAAGAAAAAAATTTGGTCTTTATCTCCAGTTCCTGGCACAAAACTCCCAAATCCTTGGAATTTGAGTGATGAGTTTGTTGAGTAATGTCTTGAGTGATGAGTGTCTTGAGTGATAAAGGTCTTATGCTAATATTGACTAGTCTTATGCTAATAAGATAACCCTTGGAGGGGTTTGGTTGGGGGGCATGCTAGATAGCTTCAGGATGGGAACTGGTCACAAGAAAAATCAACCAAGTGATTAGAACGGCTAGACTTTCAACCCCAGCCCCTGACTTCCTCAGGGAGGCAAAAGGGGTGGAGACTGAGTTCAATAACCAATGGCCAGTAATCATGCCTAGCTAATATAACCTTGATTAAAAACCTAAAAATTAAGTTCCGTGAGATTCCAGGTTGGTGAACACATTCCTGTGGTGGGAAGATGGCATAACAGGAGAGAGCATGAAAGCTCTGCACCAACCCCCACTCCTCACCCCTATCCCCTATAACTTGCCCTGTGCATCTGTAGGGGAACCCAATTATCTCTTTGGCATGCAGAGTATATTGAACTGAAAACTATCAAGGTCCAAGAGACTCGGGAAGAACTTTTGACCTTCCCCCTAACTGCCTAAGAATATACATAGAGGACTTGTTCCAGGAAGGGCACTATCACCATAGATACCTATCGTATAAACTAGGTATGATAGACAGACAGGAACATAGCAGTCTGTCAAAACTCCTCCCTGTGTCCTATTGCCTCTGCCTGGCCCAGCAAACATTTGTTTACTAACAAACACTGCTTATCCACCTCCTGTCAGTGGTCTTCCTCCCTTTTGAAGTCCCAAACCACTAACCCCAACATCCTTTTTTGTCTTGAACTGAAGATGGTGTGTAAGGTGAGGACTCTGGCCATTTTGGTGAGTTACTCAGCTTTCCTCGGAGAAGACAATGGCTCCCCACTCCAGTACTCTTGCCTGGGAAATCCCATGGATGGGGGAGCCTGGTGGGCTGCAGTCCATGGGGTCGCAAAGAGTCGGACACGACTGAGCGACTTCACTTTCACTTTTCACTTTCACGCATTGGAGAAGGAAATGGCAACCCACTCCAGTGTTCTGGCCTGGAGAATCCCAGGGACAGAGCCTGGTGGGCTGCCGTCTGTGGGGTCGCACAGAGTCGGACACGACTGATGTGACTTAGCAGGAGCAGCACTCAACTTTCCTGGGTCTCTTCCAGGTATACACATTATTACTTTTTGTTTCATTTTCTTCTGTTAATCTGTCTCATGTCAATTTAATTCTTAGACTAATCAGAAGAACCTAGAAGGGTAAAGGAAATTTTTTTCCTTTTCTGACACATCTCTTCCATTTGGCTGTCCCTCAGTTATATTCTTTGTAAGGAACTGGTAGACATAAGTTAAGTGTTTTTTGGGAGTTTTATGTTATTTTAGAATATTAACAACCCTGAGGGGAGCCCATGGAGACTCCCAACTTTGTAGTTAGCCAGCCAGAAGAGTGGGTTGCCCAGGTATCCCATTTGCAGCTGGTTTGAAGTAAGAGCAGTCACATGAGACTGAGCCCCTTAACTCATGGGATCTGACCCTAATTCTAGGTAGATAGGGTGGGAACTGAATTGCTGAGGACCCAGTTAGTGTCATAGAATTGGTTGGTATGTGGAAAAACAACATATATTTAGTATCAAAAGTGGTGTCAGAAAAAACCACTACAAGGGGCCCATCACATTGTCTATTCCTGACTTCACCTGGCCCTTGTATAATCACACTTCTTTATAGAATGTGGTTGAGCCCAGAAGAAACAGTCAATTCCGCTGCAATTCTCTGACCTAAATTCAGTGTTAACCTTTTGAAGAGGAAAAGAAGTGGGGCTAAAATTTTCTCTGTTCAAGCCTACCCAGAAGGAGGGCAGAATTTGCCTCTAGGCTTCTGCCGTACTGACTGTAATCAGCAGCACACCCAGAAGACAAGTCTCCAACAAGCCAAGGAGCAAAGGGCCTGCTCCACAACAGGGCACAAGCTCATTTACTGGAATCATCTATGGACTAACTGACTGCCTTAACTCTGGCTGGATCCCACCTGAGCTGCTCCAAAACATTTTGAACCTGGTCATTTGTGTCTGCCAGACCCGTTCCCTCTAACTAGATTCTCTGCCTCTGTTCCTCCTGGCTATTGTTCAGTGGCCAAGCCTGTCCTCAGGCCTCAAAGTTGCTGCAATAAACTTACGCAGCTATGTCCACTAGAATGTGCCCCAGGAGACCAGGTAAAGTCTTTTCTGATAAGCCTTCCTATCTTGGCCTCACCTCTGAAAGGCCTCCTGTGCTTCCAGAGTTTGATGTTAGAAGGCTGTCCCCTCACTTCCTTGCCTTCTCTTCTCTCTTCCTCTTCCTGGAGAATCCATAGTTTTATTAATCAATGCCACATCTCTTGGTACATCTGGTGGCATACCTGAAACCATTCAAAGGGGCCTCATTCCTAGCTTTTTTTTTAATATGTGATAATTTTTGACAGGGATTTCTTCTGCTATAACCCTGTTCAGGACAAAATTAACCTTGACAATAATTGTCTTACCCACCTGTAGGGAGAGAGACACAGTCAATTTGGTAAGGGAGATGACTGAGGCCTAATGTGCTCAAGTCCAAGTAGTATGAACTGGCCAAGTGCTTCCACTTTGAGCAGAGCCTCAAGTCTTCCATGAAGGAGAAGCTTCCCCGGGACGAGAAGAGTATACTCCAGAGTCACCATTATCTAGAGAAAAACACCTGCCAAATGCATGGTCATCCCAGGAACCTCAACTGAGTATTACTAAGGAGAGTGCCAGGCAACGCCTGGTCAGCCTTAGGGAATGCCTTACTGTAACTATATTGGGTCAACACTGACTCTTAGAAATCTTTCCCTCCAACTTGGTTCTGTCTCCTCTTCCATGACAGAAATAGCCCTTGTCTGGGCCAACTGACTTGGAGTATTCACTGTCTTTTACGGGAGCCACTTACATGAGGGTTGGGGGGAAATTCCATGTGGCTTGGGCTCTTCCTCAATCAATGAACCCATCACCATCAAAATGGTTCCCTAACCTGTACCACCCACCTCTGGGCATAATAAGCTTCTCCAGCTAGAGCTCCTCCAGACCTTGCCACACAGATCCTATCCTTGGAGCCTCCAGAACCTTACTCACAAATACACCATTTTCTAGAGTAAATTCTCTATCTTCTTCCAGACCCCTGATAGTCATATGATTCATTTGTCTTCTCACTTTGGGCAATGCCTTCAAAGTATGGGACTTGTAGTTCCATCCCAGGTGTGTACTCATAGATTTCTGGCTGTGACCAGTACACACCCAAGCCACAGGCTCAGGTTATTATTATGTACAAACAGTGGGAGGACTTCCCAGGTATCTTAGTGGTAAGGAATTGGCCAAGCAGGAGACCTGGGTTCCATCTCTGGGTTCACTCCAGTATTCTTGCCTGAGAAATTCCATAGACAGAGGAGCCTGGCAGGCTACAGTCCATGGGGTTGCAAAGAGTCAGATACAACTTAGGGACTAAACCACATACACCACAATAGAATACCTAGAATAAAGACTGTACATTTCCCAACATATCCTAAAGTTTGACATGATTATATGAATACATTCTGGCCAATGGGAGATGAAGGGAAGTGAAGTATAGAACTTTCAGTATGTGTCCTTAAAGGGAGGTGGCTGCCCTTTCTCCAGCAGTCCCTGTCTCCTCTTCTCTAGCCCAGTCCTCTATATGTGGACATAGTAGCATACCTCATTAGCTAAGTGGACGTTAGGCCACACCCTACAGATGATGAAGCAACAGGTTAGAGGGAACCTAGGTCCCAGATGACCACATCAAGCAGAACTGCCATCCTAACCTTGGATGACCTGTTGAGACAAGCAGTTGTGAGCTTGAGCATCCTTGAACACCCCTTTTGGGTATGCCAGCAGTGCAAGACTTGACCACTCTTTAGCCAACCATTTTCTGAGTTCAGTTTGCAATGAGCAGGCTCAAGAGATAATATCAAGGTAGTATTTTCTCTCAAACAAAAAGCAGGCTTGCTCTCCCTCACTGTAAAAGTGGTAGATTCCAGTTGACTCTCAAACCCACTATATGAAGGGACCGTATTGGTCCCTTCATGCTGCCTTCATGGGTTTTGAAGGGCATGAGGAACAAATACCAACATGATGCCCATTCTGCTTGAATGCAGTGAGTGGCTAAATCTTCTGTCTCAGACCTGGGAATCTTGTATCTTCAGCCAGCATCTGTGAAACAGTAATTTATTAACTGGCAAGCAAAGTAAAATCCTAGAATTTTACTTACGAACCTCCCGGACTGTTTTTAGGAAAGAAGTCAATCTGTATCTCTTTTAAGCCATAATTGTTACATCTTGTCAGAAATTTATCACTGAAGCTGAGCCAAACATGAACTACCCAAAAGCAAGAAATTGTAAAAGTGTTGGGACCTCTTGAATAAGTGGCATAGCAGATAGGAATTGAGAAAATGACACTATGTTTCCCATGATTAGCAGAAATGAAAGGGACTGAATCCAAGCTGACTGAATCAGCCTGGAAAAATCATGAAAGTGGATTCTCCACATTTTTTTGAGTAAGATAATCTTTAAAAAAACAAATTTTTTTTTGGCTGTGCCGCACACCATCTTAGTCCCCTCCCCACCGTCAGGAATCAGGCCTGCACCTCCTGCAGTGGGAGGGTGGCGTCTTAACCACAGGAGCACTAGAGAAATCCCTTAAAATGTTTTCTGAATGCTATTTTATGCCAAGAATTATATCCACCTGTGAGTTTTGATATAAGATTCCATGTCATGAGAAATGAAGTTCAGATAAACTTGGAGAGCAACTCCCTCATCTGCCTTGTACTCTGACAAGGCAAGGATTAATACCCATCAGGCTAGATCAGTCTAGCCTGAGCTAGCATTCTCTCTAGAATGTTCAGGGGTTCTCAATCTGTTAGGAACCAGGCTATACAGCAGGAGGTCAGTAGCAAGCTAAGTTTCATCTGTATTTATAGTCGCTCCCCATAGCCCCCAGATGGGACCATCTAGTTGCAGGAAAAGAAACTCAGGGGTCCCACTGATTCTGCAATATGGTGAGTTGGATAATTATTTCATTATATATTACAACATAATAATAATAGAAATAAAGAGCATAATAAATGTAAAGCTCTCAAATAATCTGTAAACCATTTTCCACCGCACCCCATTGGTCTGTGAAAAAATTGTCTTCCAGAAAACCAGTCCCTGGTGCTTTAAAATGTTGATAGCTCTTGTCCTTTGAATAGCAGCAGAGTAATTGACAATGTTGAGAAAGGCTCAAGCAGAGTTGCATCAATACCACATTAGTCAAGAGAAAAGGCAAAGATAAAACAAGAATAGATATGAGGATGTGGCAACACCTGCTACTGAAACCACTGACAAAATGTTGAAAGTTCTTCATGAGACACATGTATTCTGATGTGTCAAAATATTCTAAATGCTTGAACTCTCTACAAGGACTCCCTATGTAGCTATTTTTTATTTCCAACTTCTAATATTCTAATGACATTACTCTTTTTGGTGAGAACATGTTGTTTTTGCCTGATCAGTATCCATTTTCTCCTTGGGAATAACATCCAGATTTTCCCTTCGGGAATCACCCCTCCCCACTCTCACAGTCCATATCCTTGGGTGAGCCTGACTCCACCTACCAACTACCAGTTAATCAGTTCAGAAGAGCACGTGACCAAGTGAGATTCAATACTGGGACTTCTGTTGATATTATTGGGAATGTGAAGTTTGCTTTATTCTAAGATTGTTGTATGGGCTTCTCAGGTCACACTAGTGGTAAACAACCCGTCTGCCAATGCAGGCGATGCAAGAGATCCCTGGGTCAGGAAGATCCCCTGGGTCAGGAAGATCCCTGGGTCAGGAAGATCCCCTGGAGGAGGGCATGGCAACCCACTCCAGTATTCTTGCTTGGAGAATCCCACAGACAGAGGAGTTTGGTGGGCTACAGCCCATAGGGTCGAAAAGAGTCAGACATGACTGAATCAACTTTGCACACACACAAGATTGCTATATAGGATGATATAAGCCTGGGGATACTAGAAATCATAGATAGAAAAGGAATGCTGGGAAAAGGGCCAGCATTGTGGAAAACAGAAATAAGAGGAAGAGAAATACCAGGTCCTAATGACATAGTTTTAGTCCGGATCCAGCCATGCCTGAACATGCCTGAACATCTTTAGACTTTTTGCTGTTAGTCAATAAATTCCCTTTTTTGCCTAAGCCGGGTTTGAGTTGGTTTATACTTTTCAGAAATAAAAAATGTTCTGACTTTTGAGAGTATTGCTATCACAAAAGATTCCTAGAAGTAGCTACCTAGTCTGTATAAAAGAAAATAATGTGCTCAGGCTAGCTGTGGCTCCAGAATTTATATAAATAGGTGTTATAGTTAAATCAGAGGGAATGGATGAGGGACTTGTTTTAAAGCTGCTTTACATAATTTGCTTAAACATCTATTATTCATATCAAAGAATGGGAGGAAGAAAAGACCCAACCAACCCTCCAGGCCAGTCCTTTGGCACCACCACTGACTCAAACTAAGTAAAGATCAATCACCAAAGTTTACAGAGCACTATAGGGTCGAATCCATATCTGACTATCAGTGTTTACCAGAGGCATTTTGATAGAGTGCCCTGGATTCAAATCCTAGCTATACAACTTACCAAGCTAAATGACCCTGGGCTAATGTCTTGAATTCTGGGATATCTAGTGTGTTTTACAAAATTTTGCATTTGACATAAATGATATGGGCTTCCCTGGTAGCTCAGTGGTAAAGAAACCACCTGCCAATGCAGCAGAAGCCAGTTCAATTCCTGGGTTAGAAAGATCCCCTAGAGAAGGAAATGGCAACCCACTCCAGTGTTATTGCCTGGGAAATCCCATGGATAGAGGAACCTGGCAGGCTACAATCTATGGGATTGCAAAGAGTCAGACATGACTTAGCAATTAAACAACAACAATAAATGATGTATCTGTATCCTTCTGCCACTGATCTGTTTCTCCCTTAAGCATCATAATTATGAAATACATGCTTGAGGTCCTGTGGAGCCTGTTATGCTTCGTTTTCCTGTTATTCTATATTCCATTACATGGAATATGGATCTACCACAGTACTTTTATTCATTTTTCAATTGACAGACCTTAGGTTGTTTCCAAATTCTCATTCTTTCAGGAGTTCCCTGGCGGTATAGTGGTTAAGACTTTGCCTTCCAATGCAGTGGGTGCAGGTTCTATTCCTGGTCTGGGAGCTAAGATCCCACATACTGAATGGCCAAAAAAACCAAAACATAAAACAGAATCAATATTGTAACAAGTTCAATAAAGGCTTTATAAATTGTCAACATTAAAAAAAAATCTTAAAAAAAGCCAACAAAAATAAATTTTCACTTTTTTAGCAAATTTTCATTCTTATGCATACTATGGCCATAAATATTCTTATGCCTATATGCAAAAGATCATCTATGGTATATTACAAGGAATATAATTGTTGGGTTATGGACCATTGCTGAGTTATATGCAATTTGACTTTACTAGATATTGATGAGTTGTCCTCCAGAGTGGTTATATGAATTTAGACTTGTACCAGCTTTGTATTAATATAAAAGATGCTTCTCATCATTTCTAGCACTCAAACAGTCACTCAGCAAATATTTTTTAGTTATCTACTAATCTGTCCTAAGTACTGGGATTTCCTGCTCTCTTGGAGCAGTAAAATTTCCTGCTCTCTTGGAGCTTCATTTTCTTGGCAGGAGACATAATAACAAATAAAAAATGAATATATAAAGGGTCCAGAGGTGATGAGTGTCTTGTTTCCAAGGTCTTTGGGTGCCAAGGACTAGTTCTTCTCCTTGGGCCCTTCTTTAACTATAGTAAGTGAATACAATGCCATCTTGAACCTACTTTCAGAAACTGATTTTTTTTAAACTTGTAATTACCATATAATTAGAAGATGACTATTTTACATTGATGTAATATTTTAGAATTTAGTTAGTGCTTTGGAATCCATGTTATCAGTTGACCATAATACTAGCAGCATATAAGGAAGTGGCAAAATGCCCCTATCTCTGCAGTCAAGCTGCCCAGGATCAAATCTTGGTTTCCTGGCTTATAATCATGTGATCTTGAACAAGTTACTTTATCTCTTTAAGCCTCAATTTCTGCGTGAGACAATAGTGTTGACTCATAGGGGTGCTTAGTTGCTCAGTCAATTTTTAACACTCTACTTACTAGTGATCGATTAATAATTGGATGGGTCAATCATGTGATATTCCCATTTTATAGATGAGAAAACTGAGGCCTAGAGTGGCTGAATAAACTGCCCAGACAGTAAGTGCTGGTGCCTCATGAACTCAGGTTTTCT
This sequence comes from Dama dama, assembly GCF_033118175.1. NCBI lineage: Eukaryota > Metazoa > Chordata > Mammalia > Artiodactyla > Cervidae > Dama > Dama dama. Next base: position 82,468,063 of record NC_083691.1, on the reverse strand, counting down.
GGCACCAGAATGATAAAGAATCCACCTGCAATACAGGAGACCTGGGTTGGATCCCTGGGTTGGGAAGATCCCCTGGAGGAGGACATGGCAACCCACTCCAGTATTCTTGCCTGGAGAATCCCCATGGACAGAGGAGCCTGGCGGGGTACAGTCCATAAGGTCGCACAGAGTCAGACACAACTGAGTGACAAAGCACAGCATATATGTATGTATATCATGTATTCATTCAATAGTTATTTATTGAGCAGCTAAAATTGCCTGTCATTGTGCTTGGAGCTAGGGAATTCTAAAATATTCCCAACGCGGTGGATCATCTTTGGGCAGGTCTGAAATTAAAGCTATCTTGAGGCCAGTCTCAGTACTTTGTTTCGTCTGGCATTAACTAAACTCATGAATTGAATTTTGAAGATTTTACTTACGTTTTTATGGAGGATAGAGATGAACATTACCTCACTTTAGATTGTAAATATCTTGAAAGCAAGGGTCATATTTTACCTGCCAATGTACAATCAGCAGTTAGCAGAGTGCCCGGTATACATTCATTGACTATTTGATAAATGAACGTGTCATACAGCAAGGTTTAATCTATCTTCCTCAACAACTTCTTACCAGTCTCCATAATACCTTCCCCAGCAGCTATTTCAAACTTGTTGATGAAATGGAGATGAATTGAACTGTGAAGACTCCTACCTCTCTTGAGCTTGATGGCATTCTCCCAGGTATGCGTGGCTTCCAGATTCAAGTAGTTTTCATCTGAAACCAAATATAGTGTTGTTTGGGTTACAAATATATATATATATACATAAGTCAAAAATTGAAAAGAAAGTGAAGTTGCTCAGTCGTGTCCGACTCTTTGCAACCCCATGGACTGTATCCTACCAGGTTCCTCTGTCCGTGGGATTTTCCAGGAAAGAATACTGGAGTGGGTTGCCATTTCCTTCTCCAGGAAATCTCCCCGACCCAGGGATCAAACCCTCGTCTCCCGCGTTGTAGGCAGATGTTTTACCATCTGAGCCACCAGGGAAGTCCCAAAAAAATCGACTCAGGGAGCTAATAGTTGAGTAAAAAGTAACAACAACAAAATGTATTTGTGGATAGATAAGGAATGATCTAAGATAGTACATACTAAGTGTCTGGTGAAAAGAAATGATAATAAACCTTATTGGAATTCTGAGCAAGGAGAAAGGAAATAGAAGGGTGGTAATGTATCAGTCTGACTGAAAATCTATTCTAGGTCTCCTTATTGACAAACTGTGAGGTATTGGTTTTATTATTATATCTCAGAGTTTACTATCATTTTTTTTTTTCTTTTTGGCCACGCCGTCCAACTTGTGGGATCTTGGCTCCTTGCCAGGGATCGAACCCAGGCTGTGTGAATGAAAGTGCAGAATCTTAACCACTGGATCACCAGGAAATTTGGAGAGTTTGCTATTATTATGTCTCAGAGAGTTTAGTATTATTGTATCTCAGAGAGTTTCCTCTGCGTAGCAGCCTGTCAACAGCTTAGGGTTTTGGAGCCTTGATCTTCATGGACTTAGGGTCTGATGGGCCCACCTCAGCTTTTGTGTAGAAGGAGGAGGTGGGGCCCAGAGACGGAGATTCCTCATTCCTGACTTTCCTAGCACTCAGCTTTGGGGACTAACCTCTATCTGTGAAGAAAAACAGACCTTGTTCTTGACCTATTCTCCCTATACCTCACTCTCTGGTGGAAAGAAAAGGTATTCTCTGTAAGTAACTTCTCTTTGACATAACTACCACAATTCTTACACTCTTTGTCTCATAACCAAACCCTTAGCCTCTACCCTCCAAATACAAATAAATATCCCCTAAAATTTGACAATACTTCACTCTCAAAATTACTACTTTGCTTTTAACCCAATCCAACATTTGGGATGGAGAATATTTCTTTAGATTTAAATGACTTCTTCTTCTTTCTAAGTTCACAGATATTCCTCTAAAGTATTACTGTGGGACTAGGAAAATAAGACATTTTGGTAAGAAAAATCAAGATTTGTGCCTGACAGCTGACTTAGCACAAAGTGGGACAGTATGTTAAACCCTTCAAACCTAAAGGAAAATTTAGGCTCTTAGAGAGGCATCATGGTATGTTTCATTTTCTACAAAGCCAAGTTACAAGACACCCACAGTAATACTTGTCTTTGGCCATCCAAATGCATTTGTTTATTTCTGTGACAACATGAGCTTGGCAGAACATTGAGAACTGGTGGCTGAGAAAAGAAAATTTGGTCTTCCTGCTCACAGAAGAGATTCTAAGTCATCCCTGCTAATACAGCATTGCCAAAAGGGCTTATGTATGAATCAGACATAAATGTTAAGTGGGCTGATGAGGGTGGCAGAGTTTATGAGAATTTCTGATGAAGCAGCACTAAGAGTGCCTAGCCATTATTGTGTAAGTGCAGTGCAGTCTATAATTTGACTTGTTTGGGTCTTTTTGTTATTATATGTTATGCTTCACTGAAGCTTGTTGCAAGTTCTCTTTTTTCCCTTTTCTATCAGAACTCCCTTGGTTCATGAATGAGAATTGAGGCTTTGTGACAAGAATGTTAAATATTCCTTCAAACTACACAGACATGACTGAGAGACAGTTTTGTTTTATTAGCACTTGATTCCCGGAGCGTGACCCCAGTTCTCCCAATTTCCTAGACATAGGTGCATTTTGGCTTTCACCACAGTCTAGTTGGCCTCCTAGGTTACTCAATAGTAAAGAATCTGCCTGCCAAGCAGGAGACCCAGTTTCGATCAGTGAGTTGGGAAGATGCCTGGGAGAAGGAAATGGCAACCCGCTCCAGTATTCTTGCCTGAAGAATCCCATGGACAGAGGAGCCTGGCAGGCTACAGTCCATGGGGCCACAAAGAGCTGGACACGATTGAACAACTGATCATACTTTGCCTAGTTGGTACATACGCTGCCGAAGCGAGCACAACACACACTGTCTAGTTGGATCCCCTCTGAAGTATCTAGAAACCAAAACAAAAGCAGTATCAAGCAAAGATGAGATGAGTATATAGACAGTCGAGTAAAACATGTTGTTAGGCTTCCAGAAGCCTTCCCCTTCCTAGGCCCAGTACTGTCTGGACAGATTAGCAAAGAAATACCAGGCCCCTGTATTTTATCTGACAATCCTAATAAGGCCTTTCATATCTCTATTTTAGTTCTCTGCCATCAGTGGGGGAAGAAAAACCAAAAACATCTGAGATTAGTCATCAAAACCTGGAGCAATATTTCTCAAGGTCTCGTCCCAGATAGACTGCATTAAAATACCATGAAGAATCTGTGAGAAAAGGAGATTCCTGAGTTTCACCCTAGACTCACAGAATCAGAAACTCCAGGTATGGGCCTGGGGATATGTAATTTTTTTTAAATCTCTATAGATAATTCTGAGGCACATCAAAGCATAACAACTATCCATGACCTCTGTGTCTTTTCTAGCAGTATATACTTAAAACATTTTTCTGATTATGGAAAGGAGATAATAAAAGTACTGCGTGTTCACTCACTCAATTGTGTCTGACTCTTTTCAACCCTATGGACTGTAGTCCATCAGGATCTTCTGTCCATGGAATTTTCCAGGCAACAATATTGGAGTAGGTTGCCATTTCCTTTTCCAAGGCATCTTCCTGACCCAAGGAACCTGCCTCTCCTACATTGGCAGGCGGATTCTTTACCACTGAGTCACCTGGGAAGCAATCAAAGTACAGTATTTGACATTTATTAGGACCTTAATAAGTATTTATCCTTAATCCCTTTTTAAAGGAACTTTGGGTTTTAGGAATAAGAATGGGTATATACCCAAGGTCCATTCCCAGTTCCCTGAAGAAAAGAAAGTCAGAGACTGCCTCTGACTATGTCCTAATCTCTACATGGGACCCTGTGCAGGCTGCTAACTCCAGGCTGGCAGTCTGGAGAGACTCTCTGCAGTGAGAAGCAGAAACACCTTCAGAGTTGTTTGTGCGGGACAAACAGAATGGATCCTCAGTCAGTGTCCAGAGAAACCTGCAGTTATTTACCCCTTTTCTAAATTAGCTTTGTACTTCTTTCCCATCTGGATCAAAGAGTTAAAAATCAAAATTTCCCCCCAAGATTTCCTCCCCTCACTATTCCTAATTCTCATCTCTTCAATTCTCAGCGTCTTATCTGAAAGTCAGCCACCATTAACGGATGAATCTTTGCTTGTTAAGAACCTCGTGCCGGAAAAGCGATAGAACATTGCAGTCAGGATTTCGGTTTAGAAAGACTACAGGCCCCAAAATGCAATTTCACATTCCAAAAACTACCATTCCCAACATGCAATGCGTCAGAGGTCCAAAGGAAAAGAACTGACTGGAACTTGCCAGCCTAGCTGGAAACTTTGCCTTCCCTCAGGCAGAGGAATGATTTAGAGAAGTCCCAGAGGATATTTTTTTTGCAGGAGTGGTCACTCCTTAAATCCAGGCAAGAAAGGGGAGGAGTGTGAGCCGTCCCGCCCCTTCTCCAGTAAATTTCTGCCGCTCCAGGGTTAGCGGCGGGAGTTCGAAGGACTTGGAGCAGCTGCACACCCTGAGCTCGGCATGGTTTCGGTGACCAGAGCCGTGTTTGGAGACCTGCCCCTGGGAGCAGGGACAGTGGAGAAGTTCCAGCTGCAGTCAGACCAGCTGAGAGTGGACATCATCTCCTGGGGCTGCACCATCACAGCCCTGGAGGTCAAAGACAGGCAGGGCAGAGCCTCAGATGTGGTGCTCGGCTTTGACGAGTTGGAAGGTGGGTTGAATTCCGCCCCGGGCTGCGGACGGGCCCCGGGCCCGCCGCGCACACTGCCCCACACCAGCAGTCTGGGATGCGGCGACCGAGGGGAAGTACCGAGCTTGTGACCGCTGGGAGCCGGCTGATTGAGTGTATTGCGATCCAGTGTTTGGGAAAACACAAAGTGAACAGAAACTGCCGTAGCACTTAGCTTCCGGTTATGCTTTCAGGCTTTGCCTTAATTAAAAAGTCAGTTGAGGGAAAGATAAAACTTCAGCAACCCTGGAGCGATCTTTGAACTGCCTGATCTCCGAGGGCGGGAGCGGAGACACACAGGCTGGAGCGGGTGTGGCTCCCAGCTCTTTCTCTTGCCATTTCTGAAGAAGGGGGAGAAAAATCAAAGACGTGCGTCTTCTACTTCCTTTCTTCTTGATCAGAGTCTCTTTGAGGTCTGGTTGTTTCAGAAATGCTCCCTAAGGTAAGCTCAGCGGGTGCAGAAGCTTATCTGTTTTGTTCTGTGGAGTTCGGTGTCCCACACCCCCTGGCTAATCGATAACCGTGTACTGGAACAACATGGAAGACCAACTTACTGTCGAGAAATGAGTCTCCTTATAACTGGGGTGGATTTTATTCTGCAGGAATCCATGACAGCTAAGAACGTGTATTGATTCATGCATTCAGTCATTGTTGATTCAGTTATCTCATTCCAGGAGACAGGTCCCCACCCTCATGCAGCCTGCAGTTTAGATGTGGAGATAGACCTTAGCCAAATAATGGCATAAACAAGTAATTAAAACTGCAACTTCACTGCAGTTTCTTGGGGCAAAGGAAAATGTACATAGTGCTTGCTGTCTCTTGGCACAGTGAGTAAGTAGAGAGAAAAAGAGATCGAAATAAAGTTAGCAAAGGGCAATTGCTTGAGAATTAATTCTCTGCTCAGTGGTAAGCGTGTGGACAAAATCTGTTAGAGAGGAGGTTTGAGGTTTTCCTTTAAGTGTGTGTCTTTCTGTCTGTTTGCTTCTTCAGCAACATAGCCCAGGATGAGAAGTCAACAGAAAACAGAATTGGTTTTCCCTTAGCAGACTGAAATTGGCTCTTCATTTCCTTAACAAAAATGTTTTCTAAATATTCCTGAGGATTCTATTCCTTGCCCTCTGGTGGGTTGTCTTTAACTGCCTTGGAGCCTCCACAGCTTGGCTTGGAGAAGGTGTAGGTAACATTCAGCAGAATTTCTCTGGTAATTTCAGCAAGCCTATTATAGGAGACGGTGGGAATGTGCAGGGGCTGGGAAAATCAGCTCCACTGTCCCCTTACTCTCTACATCCCTTTCAGTTTCTGGGGTGGGTGTTCCTATCTCCTGTCTTCAGAGTCAGAAGGCAAGAGAGTTGACAAGTGACAAAAGAGAATGCTTTAGAATCACTTTTGCTAAGTCATCTTTCTTTTAGCATAACCATTTGCTTGGTGGAAACAGAATCACAGAGATTACTTAACTGGTGCAAAATTGCCCGTAGAGTCCAAGGAGAATTGGATAGATGACCTAGAATTTCTAAGCCTATAAAGCACTGGAGATGATAAGTGGTATCTGCTTTTATCACCTTATTTACATCTCTGCCTTATCACCATTCAGGAGGTAGCTACCCTCCCCCCCCCCCCACTCGTACACACACTCATTTCTTACTAGTTTTAATTATTTTTTTTATTAATAATATTTATTTGCTTGTTTTATTGGGTCCTAGTTGCGGCACTCGGGATCTTTGAACTCTGTTGCAGCATGCAAACTCTTAGTTGCGTCATGTGGGGTGTGTTTCCCGACCAGGGATCAAACCTGGGCCCCCTGTATTGGGAGCGTGGCGTCTTAGCCACCGGACCACCAGGAAAGTTCCTAATTTCAGTTCTGATGTAAGAGTCACATGGATCTTAAAACAAAAGGCATCTTTGCACAATTCGTTCGAAAAGTGTGCCATGATGATGATATGGCACCTGAGAAGCACCAGATTCTTAGTAGGCATAGAAGTGCCAATTTTGTGAGTGCAGTAATGTTGAATACGTTGTCTCTGTGAGTCTCTGAGTTTTGTGGGAATCTAGGTGAAAGAAAGTATTATCATCAAATGTTATTAAAAGGGAGGAAAAAAAATAGATCCTCTTGGATTACAGTGACCTAGCTTTTATTGACTGTATTGCCCCCCACCCATGTTATTAACATATCTTGAGAGAGTTAAATGGCATTCTTTTGTCAGCATCCATGACTGGTGCCACAAAATGCCAGGTCTAATCAAAGCATCTAAAGTATATTCTAAAAAAAAATAAAAATAAAAAATAAAGTATATTCTAGATACTGGAAATTCCCTGGTGGTCCAGTAGTTAGGATTCCGAGCTTCTATTACAACTGGCGGGGGTGGGCGGGGCACAGGTTCCATCCCTGGTCGGGGAACTATATCCTGCAAGCTGTGTGGCACATCAAAAAAAAGTGAAGTATTCCAGGTGCTGGATCGAGAGAAACATTTCCAACCTTATGCTATAATTTAGATAATTTAACTGTTTACTTAAAAAGGAAAGCAAGCTATTTTCAAGACAAAGAAGTGTTTAGAATATCAAGTACGATATTCTGATGTTCAGCCATCTTCAGGGATGAACTTCATATATGTCATTATGAGGGTACAGTTCAGTTCAGTTACTCAGTCGTGTCCAACTCTTTGCGACCCCAAGGACTGCAGCACACCAGGCTTCCCTGTCCATCACCAACTCCCAGAGCCTACTCACACTCATGTCCATCACATTGGTGATGCCATCCAACCATCTCATCCTCTGTCGTCCCCTTCTCCTCTCACCTTCAGTCTTTCCCAGCATCAGAGTCTGCTCCAGTGAGTCGGTTCTTCTCATCAGGTGGCCAAAGTATTGGAGTTTCAGTTTCAGCATCAGTCCTTCCAATGAGCATTCAGGACTGATTTCCTTTAGGATGGACTAGTTGGATCTCCTTGCAGTCCAAGGGACTCTCAAGAATCTTCTCCAATGCCACAGTTCAAAAGCATCATTTCTTTGGTGCTCAGCTTTCTTTATATTCCAACTCTCACATCCATATATGACTACTGGAAAAACCATAGCTTTGACTAGGTGGACCTTTGTTGGGAAAGTAATGTCTCTGCTTTTTAATATGCTATTTAGGTTGGTCATATCTTTTCTTCCAGGGAGCAAGCGTCTTTTAATTTCATGGCTGCAGTCACCATCTGCAGTGATTTTGGAGCGCCCCCCCCAAAAAACGTCTCTCACTGTTTCTATGAAGTGATGGGACCGAATGCCATGATCTTAGTTTTCTGAATGTTGAGTTTTAAGCCAACTTTTTCACTCTCCTTTTTCACTTTCATCAAGAGGCTCCTTAGTTCTTCTTCACTTTCTGCCATAAGGGTGGTGTCATTTGCATAGCTGAGGTTATTGATATTTCTCCTGGCAATCTTGATTCCAGCCTGTGCTTCATCCAGCCTGGCATTTTGCATGATGTACTCTGCATATAAGTTAAATAAGCAGGGTGACAATATACAGCCTTGAGGTACTCCTTTCCCGATTTGGAACCAGTCTGTTGTTCCATGTCCAGTTTTAACTGTTGCTTCCTGACCTGCATACAGATTTCTGAGAGGGCAGGTCAGGTGGTCTGATATTCCCATCTCTTTCAGAATTTTCCACAGTTTTTGGTGATCCACACAGTCAAAGGCTTTGGTGTCATCAGTAAAGCAAAAGTAGATGTTTTTCTGGAACTCTCTTGCTTTTTCAATGATCCAGCAGATGTTGGCAATTTGATCTCTTGTTCCTCTGCCTTTTCTCAGTCCAGCTTGAACATCTGGGAGTTCACGGTTCACGTATTGTTGAAGCCTGGCTTGGAGAATTTTGAGCATTAGTTTGCTAGCATGTGAGATGGGTGCAATTGTGCAGTAGTTTGACCATTCTTTGCCATTGCCTTTCTTTGGGATTGGAATGAAAACTGACCTTTTCCAGTCCTGTGGCCACTGCTGAGTTTTCCAGATTTGCTGGCATATTGAGTGCAGCACTTTGACAGCATCATCTTTTAGGATTTGAAGTAGCTCAACTGGAATTCTATCACCTCCACTAGCTTTTTTCATATTGATGCTTCCTAAGGCCCACTTGACTTCACATTCCAGGATGTCTGGCTCTAGGTAAGTAATCACACCATCGTGGTTATCTGGGTCATAAAGATCTTTTTTGTATAGTTCTTCGGTGTAATCTTGCCATCTCTTCTTAATATCTTCTGCTTTTGTTAGGTCTATACCATTTCTGTCCTTTATTGTGCTCATCTTTGAATGAAATGTTCCCTTGGTATCTCTAATTTTCTTAAGGAGATCTCTAGTCTTTCCCATTCTTTTGTTTCCTGTATTTCTTTGCATTGATCACCAAGGAAGGCTTTAGTTATCTCTCCTTGCTATTCTTTGGAACTCTGCATTCAAATGGGTATATCTTTCCTTTTCTCCTTTGCCTTTAGCTTCTCTTTTTTTCTTATTATGGGAAGGCTTTCTGATATGTTCAGCCATCTTCAGGGTTGAACTTCATATATGTCATTATGAGAAGCAGAATTGTCTCAATCATAATAGTGTGAATGGCAGCATATTACTCTTTTGATCAATTCTAGTGTATTAAAACCCGTGTTAAGAAATTGGTGACAGAAGTTGTGTTTGAGAAGGAACTCTGGGCAGCTGTGGTACAGGGATGGGAAGAAGGCTGGATTTTCACTGGATAATCTTTGAATGTCTGAGTAAGTATTATATAAACAAACTGAGGCAAATAGTTTAAAGCAATACGATGTGACAGAGTCAGGGTTTATCTTCACATTACTATGTCCCCAAAATGTTTTGAGCCACAGGGAAGAGCTAAGCATGGATAATTCCATGAGACATGGTCCTTTTGTAATTGCCAGGTTAGATGTGAACTCTCTGATTTCCCAGATAGATTATGTAAGCTACTTGGATGATGGCCACGAATGGAGGTCAGAATAGTTCACATACTCCCTAGGAAATGAGGTCTTTGTTCTGTAGAATTCTAATGAGGTAAATCATATGATCTTTTAGTTATAGCCTAGAAAAATCAGTAATGCCTCCTGTGAGGTTTTTCTTCTGCCATTTTTTGTATTGAAAAATTTTTTTCTTCTTTTTAGACTTGCTGGGTCTTCGTTGTAGCATGCAGGCTTTTCTAGTTGTGATATGCAGGCTTAGTTGCCCCTAGGCATACGGCACCTTAGTTCCCTGACCAGGGATCAAACCTATGTCCCCTGGTTCGGAAGGCTGATTCTTTACCACTGGACCACCAGGAAAGGCCCTTGAAAATATTTTTTAATGTTTTTTCATCTGCGTGTCCCACTTGCAGTCGTTATGACTTCTTTCAAAACCTTGGTGAGAATATTTGCTCATGAGCTACAGGTATAAATAATCTACCCAGATAATCAACACAATTCTTTTCCTTTCATCTTCACCTCAGTTGCTACCAACACCCAGCTATTACTGCCATGAGAGGCATTATGAAAAGATTAGAAAAAAAATCAACTTAGTGCTTTTAGAAAACCTGAGTTTATAAGAGGTGGTGGGAGGAAAAGGGACCAGTTTAGAGGCTGCAGTTTCATATTACAGATGCCCAAGAGTGTCCTTTTAGAAGCATTAAGGATTCCTAGTTTAAATTCTCTGCTTTGTCCCTTATAGCTCTGTGACCTTGGGCAAATTATTTAACCTCTCTAGAACTATTTCCTCACCTGAAACAAATAGATAATGATTAAACGTGCTATTGGCTATGATTGTGTCTGACTATATTGAACAATTAATAATTTTAATCATCTTTACTTCCTTTGCCCCCAAATATCTTCCTTCACACTCCTCGAACATCCTATTTCACTTTGTTAACACTGCACAAAATGGCATGGAGATTCATTTGGGACAACCAGCAGCGATTGTAAAACATATAAAAGATTTGGGATGTTTAAAGTGCTCGTCAATTAAACTAGTGTTGATTTTCCTCAAAAGGCCAAAAGAAAGTCATTCAGGGTGTGGAGGGTTTGTCTGAGAATCCTGAGCAATTTTAAATGAGACTTTTAGGGCACTCTTGTTAAGGTTTGGGCAGTCTGAGGTTGTTGTCATAGCTGGAATCCTTGGGATGCTTGAGGAGTGGAGAAGACCATACCCCGTTTATTAATGTATTCTGGCCAGTCCCTTGCCCAGAAAAAAGGGACAAACTTTGTCTCTACCCTTTACCCTACATCAGTTCAGTTCATTCGTTCAGCTGTGTCCAACTCTTTGCGACACATGGACTGCAGCATGCCAGGTCTCCCTGTCCATCACCAACTCTTGGAGATTACTCAAACTCATGCCCATTGAGTTGGTAATGGCATCAAACCATCTCATCCTCTGTCGTCCCCTTCTCCTTCTGCCTTCAACCTTTCCCAGAATCAGGATCTTTTCAAATGAGTCAGCTCTATGCATCAGGTGGCCAAAGTACTGGAGTTTCAGCTTCAACATCAGTCCTTCCAATGAACATTCAGGACTGATTTCCTTTAGGATGGACTGGTTGGATCTCCTTGCTGTCCAAAGGACTCTCAAGAGTCTTCTCCAACACCACAGATCAAAAGCATCAATTCTTCGGTGCTCAGCTTTCTTTGTAGTCCAGCTCTCACATCCATACATGACTACTGGAAAAACCATAGCCTTGACTAGATGGACCTTTGTTGGCAAAGTAATGTAAACTCTTGGAGCTTTTTAATATACTGTCTAGGTTAGTCAAAATTTTTCTTCCAAGGAGTAAGCATCTTTTAATTTTATGGCTGCAGTCATCATCTGCAGTGATTTTGGAGCCCAAAAAAATAAAGTCTGCCACTTTTTTCAACAGTTTCTTCTTCTATTTGCCGTGAAGTGATGGAACCAAATGCCATCTGAATGTTCAGCTTTAAGCCAAATTTTTCAGTGTCCTTTTTCACTTTCATCAAGAGGCTCTTTAGTTCTTCTGCACTTTCTGCCATAAGGGTGGTGTCATCTGCATATCTGAGGTTATTGATATTTCTCCCAGGAATCTTTTTTTTTTTTTTTTTTTGTGGGTTTTGTCATACATTGATATGAATCAGCCATGGATTTACACGTATTCCCCATCCCGCTCCCCGCTCCCACCTCCCCCTCCACCCAATTCCTCTGGGTCTTCCCAGTGCACCAGGCCGGAGCACTTGTCTCATGCATCCCACCTGGGCTGGTGATCTGTTTCACCATAGATAGTATACATGCTGTTCTTTTGAAATATCCCACCCTCACATTCTCCCAGAGTTCAAAAGTCTGTTCTGTATTTCTGTGTCTCTTTTTCTGTTCTGCATATAGGGTTATCGTTATCACCTTTCTAAATTCCATATACATGTGTCAGTATGCTGTAATGTTCTTTATCTTTCTGGCTTACTTCACTCTGTATAAGGGGCTCCAGCTTCATCCATCTCATTAGGACTGGTTCAAATGAATTCTTTTTAATGGCTGAGTAATATTCCATGGTGTATATGTACCACAGCTTCCTTATCCATTCATCTGCTGATGGGCATCTAGGTTGCTTCCATGTCCTGGCTATTATAAGCAGTGCTGCGATGAACATTGGGGTGCACGTGTCTCTTTCAGATCTGGTTTCCTCAGTGTGTATGCCCAGAAGTGGGATTGCTGGGTCATATGGCAGTTCTATTTCCAGTTTTTTAAGAAATCTCCACACTGTTTTCCATAGCGGCTGTACTAGTTTGCATTCCCACCAACAGTGTAAGAGGGTTCCCTTTTCTCCACACCCTCTCCAGCATTTATTGCTTGTAGACTTTTGGATAGCAGCCATCCTGACTGGCGTGTAATGGTACCTCATTGTGGTTTTGATTTGCATTTCTCTAATAATGAGTGATGTTGAGCATCTTTTCATGTGTTTGTTAGCCATCTCTATGTCTTCTTTGGAGAAATGTCTGTTTAGTTCTTTGGCCCATTTTTTGATTGGGTCATTTATTTTTCTGGAATTGAGCTTCAGGAGTTGCTTGTATATTTTTGAGATTAATCCTTTGTCTGTTTCTTCATTTCTGGGAAAACTGGTCAACCACTTGTAAAAGAATGAAACTAGAACACTTTCTAACACCATACACAAAAATAAACTCAAAATGGATTAAAGATCTAAATGTAAGACCAGAAACTATAAAACTCCTAGAGGAGAACATAGGCAAAACACTCTCCGACATAAATCACAGCAAGATCCTCTATGACCCACCTCCCAGAATATTGGAAATAAAAGCAAAACTAAACAAATGGGACCTAATGAAACTTAAAAGCTTTTGCACTACAAAGGAAACTATAAGTAAGGTGAAAAGACAGCCCTCAGATTGGGAGAAAATAATAGCAAATGAAGAAACAGACAAAGGATTCATCCCAGCAATCTTGATTCCATCTTGTGCTTCCTGCAGCCCAGCGTTTCTCATGATGTACTCTGCATATAAGTTAAATAAGCAGGGTGACAATATACAGCCTTGACGTACTCCTTTTCCTATTTTCTCCCAGCAATCTTGATTCCATCTTGTGCTTCCTCCAGCCCAGCGTTTCTCATGATGTACTCTGCATATAAGTTAAATAAGCAGGGTGACAATATACAGCCTTGACGTACTCCTTTCCCGATTTGGAACCAGTCTGTTGTTCCATGTCCAGTTCCAACTGTTGCTTCCTGACCTGCATACAGATTTCTCAGGAGGCAGGTCAGGTGGTCTGGTATCCCCATCTCTTGAAGAATTTTCCACAGTTTATTGTGATACACACAGTCAAAGGCTTTGGCATAGTCACTAAAGCAAAAATAGATGTTTTTCTGGAACTCTCTTGCTTTTTCAATGATCCAGCAGATGTTGGCAATTTGGTCTCTGATTCCTCTGCCTTTTCTAAAACCAGCTTGAACATCTGGAAGTTCATGGTTCACATGTTGAAGCCTGGCTTGGAGAATTTTGAGCATTATTTTGCTAGCAAGTGAGATGAGTGTGTGAATTATGCAGTAGTTTGACCATTCTTTGCCATTGCCTTTCTTTGGGATTGGAATGAAAACTGACCTTTTCCAGTCCTGTGGCCACTGCTGAGTTTTCCAGATTTGCTGGCATATTGAGTGCAGCACTTTGACAGCATCATCTTTTAGGATTTGAAGTAGCTCAACTGGAATTCTATCACCTCCACTAGCTTTTTTCATAGTGATGCTTCCTAAGGCCCACTTAACTTGACATTCCAGGATGTCTGGCTCTAGGTGAGTGATCACACCATCATGATTATCTGAATCGTGAAGATCTTTTTTGTACAGTTCTTCCTGTGTATTCTTGCCACCTCTTCTTAATATCTTCTGCTTCTGTTAGCTCCATACCATTTCTGTCCTTTATTGAGCCCATCTTTGCATGAAATGTTTCCTTTGTATCTCTAATTTTCTTGAAGAGATCTCTAGTCTTTCCCATTCTTTTGTTTTCCTCTATTTCTTTTCACTGATCACTGAGGAAGTCTTTCTTATCATCTCCATTTTATTCTTTGGAACTCTGCATTCAAATGGGTATATCTTTCCTTTTTGCCTTTGCTTTGGGCTTCTCTTTTTTTCACAGCTATTTGTAAGGCCTCCTCAGGCAGCTATTTTGATTTTTTGCAGGTCTTTTTCTTGGGGTTGGTCTTCCTCCGTGTCTCCTGTACAATGTCATGAACCTCCGTCCATAGTTCATCAGGCACTCTGTCTATCAGATCTAGTCCCTTAAGTCTATTTCTCCCTTCCACTGTATAATCATAAGGGATTTGGTTTAGTCATACCTGAATTGTCTAGTGGTTTTCCCTACTCTCTTCAGTTGAAGTCTGAATTTGGCAATAAGGAGTTCATGATCTGAGCCACAGTCAGCTCCCGGTTTTGTTTTTGCTGACTGTATAGAGCTTCTCCATCTTTGGCTGCAAAGAATATAATCAATCTGATTTCAGTGTTGGCTATCTGGTGATGTCCATGTGTAGAGTCTTCTCTTGTGTTGTTGGAAGAGGGTGTTTTCTATGACCAGTGCGTTCTCTTCGCAGAACTCTATTAGCCTTTGCTCTGCTTCATTCTGTACTCCAAGGCCAAATTTTCCTGTTACTCCAGGTGTTTCTTGACTTCCTGCTTTTGTATTCCAGTCCCCTATAATGAAAAGGACATCTTTTTTGGGTGCTAATTCTAGAAGGTCTTGTAGGTCTTCATAGAACTGTTCAACTTCAGCTTCTTCAGCATTACTGGTCGGGGAATAGACTTGGATTACTGTGATAGTGAATGGTTTGCCTTGGAGACAAACAGAGATCATTCTGTCATTTTTTGAGACTGCATGCAAGTACTGCATTTTGGACTCTTTTGTTGAGTATGATGGCTACTCCATTTCTTCTAAGGGATTCTTGCCCACAGTAGTAGATATAATGGTCATCTGAGTTAAATTCACCCATTCCAGTCCATTTTGGTTTGCTGATTCCTAAAATGTCAGCATTCACTCTTGCCATCAGGTCCTTGATTCATGGACCTGACGTTCCAGGTTTCTATGCAATATTGCTCTTTACAGAATCGGACCTTGCTTCCATCACCAGTCACATTCACACCTGGGTGTTGGTTTTGCTTTGGCTCCATCTCTTCATTCTTTCTGGAGTCATTTCTCCACTCTTCTCCAGTAGCATGTTGGGCACCTACTGATTTGGGGTGTTCATCTTTCAGTGTTCTATGTTTTTGCCTTTTCATACTGCTCATGGGGTTCTCAAGGCAAGAATACTGAATGGTTTGCCATTCCCTTCTCCAGTGGACCACGTTTTGTCAGACCTCTCCACCATGACCAATCCATCTTGGGTGGCCCTACGTGTCATGGCTCATAGTTTCATTGAGTTAGACAAGGCTTTGGTCCATGTCATTAGATTGGTTAGTTTTCTGTGACTGTGGTTTTCAGTCTGTCTGCCCTCTGATGGAGAAGGATAGAGGCTTATGGAAGCTTCCTGATGGTAGAAACTGACTGAGGAAACTGGGTCTTGTTTTGATGGGTGGGGCCATGCTGAGTAAATCTTTAATCCAACTTTCTGTTGATGGTGGAGCTGTGTTCCCTCCCTGCTCTTTACCTGGGGCCAAACATCAGTTACTGACTAGATTAAACCAGCATTCTTGGCTTGACCTAGAAACTGCCCTTTTTCATGGAAAATAGTATTTTCTGCATTTCAGAAACAAGTTTCTTAGCCCTATTCAGACTTTGGGGGACTGTCACTTTTTGTAATTTTGATTTGATTTAAAAGCTTAGTAATAGGGACTTATGTGGTGGTCCAGTGGTTAAGAATCCACCTTCCAATTCATGAGACTTGGGTTCTGGTCCGGGGGCTAAGATCCCACATGCCAACGGGCAACTAAGCCCAAGGACCTCAAGGAGAGGTTCTTGTGCTGCAACTAGAGAAAGCCTGTGTGCTGCAACAAAAAGTTGCTGTGCTTTTTCTTACAAAGACCCAGTGCAGTCAAAAAAACACTTAGTAATGTAAGAAAGTAATATAAAATCCATTTGTTCTGAAGAGTTTCTCAGAGACAGTTAGGAGCAGTCATTTCTGCTATCCTTACCGTTTAATCCTTAAAAACTCTTCATCTAAACCAAGGGTTGAAAAGTGCTTCTTACTTCAGTGGGCTTATTAATTGTTGCCAGAAAGTGGTCCCTTCTGAGAGAATTCTTGCAAGTCCATGATGCAGCTTGCTGTTGAATTTATCCTCGTCTCCGATGCCAAGCATGTGGCTGGCAACGAGTAGGGGCTTGGTGTACACCAGTTGAATGAAGCAAGGTAGGAGTCAAAAGGATATGTAGCTAAATGACTTTTGAACAGAAGTCCTGCTTTTCACATTTCGAGCTCCTGGAAAGCAAATGAAATTTGTTCCACATTATATGTCATCAGGGAAAGGGAAATTAAAACAACATTGAGACCTATTAGAATGGCCAAAGTCCAGAACACTGACAACACCAAATGCTGGCAAGCACATGGAGCAACAGGAACTGTCATTCGTTGCTGGGAATACAAAATGGTATAGCTACTTTGGGAGATAGTTGGCAGTTTCTTGCAAGATTAAACATACTCTTATCATATGGTCCAGCAGTCACATTCCTTGGTATTTTACTCAAGGGAGTTAAAAATATATGTCCATAGAAAAACCTGCATATGAATACTTGTAGTAGCTTTATCCATAATTGCCAAAACTTGGAAGCAACCAAGATGCCCTTCAATAGGTGAATGGATAAGTAAACTGTGGTACATCCAGACAATGGAATATTATGCTGTGCTAGAAAGAAATCAGTCCACAAAAATATATGGAGCAACCTTAAATGCATGTTATTAAGTGAAAGAAGCCCATCTGAAAAGCATATGCACATGTATACTCAAATATTAAAGGGAACACACAGATCTACATAGAAGGGAATTCCCTGGCATTCCAGTGGTTAGGACTGTGAGTTTCCACTGCAGGAGGCACTCAATTGATCCTAGGCCAGGGAACTGGTGGGGCTTCCCTTGTAGCTCAGTTGGTAAAGAATCTACCTGCAATGCAAGAGACCTGAGTTCGATTCCTCGGTTGGGAAAATCCCCTAGAGAAGGCAATGGCAACCCACTCCAGTATTCTTGCCTGGAGAATCCCATGGACAGAGGAATTTGGCAGGCTACAGTTCATGGGGTTGCAAGAGTCGGACACAACTTAGTGATTAAACTGCCACCACCACCAGGGAACTGGGATCCTGCAAGCCATGTTATGTGGCCAAAACAACAAGCAAAAAAAAAAAAACCCAATATAGATATACATACAAATATAAATGGTGGACTTCCCTGGTGGTCCAGTGGTTAAGCATCTGCCTGTCAGTGAAGGGGACATAGGTTCAGTTCCTCACCTGGGAAGGTTCCACATGCTGTGGGACAAGTAAATCAGCACCACAACTGCTGGAGCCTGCATGCTCTGGGGCCCAGCTCCCATGCTCCTCAACAAGAGGAGCCACTGCCGTGAGAAGCTTGTGCCCTGCAACTAGCGAGAGTAGCTCATGTGCAGCAACAAAGACCCAGCGCAGCCAAAAAAAAAAAAACAAATATTAACAGTGGTTCTCTCTAGTGAGAAGGTCAGGATGATTTCAGTTTCTTCTTTGTGCTTTAGTCTTTTAAAATGTTTGTAAAGAATATGAATTACTTTTGGAAAGGGGAAGGGTCGTGTGTAAAGAACACCAATTTTCCCTGCTTCCATGCACACATAGTATGCCCATGTTGTTAATACTTACAGCTGCCCTCAGAAGGAAGTGGTGGGCAGCAGTGTGAGCCTCATCTTTGGTTTGAAGGTTTTAAAATCACTGTCATCCCATATCCTTGCAGGGTACCTCCAAAAGCAGCCCTACTTTGGAGCTGTGGTTGGCAGGGTGGCCAACCGAATTGCCAAAGGAACGTTCACATTGGATGGGAAGGAGTATAAACTGGCCATTAACAACGGGCCCAACAGCCTCCATGGAGGAGTCAAAGGGTTTGACAAGGTGAGTTGAAGTCATTGCACAGTGTCCTCACCTGGCACACTTCACTGAGTACCTTCAAGCATGCCTTGCCTTTGCCAGGCACAGCCCTAGGCCCTAGAGTCAATGCGTGGTAAGGTGATCCAGGAAAGAAGCTGCTCTCATGGTTTGGGCCTGGGGGGACGCAGATTGCTGACTGTGTTCCAGGACCCAGCTGTCTCTAGCTAATCTGACTATAGTAGGCAGGGGAGCCCCTGAGTGAAAGGATGACAACCTTTGACTTAGGAAAGACGGGAAACAAACGCCTGTCTCACAGTTTTGGGATCAGAGAGTTGACTTTAGGCAGAACAGAAAAGTGGATTAAAGACAATATGTACCACTTCCTGCACAAATCATTTGTCTATATTATCTCCCACTCTTATTAGAACCCCGTATTATCACCAGATGAGAAATCTGAGGCCCTGAAAGGCCACACAACTCATAAGTTGGGCTGCCTGACCCAAAGCCCTCATTCCTATACTACAATTGCTGGTGTCTGCCATAGTCACTGGCATCCCCCCAACCCAACATCCCCCTAGCATCGGTCTATAAGCTCTTCCCCCGACCCCGACTGGCATGTACTGTGCTGCCATATCCAGGCTACCCTCCCCGTGAAGGGTCTCACGCCTCAAAATGACGTCAGATTCTCCCCAGTTCTCCCTTTCCACATTAACTCCCATCCTGTAAGTGAATTCCTGGAAAAGCAGGTTAGGAAAACAAATTGATCAGACAGCTTCTCCCTGAGGTGGGAATGCCTGGCTTCCTGTTCTTTCCTAGTTGTGTGGGAGTCTGCAGGTTGAGCTCAGTGATTCTCTTACTAGTCTAATTTCAGAGAGGTAATTTTGGTAGTGAGCTTTCCTTTAAATTATACCACCCAGGTTATTTCCTAGAGAAAAGCCGGAGGAGACAGGAACATATATGGCATGTTAAGAATCACAATTTCTTTTTTTCTACCTCTTAACCACCAGCTATCCTGATGAAGGAAGTTGGTCACTCTCTGTTTCCCCTGTTCTATCAGCTTCCTGTCTGTGGCTTAGAACCAGACAGCCCCATTACTTCCCCTTTCCTCCATGATGAAACTCCTCATGCCAGAGATGGCTGAAGGCAGAGGATGGCTTCTGTCCTGGCAATATTAGGGCAGAGGGTCTGTGGAATATGCCAGGTCCATGGGCAAACCCCAACCAGAGGAAGTTAGCTTCAGCTCTGTTTGGCCAGGGGTCTTCAGAGGAGCCTCAGCACCTTGTTCTAGCTTGTTCCTGCGGCCTCTGTTCCACATGGAGTTTTCTGCGGTGTTACGTACAGGGCACGCCCTGTAGGAACAAACACATGAAGAGAGTGAGTGTTTATATCCTCTTCTGCCGTGTGTTTACTGAGCCTCTTCTGTGAACCAGGGAGCATAGTGGGATGGAGATTGCTGGTACTCTAGTATAGTGAGTATCATGTAGTAAGTTACATGAATAACAGTTATAGGCAACGAGCCCCATAATATAGATGCCAGAGGTGTGCTACAGAAACTGGTATTAATGGCAGCTAGGGAGGTTGGAGTTGAACTGTTCTTCAAGAAAAGATAGCATGTCATTTAATAAGTGGATATTTGAGAGAGTGGCAGTGCAACAGCTCACAGAGGGTGGGGAAAGACTCGGAATATAATCATGAAGCCACTGAAAGTTTTAGGACACTAGGTTTTCATGGAGCAACATGAGCAGTATCACATGAACTTCGTTTTCAGTTTTGTTTGATCTCAACAATTACTGCGTAATTGTCGGTTTGCAGGTAATTGTTTTCTTATTTATACCAACACATTTTTTTAACGATGAAATTTGAGTAACCTGACAGGATTAGAAATGGTGTAAGTAGGCCTAGAGAAAAAAATTTGGAAGTTTTCAGGAAAATTTGGAAACTACTGAATCAGGGAAATCCTCCTGTGAATAGGAATTGTACTTTCCACTTTATCTGATGATATTGACTTACACAAAAATCTTTCCATTGTATCCTTTCTCTAAAGGAGAAAAACTAGGTAGCAAGTTAAGACCATTTTATTTCAAATATTTTATTTATAAAATTTCCCATTTGGGGGATTCCTTTTTCTTTCAGTTCAGTTCAGTTCAGTCTCTCAGTCACATCTGACACTTTGTGACCTGATGGACTGCAGCGCGCCAGGCTTCCCTGTCCGTCACCAACTCCCGGAGCTTGCTCAAACTCATGTCCATCGAGTTGGTGATGCCATCCAACCACCTCATCCTCTGTTGTCCCCTTCTCCTGCCTTCAATCTTTCCCAGCATCAGGGTCTTTTCCAGTGTGTCAGTTCTTCGCCTCAGGTGCCCAAAGTATTGGAGTTTCAGTTTCAGCATCTGTCCTTCCAATGAATAATAAGGACTGAGTTCCTTTAGGATTGACTTTAATTGACCTTTTTCTTTAATCACACATATACCAGTTTTATATTTTAAGTGTCTCAAAAGTTTACCATTTCCAGGAGATAATTAGGGTGTAAAATTAATTTTTTACCAAGGTCACTGAATTCGTTTCAGATGCCAGCTGCTTTCACTGTAGGTGAAGGCAGAGACCTCCCTTCCTACCGGGCCTCACTTCCTGGCAAATGTAGTGTCGGTGAGAGATGCAGGCATGTCAGGAGTGGGTAGGCAGAGCCTGGGCTCATGGGCCACTCTTATGGCCCACACAAGTTACTGTCTCCCAAGTCTATTTGGAATGACAGTGTTTGGTCTCAACTCTGCTGTTGAAAATGAAGATTGGAATAATACATTCACTGAAAGTAAAAATGTGGAATAGTGTAGACTGTCAGGCTAAGTTTGAACCCTAGCTCTGTCACTCATTACATGTATGACTTTAAACAAGATTTTTTTTCCCTTTAAATAACTGCATGAAGTGTGAAAGGGTTCTACTCTAGAATGTGGGAGGTAGAGTTAACACCGCCCACTTTAAGGGCAAGTTAACATCACTGAACTCAGTTTGCTAATCTGTAAAATGGGGGTAATGATATTAGTTGTACCCATATGAAATTACCAGTGCACAACTGTTTTGACCTACAAAAATGGTAATTTTAGTTGGTTCAGCCAAATCCTTATCAAATGGTTTGTGTAAAGCACCAGGTCAGTGGCTAATGAGCACCCAACAAATGAAGGTCTCATGTCAGCAAAGGTCCCCTTTACTAGTGATCCCAGGGCTCCCCAAAGGGACTGGAGGTCTCTGGCTACCTCACCCTCTGATGGTGTAGAATAAGGAGTCAGGCTCTAGGATTAGACCACTTGATTCAAATCCAGCGTTTTACTAGCTGTGTGGCCTGGAACAAGCAGTTTATCCTTTCTGAGCTTCTGCTCTCTCATCTTTAAAAGAGGATAATGGTACCCACTTTAAGTCAGTCCTGAGACAGAAAAGATAGTGTGTGTGATGTTTCTAGTGAGTCCCTGGGCTCATAATGGGCACTCGATAAGGCATAGAAGATTACGTACAAATTTCAGGTGTGTAACATAGTGATTCACAATTTTTAAAGATTACATTCCATTTAAAGTTATTATAGGCTCTTCCCTGATGGTTCAGTAGTAAAGAATCTGCTTGCCAATGCAGGAGACCCAGGTTCAATCCCTGGTGCTGAAATATCCCACATGCTGCAGAGCTACTAAGCCCATGTACCACAACTACTCAGCTTCTCAGCTTGTGCTCTAGAGCCTGGGAACCACAGCTACTGAAGCCCGCACACCTAGAGCCCATGCTCTGCCACAAGAGAAGCCACCGCAGTGAGAAGCCCACACAGTGCAACTAGAGAGTAGCCCCTACTCGCTGCGACTATAGAAAAGCCCGTGCAACAATGAAGACCCAGTGCAGCCAAAAAAAAAAAAAAAATTAACCTCTTCTCTAAATCAATAAAGTTACTATAAGTGAAAGTGAAAGTCGCTCAGCCATGTCCAACTCTTTGTGACCCCATGGACTATACAGTCCTTGGAATTCTCCAGGCCAGAATAGTGGAGTGGGTAGCCTTTCCCTTCTCCAGGGGATCTCCCCAACCCAGGGATCAAACCCAGGTCTCCCACATGGCAGGCGGATTCTTTACCAGCTGAGCCACAAGGGAAGCTCTTGGCTATATTCCCCATGCTGTACAATATATCCTTGTAGGTTATTTATTTTATACATAGACGTTTGTACATTTAATCCCCTATCCTTACGGTAACCCCAGTGGCAACACTAGTTTGTTCTACCTGTGAGTCTGCTCCTGTTTGGTTATCCTCACTAGTTTTATTTTTTAGGTTCCAAGCTGTCCTTAAATATTGCAATGTGGCATTTAGCTCGGCACTGGAGTGACTAAGCAGCTTTGAAAACACTTTCTTCCAGGTCCTCTGGACCCCTCGGGTGCTGTCAAATGGTGTCGAGTTCTCACGGGTCAGTCCAGATGGTGAGGAAGGCTACCCTGGAGACTTAAAAGTCTGGGTGATGTACACGCTGGATGGCAGCGAGCTCGTGGTCAACTATCGCGCACAGGCCAGTCAGACCACCCCGGTCAATCTGACCAATCATTCTTACTTCAACCTGGCCGGCCAGGTAAGTGAGCTTGCCTCTGCTCACCTGCTGTAGTGTGAAGTGTCGCTTGCCTCTTCTCTCTTGCACTGAGCTGTGTGGAATGACCTGGGGGTGGGGGAGGAGGCTGTGACTGAAGAGACTAACCCACTAGGGAATTACTCTGGAGATGGGGTCACCCTTGGAGTGAGGAACAGCATCCAGCAAAGCATCTGACTCATAGTAGCTGCTCAACAAATGGAAATTATAGGGAAGGGAGTACACTGGGTAGCTTGTGCTGCCCACATGCTCAGACAGGTAAAACTAGCTATTTCAAGAACTCCCTCTCATCTGGGTCTTCCCAGGTGGTCCAGTGGCTAAGACTCTGAGCTCCCAAAGCAGGGGTCCCAGGTTCAATCCCTGGTCAGGGAACTAGATCCCACATGCCGAAACTAAGAGTTCACGTGCTGCGACTAAGAGTTTGCATGCCACAACTGAAGATCCTCCAGGCTCAGCCAAATAAATAAATAAAAATATTAAAAAAAAAAAAAAAAAGAAGTCCCTCTCCTCTAACTGTGACAAGGGCTTACATTTGCTTCCCCTGTTCCACTCCTCCCCCTCCCCTAAAAATTACTTCTAAGTAAGGCATTTTCCACATTGGATCCTTGGAAATGTACTTAGCCCAGTCCCTTTTAGGAAATGGGGTGTATTGGGGTGCTCCCACTGTACAAACCCACCTGAAGAGTGCTGTGAAGACAGGGAGAGACCCTCTTAGGTAATTCCTTCTAAACTACCTCATTCCCCACAGCCGTAATATTTTAGCTTATTGAGGAAGCTATTACATGGCACAGAATAAAAGGCTTAGCTAAACTCTCGATTCCGTCTGTGACTTTCTCTTCATCTTTCTCTTCTCTTTCTCTTTCTCTTTCTTTCATTTCATCTTTTTTCTTCATCATTGTCACTATACTTGAATCACTTTGGCATGATTTCCTACCACAAGCTGATGTTCACAGCCAGCTAGTAATACCTAACATTTTTATACTTTTTTGGAGTTTGCTGGTGATCTGCTGATTTTTTTCTAGAATCTTTTCAAATAGCATGAGCTAATTTGTTCTTACATAATTTCCAAAGCTCTTCCTTTGAAAATAAGAAAGATGGTTCTTCACTTGCTCATTCCTTATGTTCAAGAACCATCCTTCTTGAGATCTTAAACAAAATAATAATAATAAGACAAACATGCAGAAGCCATAAAAGACTCTGCAGTCATAAGCATAAAATCCCACTTTTAAAAATAAGTTCAGAAAGAAACTTCACAGAAATAACGCAAAATATTAATGGTATTATGTGGGTAGCAGATCATGGTGGTTTTTCACTATTTTCCACATTTTGTAACCAAGGGGGTGGTCTAAAGGAATAGATTGAAAAATAGAGAAATTAGGTGTGAAGTATTACATCTGCCTGTGTGTTCCAATGAAGGACACAAAATGGGGATGTAAGGTTCACTAAGGCTCTTTCTGTTTACCCGAGAGGAGGACCCTCCTGACCAGAATTTTCCACCCTTCCAATACTACAAGGACTTGGAGGGACAGGTATTTCTAATTTTTTTTTTTTCCCAGAGGCTGGATAGTTTCCCAGATCACAGATCCCACACAGAAAAGTGGTCAGGGCGAACTCCCTTGCGTGTGCTATCATAGAAAGTACAGCTCAGATCCACAGCCAGTAGCTTCACGAGTGGGGCTGGGTGAGGGCCACCAGCCTTTGGAGCAGACACGTAAGAGTTGCTGGGCAGTTAATCAGCCTGGGGTCAAGGGGTCTCTCTGAATTTTCAGAACATCTCTTGCCCCACCGGAAAAGTATTATCGTGTGTTTTAAACCCTCCCCAGGAAAAATAGCTCAAAACTTAATATTTAAAGCAGTCAACTCATCATGTATATTTTCTTTTTGTTTGTCTTTTAAATTTAATAAGCAAAGTTTTGTCCTACATAGGGGGTCAAGCTTTGACTCATCACTTCTAAGTTTGAGTGTTGAAGGACTAGAGACAGGAAAGCACGGTGTTTTTCAAAGAATGGAAAAGGTATGTAGATTGTAGATTAGTTGAGGGTTTTTTTTTTTTTTGGCTGTTCCTTTCTTATCTAACGCAAAAATGGGTGAACTTTTTTTAAAAAACAAAACTGAAACTTTGCCTTAAGAGCTATGAAAGCAGGCCTGGGGCAATTTGAGATGAAAAGCAATAGTTATGGTTCTGGTATGTCTTTGTAGGTATGTTATCAAGGACCCAATTTCTTCCTTCATTCCATTCTGCTTTTTCAGTGTTAGGGTTTTTGTCTTCAGGCTTATCCCCTCATAATTATAAAATGGTTGCCACAGCTCCACGAGTCACCTTTTCATATAGTCACATCCAGAGATTTTTAAAAAAGAACCTACTCTTTTTTTTCATATCTCTAATGTTCCATTTTTAAGAAGAAGCAAAACTTTTTCCAGAAGCTCCTCAACAGACTTTCCTCACATTTTGTTGGCCAGAGTGTGTCTTATGCTCTGCTTAACCCAATCACCAGCAAGGGAATTAGACAAATCAAAGTTTGCTCTCTGGGGCCCAGGTGGGGGTCCTATCCCTGAATATATCCTCATTATAGGATGAATCAACTAGTCAGTATTCTGCCAGGGGAAAAGGAGGGTGTTTGCTAATAATGGAGTTAGATGGCTTTTGGGTAAGAACCAACGGTGTCTCTTTTGCTAGAGGTGATTAGAGTTGAATTAAGGTGATGGTCATGGCAGTGCATAAAAAGGTCTTTAATGCCCCCATCCAAGCCATAGTGAGCTCTAAATGGTTAACATTTTTAATACAAATAGTAGCAATCAAACAAAGTTAACAAAAGCAAACACTGAACTCAGAGATGGGCCTCAGTTCTGTTTGTGACTCAGCATTCCTTGCCAAGTTTTCATCAGCCTGGAAAAGAAAATAATCCAACAGTAATACTCCACTAGAGGAGACTTTGCATTATTCCAAGTAAGAGAGTCATAGACTGAAAAGCATGCTTTCTTTACTGAAGGAGTGTTACTGCTGTTTAGTGACTCAGCAATTAAGAGAGTGGGTGCCTAGTCAGTGTTCCTTTCTTTCTCCTCCCAGACTTCTTCTCAACATCTTGGACTCAATTTATTGGTCTGTGATTTTCATATGGAATCATTTTCTTCCTGCCCTAGTGTTAAAAAAAAAAAAAAAAGTAAAAGGAAATTCCTAAGACACTCTATTCATAATAAAAAAAAAAAAATTCAAAGCAACTCAGAAGTCAATATTAACAGGAGAACAGATAAACAAGTGATATATTCATACAGTGGAATACTACTCAACCTTGAGGTGAGCATTGAACAAATAATTAGAGCCAAGGAAAGAGTCCCAAATTCTCTTCCTCAGCCCCAGGGGCCTCTTGGGTGCTCTCACAGCCTGAGGCATGAGACGATGACACAAGGAGAGTCACACAGGAGGGAGACCCTTCTAGGCTGTAACAGCCGTAGGCGGCGATGCGGGCCACTCCCATCTTGGACCTGCCTTCCCAGGTCAGGTCAGGGATGAAAGGAGTGGCTAAGAAGGTGTGGGCAGAGGCCTCTGCTCCAGCCTTGTCTCCCGCCCACTCCTACCCCTGACCACTGGACATCCCAAGAGAGTCCTAGTTCCTCAGAAACAGAGCCTCTTGGTAGTGTAAATAAACTAGTCTCTGTCGTGTGTAGACATCGATTCTCATGGCCTCTAAAATCTTGGCCTTTCTGCTCAGGATGACTCCATTTGATTGTGCAGCCGAGGCCATCTCACCATAGAGTCTGTTTTCAGTTTATCCCCAGAGTGCACTGCCTCTCTCTGCCTACTTCTCAGGAAACTGCAGGGCCTTCAGTTTACCTCGGCTCTGGGTTTCTCAGCCTCAACACTGTTGACATTTTGGGCCAGATAATTCCTCGATGTGGGGGTGGGGAGGCTCTCCTGGGCGTGGTCGGCTGTTTGACGGAATCCATGGCCTCTTCCCAGAACTACTTCCCCAGGAGCATGACTGTCCCTGGTCATGACAATCAGACATGTCTCAGGACACCTGTGGGGCAAAATCATGCCCAGTTGAAAACAACTGGTGTACTTTACTTTTGAGCATTCACTCAGCAAAGCCCTCAGCTGCTTTCCATCCCACATCTTTTGCTGGGAAGCTCTAAAACACTGCTGTTAGGAATCCGCCTGCCAACACATCAGACACAGGTTAGATCCCTGACCGGGGAAGATCCCACGTGGTGCAGAGAACTGAGCCTGCACCACAGCTATCGAGCTTGTGCTCTAGAGCCTCGGAACCACAGTCCTGAGCCTGTGCGCCCCAACTGCTGAAGCCCGTGCGCCCTGGGGCCTGTGCTCTGCGACAAGAGAAGCCACAGCAGTGAGAAGCCCTCGCACCGCAACTGAAGAGGAGCCCAGCTCTCTGAAACTGGAGAAAAGCCCGTGCAGCAGTAAAGACCCAGCACAGCCATAAATAAATAAATTATTTTTTTAATTAACTAAAAAATACTGCTGTTAAAATATAATCCTTCTTGTTAGATGCATATATGTGTATTTTCCAGTTTGCAAGCACATTTGACTAAACTGTTCCCCACAAGAACCCTGGACAGAATGGGGGCATCAGCCCAGTCTTATGCTGAAGAAAGTGAGATTCCAGGAGGTTTAATGACTTCCCTGGGCCACTCACTGGGAGCCAGGATTAGACCCCAGGCCTTTCTGACCACCAACTGACACTTCATGTACCAGCCTTGGACTCTGCCAGGAGGGCAGGCTGTCTTTATGGAGGAGCTGGGACCCCAGTTCTGACTCCCAGTCTTATGCTTTGTGGCAGGGAGTGGGGGACTTCTGGGTGGGAACTAGGCCAGAGAAGTGGTGACATGGCCCACCCCTAGTGAGCCTACAGGCAATGCTTTGAACACCCAGCACCTGTGTTACATGTCACTGACCCTTGCTCTTCTCTTTGCCTGGGATGTGAGGAGAGTAGAAGAAATCCCTCTGCTAATAAGTGAAAACCCTAAAGGCTTTCAAACCACCATTGTCTGTCTGACTTTTCACTTTCATCATTCCATTCAGAAAAGTCATGCTGGGGTCACCCTTGAAAGCTTCTTTCAGATGTATCGGCTAATATTTTGAGCCCCTACCTACCTAACTTAAGTGAACATACTAGTCGTCCTCATCGGTCAAATGAGATTTCTAAAGTTTTCATCAATACTTGAAATCATTTCTGCAAGAGAAGTTGTAAAGCAAATATATAAGACTGAACATTAAATCTTCATTTCTTTCTCTACTTTTTCTCTCCCAGGGTTCCCCAAATATATATGACCATGAAGTCACTATAGAAGCTGATGCTTTTTTGCCTGTGGATGAAGTCCTGATTCCTACAGGTTGGTGAATTTAAACCTTTTATAGGAATGCAGAGCTGGGGTGCAATGTGAGAAACATTAAAACTTCATTTCCCTAAATTTATTTTCCCTGTTGGCCTGACACAATGCCCATAGTTGCCATGATTAGTCATTTATTTTGGGTAAGGTTGGGAGACCATGTACTTAGACGATCAAACCATGACAATTTTGAGAGAGAAGGAATGCTGTTAATAATTAAGCCAGGGTAACAGGCATATGCTGAGATAGTCCCAAACAAACTGGGTCAGATGGTCATCCCAGCTGAGCCTTAGACTTCAGAAGGTCTCCACTAAAGTGTCAATCTGTTATTTCTTAGCATCTTAGCAGAAGGGAATTTACCTAAGCATTACCCTACAAATGCAGGACCCTGAGAGAACATGTCATGGTTTTTGACAGAAGAAGAAAAGGGTGGGATGGCTTGCACCTTGAGTAGGACAAATGAGGGTATATCACCTCTGAGACACAGGGGAATGGCATGGAAGAAGGAGTCTTGCACATCAGAAGGGAAGGTGAGGTGTTGCCAGAGAGGAATTTCATGGGGGTGTGTGTGTGTGTATCTGTGTGTTTGTGTGTCTCCTGGGTTCTGAATTGAGGTCACCTTGGTAATTATTATTTGGGATCAAAAGTACCTTGGTTCAATAGGCAAATCCATAGAGATAGAGAGTTGATTAGTGGTTTCCCAGGGGCTAGGGACAGAGGAGAATGGGGAGCGATAATGAGTATGAGATTTCTTTGGGGATGAAAGATTCTGGAACTGGATAGTGGTGATGGTTGCACAACCTTGTAAATACACTAAGCATTGCTGAACTGTGTACTTTGAAATGGTATGTGAGTTACCTCAGTTTAAAAAAAGAAAGAAGGAACCTTGGTTCATGTGTTATCTCCAGGATTGACGGGTGTAATTTTGTACTAGATCATATGTGTACCCCCATCTGGCTCCAGGGGACAGAAGGATGACAACAAGATGACTTGCAGGGGTACTGTTACTTGTGGCAGGTTATAGAAATTAACTTGGAGTAATTACCCCCAAAGCAGTATGTACATATTCTTATTGGGATTTTGTTAAAATCAGAGATAAGGTGAATGTTAAAAGCATCATCAAAGAAATCTAAAGTAAAAGTAGAGGATGAAGGGAAGGCAGAGCAGAAGTCTAGAAAGACAAATGCTTTCTTCATCAACTCCCGTGATTACAATTTTTTAGCATCACAGAGTTGAATGTTTTCCTGGCTCCAGGGTTTTTTTTATATTTACCTTGGTCTGATAACCTGTGTTATCTGATATGGACATGGCTCAATAGGTAGATGCAGAATTATTGCATTGGAACTCTTATGTTGTGAGCTGCAAGGGAAAAATAGTGGCAGCTACTGTTGTGTGACTGACAAGAAAATGAGGTAAGCAGCTTACAAGCAAGGTGATGAAATAAGGGCATATTTCTTTCTGTATATTTACAAAATTTTATGCTATCCTACTGAGTTTTGATCAGATGAAAATCACACACAAAAAAATGCCTAATTCATGCCAGGTAAAGATTATTTGTCATGATTATAAGAGATAATTGTGGCAAAGCATAATACAACTTAACTTGTAATCTAATTGACCATGTAAAACTCACATTCATCACAGTTCTGCACTGTAAGTAGCTTTAGGTCAAATTCTCCCCTCTATACTAATCCTGGACACCTGTGAGGCTGAGTAGGCTGTAAAAGCTCTGAACTTTCAGGAGGCAAGAGCCCAGGTTCCAGTCTTGGCTTGGCTATTGACTGGCTATGGGACCTTCAGTGCGTGTATAATACTTTAATATTTAAACTCTCTAGACTCCATTTTTTTTTTTTTTTTTAAATAGGATGTTGGACTCAATCAGGGTTCATAAATTTTTATAAATCATACCATTAATTTTATTTTAAAAAATTAGGGAGATTTATCTCAGGTTGTTCAACTTTTCATTTTGCCAAGGCTAGAAAGCTGTTACAAATACAGAGCTATTAAAATTAATTGGGAATATATGCATATTATATTTTGATTTAAAAAATTTAACTGATTGGGATAATAATAAGAAGCAGAGTTAAATAGGCTACATTAAAAAAAAAAACTACCATTCGTAGTCACCGTTTTTCATAAAAGAAAGAATATATTAATACCACAAAAATGGGAAAAATTTAATCTTGGAATAAAGAAGGACCTTTTAAATTGAACTTATCTTACTTTGTAAAAGAGTGTGACAACTGATTATCCAAATCTATTTTAGTTTTCTGTGGACCAGTGAAAATTTTATCGTGTATTCATGATTGCCTGTGCACTCAATTGCTTCAGTCATGTCCAACTCTTTGCGACCCCATGGACTATAGCCCACCAGGCTCCTCTGCCCATGGGAATTTCCTCGCAAGAATACTGGAGTGGGTTGCCATGCCTTCCTCCAGGGGATCTTCCCTACCCAGGGAGCAGACTTGTGTCTCCTGCATTGGCAGGCAGATTCTTTACCGCTGAGCCACGGAGGAAGCCCCATACTCATGATTAAGAACCAACAATTGGTCTATAAAGTCACTTGTAACTCTTACATTCTGTAATTCTATAAGGCTCTTAGTATAACATTTTACTGCAATCTTCACATCCTTCAAATTCTTTAGAACTCTATTACATAAATAAGTTGCAACAACTTCAGAGCTCTTGAAAAATTTGTGATTTTCTTTTACATAATCATACTTTAGCTGTTCCCTCATAGGTTATATCTGTTTGCCCAGTGGCACTTAAACTGAAATTATAGGGATTTTTTTTTCTTCCTTCTTTCTCAGAAATGCTTAAGAAACAACTATTGTTCCTTTGGAACTTCCTCCAAAAAGGGCGGTAACTTCTATTCTCCTCCTCAGTGATGTAAGATTTCACATGTCTGGCCAACTTTTAGCCAAGAAGAAATCTGTAGGAGCTCAGATTACATCTCTTTTTTAAACTTTTTATTTTATATTAGAGTATAGCCAATTAACAATGTTGTGATAGTTTCACGTGGACAGCAAAGTAACTCAGAATACATATAAATGTATCCATTCTCCGTTATCTGACTCTTAACATTACCCAAAAGCCCACAGGCAAGTGGCTTAACTGAGGCCAGTCCAGAGTCATTTGGTCATTCAGAAATGCCTCCCCGATTTTGGTAATGATGGTGGATTTTGAGGTTCTGTTTACCTGGCTCTGAAGATGAAGGACTTGAAAGGGTGAAGATTAAAAATTTCATGATAGTTTCTGCTTTTGTTGTGGGAGTTTGTTCTATGGTTTAAACATTCACTGAAATATGTTTCTTCTTAGAAAAAAATTTTTCTTGCCCAATATGTGCTTTAATTTTTTTTTCCCATTTATTTTTATTAGTTGGAGGCTAATTACTTTACAATATTGTAGTGTTTTTTGCCATACATTGACATGAATCTGCCATGGATTTACATGTGTTCCCCATCCTGATCCCCCCCCCACCTCCCTCCCCACCCCATCCCTCTGGGTCTTCCCAGTGCACCAGCCCCGTGTGCTTTTATTGTACCATGAAAAAAAAAAAGCCTCCCCAGTGTAGCTGGGCTCACCAGAAATTGACTGGTGGAGGAGTCAGCCAGAATATTATCCACTAACCTGGAAAATAATGTCAAGATAGATGTAATTCCCAGATAGAAGAGATGAGAATGAAATAAATCTTGGAAGGGCACATAGAATTTCGCCAGGTAGTGAGAAGGACAAAGATGTTTTGGATGGAGATGAACAAGAATGGGCAGTGCAGGAAACAGCAAGACTGTCCCCAGGGAAGTGCTTGGCTTCTGAAGCATTCAGGGCATGCTTTTGGTGGCAGAAAATTATGGATGGATCAATAGAGGTTTGTGGGGGCCAGGTCAGATCTGCACCAGGCTCTGGTACGGCTGCAATCCTGGGTTGGCCCTGGATGACCCTAGGCTTGCCTGGGGTTCAAGGTCAATCTACCCAGGGCAGACTCACAGGTGTACCAGGTATTCAGCCAGAACTGGGCTGCACTGAACCCCAGGCCCACTTCCTTGAGACAGGCTACAAGAAACATGTTAGACCAGCCGCACTCATTAAGAGTTCTGGGAACTGATATACAGTAACTAGAGACGGCAGTCGTGTTGAGTCAAAGGAAGATACTGTTTACCTGAGAGATGAGGTGAGGGTTTATAATAATCATGGCTGGCATTTCAGAGAGCCCTTTATAAATAAAGAGTCCATACCACAACCCTATAACCAGGTTCTGCTCATTTTTCTTATTTAATGGAGGTGGAAACTGTAACACAAGGAGTTTGAGTCACGTTCTGAGGGGCACTCAGTTAAAGAGCAGTGAAAGGCTGGGGATCAAACCAAGGCAGTCTGGTATTAAAACTGAGGCTCTTAACTAGACCTGTATCCTACAGATGGTTAGATGTCAAAAAATGTTCTGGGAGATGGGAAAGGAAGAAAAGAGAGGGAAAAAAAGAAAAGTAAATGAATTTCTTGACTATATAGACAGACAGGATCACCATATAGCCAAGAAACAGAAAGCTAGGAACTAAATAAATAAAGCTTTGGATGGTTGTCAGTTCTCATTCTTCTGCCACCTTTTATACAGGTGGCCTCCCCACTTCTCTCACTATTTTCCTTCCCGTTTCTCCTTTTTCTCAGTTTATTTCTGCTTTTCTGCAAAGAAAACAGAAAACAAGTTTGTTCAAAATATTTACAAAGAAAAAAGAGAGAGAGACAAAGATAGAAGCCAAGTCTCCATCTTTTGTGGCTGTTAATTTATATTTGTTTTTCACCTCCTTCATGAAAGCTGTAACCTGAGCTCTTAAGGGAAATGCTGATGCAGATCTAAACTTTGGGGGTGTTTTACCTTGGTTACAGACCCTCAGTAAATAACTTTTCAGGTAATGGGAAAACCCATTATATGAGAAAGTAACACCTCTTACTGTACAGTAGTTGTAATACTATGGCTGAGCTACTCAGTAAAAAGGAACTTTCCCCCCATGTGTGTTTGGGGTAGAAGTAAAGTCCTGTCCTCCATTTTGTTTTTCTCAGTCTTACTGACTGGGTGTTATTACAGAGAGAGGAAAGGAATACTCTGACAGAGAATTTCAGGGAACAAAGCAAGCATAATATGATGAGATCCCCTCATCTTAAACTTATAGCTGTGTTTATTATTTTTTTCTAATTTTATTTTTGGCTCCACTGGGTTTTCGTTGCTGCATGAGGGCTTTATTCTAGCCGCAGAGTCTGTGCTTCTCATTGCAGTGGCTCCTCTTGTTGCAGAGAAAAAGCTCTAGTGCACAAGGGCTTCAGTAGTTGTGACGCACAGGCTTAGTTTCCCCACAGCTTGTGGAATCTTCCTAGACCAGGAATCAAGCCCGTGTCCCTTGCATTGGCAGGCGGATTCTTAACCACTGGACCACCAGGGAAGTCCCATAGCTGCCTTTAGACCTCTACTACAGGCAGGGCGCAAGGACCTCCAGCAACCTTGGGCAGCTGTTCTACTCCTGCCTTTCTTCCTGGTGACAGTTTTGGAAGGACATATAAAATGTCTTCAGCCCTTTCTGTCAATAAAGCATGGAAGACAACAGCCTGCACTATGTGGCCTCTTCATTCTTCCCCTTTCTCTGCTCTGGTAGAAGGCTGTCCTTTTCCTCAAAGCCCACCAGAAATGCCCCAGCAAGTGTGAGGCCTGGTCCTTGCTCACAGACACCTCTCTCCTGCACCAACAGGTCTCTGCAAGGCTGAGAGCTCATTTCACCTGTAGACCAGGAGCAAAGCTGCAGCTCAGCTGTCAACGCTGGGTTTGCATATCAGCAGTTCGTGGAGCTTAGCTTCTTCTGAGCAGCTGTTTTTCTCTACTTAAAAAAAAAAAGTGCAGCCCATATAGCATTTGCTACTGCTTGGGATGGGCACATACTCTGTTACCTGAGGCATCTTCAGCTATTCTTGAGAATGTTTTTGATGTTGTCGTCAGGGCTGTCCCTGCAGTTTCCCAGAGGTGAAACTCCTAGAAGCTGTTTACCAGGAAAAACAGGTGGAAGTCCACAGAGACCCAGCACTGACAGGTCAGATATTTAGCTTCAAGGCTTGAATCTGGTATCCTGCCCTGTGGCAACAGGAGGAAACCGGTCCTTGGTGCCCTGCTCAGGTTCTGAGCCCGCTGAATGTGAGCAGGTGAGAAAATTCAGTCCTTCTTTTCTCCAGGGATTAATTCATTCCCAGGGCTGTAAATATTATATTTCATCCTTTTGCCTTACAGAACTGTGAGACTTGGAGGCGATCTGGGCCACCTGCCCAGCAAGACTTTATGATGCATACAACATAGTGCAGAATTAAGCATGTGTCTTTATAGGCATTTAGAGCACACAGCTTTTTTTTTTTCTTCTTCTAATTTTGCTATTCTTTACTCGTAGTTGTAGATAAGGAATTAAGTTAACAAAGTGAATGATTTGATTTGCCTCTTAAAGTAACATTAGTAAAGACTCATCTTCTTCTCTTCCTTGAGATGAGATACTTTTCATTTTTATAAAATGAAATCCACCCTGTCCCCCAGCCCATCTGTGTTCACTTGCGGTTCTTGCTGCTCTCCATTTTTGAAAGCTCCTTCTAAAATTACATGAAAGCAACCCCATTTTGACAAAATTAGAACTGGTAGGAAAGGCTTACCACGAGGCTGCAGAGAGAAGCTCAGCAAGACGTTTGTATTTTATTTCAACCTCTCTGGGTTCAACCTACAATTCAGTTGATTTTATAATTACTTCCCTAGGGCAGGTCTAACTCTCTGACCTGGAGAAATAACAAATTCCAAAGTAGTCTCCTGGTTCAAAGATAGTGCAAATGAAGACTGTTTTGATCTATGTGTTTTAATCTTTGCAGAGCTTCTTACAGAAAATTCCTTTGGACTTTATGTAATTCTAAAGTAATGGGTATAGAATTAGTTTCAACCCTCCATCAATAGGTTTCCTCTTACCTTTTCATACTACCTCCCAACCCCGCTCAATATCATCGTCAGGTCCTACTGATTTTTTTTAATAAGGCTTAATCTTTTTTAGATAAGTTTTAGGTTCACAGAAAAATTGAACAGAAAATACAGATATTTTCCATACCCTCTATTCTGACATATGCATGTTACTGTTGTTTAGCTGCTAAGTTGTGTCCAACTTATTCAGCCCTGAATATTCATTGGAAGGATTGATGTTGAAGCTGAAACTCCAATACTTTGGCCATCTGATACAAAGAACTGACTCCTTGGAAAAGACCCTGATGCTGGGAAAGATTGAAGGCAGGAGGAGAAGGGGACGACAGAGGATAAGATGGTTGGATGGCATCACTGACTCGATGGACATGAGTTTGAGTAAGCTCTGGGAATTGGTGATGGACAGGGAAGCCTGGCATGCTGCAGTCCATGGGGTCAGAAAGAGTCAGACAAGACTGAGCAACTGAAGTATGTCCAACTCTCTTGCCACCCCATGGACTGTATTCCGCCAGGTTCCCCAGTCCATAGAATTTCCCAGGCAAGAAGACTGGAGCAGGTTGCGTCTCCTGCATTGGCGGCTGGATTCTTTACCACTGAGCCATCAGAGAAGCCCCACATATGCATAACCTCCCTGTTATCAACATCCTCCACCAGGATGGTGCATTTATTATAATTGATAAACCTACACTGACACATCTTTATCACCCAACGTTCACAATTTACATTAGGGTTCACTTTTTTTTTTTTTTTTGGCTATGCCATGCATCTTGCAGGATCTTAGTTCCTGCAGTGGAAGCAGATTCCTAACCACTGAACCACCAGGGAATTCCCTAGGGTTCACTCTTCGTGTGGTGTAATTCAGTGGGTTTGGACAAAGGTATAATGACATGTATTCATCATTATGGTATCATACAGAGTATACTCTAAAAATCCTCTGGACACAGTATTAGTTCCAACCATCCATCAGTGTGCTTCCTCTTTCCTTTTCAGTCCCTCCCCCCACCTATCCCCATGTTGTTAGTCACTAGGTCCTGAGGATTTTTTAAAACTTTTGTTCATTTATGGTTGTGCTGAGTCTTCCTTGCTCCACACAGGCTTTCTCTAGTTGCCGAGAGGGGGGCTGCTCTCTAGCTGCAGTGCGCAGGCTGCTCGTTACAGTGGCTTCTCCTGTTGTGCAGCATGAGCTCTAGGGCATGAGGGCTTCAGTAGTTGTGGCTCCTGAGTTCAGTATTTGTAGGACATGGGCCTAGTTGCCTTGCTGCATGTGGGATCTTCCTGGACCAGGGATCGAACCCGTTTCCCCTGCATTGGCCCACCAGGGAAGTTCCAAGGTCTTGATGATTTTTAACAACAAAGTATTTCTTGAACCCGTCTCCTCAATATGTGTTACTGAGTCCTGGTGTAGGCTATCTTTTCTTCTCTAGATCAGTGCCTGGCTTATATTACAAACTTCATAAATTGGGATCAGTGAAAGAACAAATGAATGCGGACAACAGTTCTTTAACCATGGGGTGAAAAATCTCTCTAGATTTGTCCTCCATCTAGTTACTAAAGTTATCTAGCCAAAATGCAAATCTTACTTTATAATACTTTCCAGTTTAAAAAAAAGTTTTACATGGCTCCCAGGCCAGACACCAGCTGCTTCCCCGGTGCCTCACTCACACCTCACGCTGTTTCAGTACCTCCCTCCCAACCACTGGGACCAGCTGATAACCCTTCCTTGCTGCACAGACCCCCACTCTCCTCAAGCCTCCCACTTCCTCCTTAGAAATATTTCCCCTACTTCCTGGAAACAGTGGATTCTTTGTTGCTCTGGGGGTTTTGTAATGACATAATCTGTTTCAGAGTTTATGTGCCCTGGCTTATTTTCCTCTCCATTAAGTCTACGTCTTCTTCAGATATTCTATCAGGATTTAGGAGTTATAGATCCAAAGTAGGGAGCTAGACGGGAGTTTCAGGTTGGGTTTCTTTGGCTTGAAGCTAGAAAACTTATCTATGCTAAACAGAAAAGTGAAACCAAGAAGTAGCCACCCTGCACATGCTATCAATTACTTCTTCCTTTCCCCATCCCTGTGGCTCAGATGGTAAAGAATCTGCCCACAATGCAGTCACCTGGGTTCGATCCCTGGGTCAGGAAGATCGCCTGGAGAAGGGGTAGACTACCCGCTCCAGTATTCCTGGGCCTCCCTGTAAGTGGAAAGCCAGAGCATGGTGTTCTGTCTGTTACCCTCAGCTCTGCAGTTCTGGAGACTAGCCCCTCCAGGTCCAAGGCTGTCCCCCAAGTTTCTCCTCCCATGCCCTGTCGCCAGATGACATCACGTACTAGGTGCCAGGTACAATACAGCCCTGGGGAAGGTAAAAGGATGAGCAAATTAGGTATATCCAGGCTGTGTGGAGGACATACAGCTATGGACATAGCACAGGTCGCATCCCCAAAGAAATAAAGTGAAAGTGAAGTCACTCAGTCATGTTCTGAGTGTTCGCATTCTCTGCGACCCCATGGACTGTAGACCACCAGGCTCCTCTGTCCATGGAATTTTCCAGGCAAGAGTACTGGAGTGGGTTGCCATTTCTTCCTCCAGGGTATCTTCCTGACCCAGGGATCGAACCTGGGTCTCCCGCAATTCAGGCAGACACTTTACCAGGACTTCCCTGGTTGCTCAGACCGTAAAGTGTCTGCCTACAATGCGGGAGACCCGGGTTCAATCCCTGGGTCTGGAAGATCTCCTGGAGAGGGAAATGGTAACCCACTCCAGTATTCTTGCCTGGAAAATCCCATGGACGGAGAAGCCTGGTAGGCTACAGTCCATGGGGTGGCAAAGAGTCGGACACGACTGAGTGACTTCACTTTCACTTTACTGTCAGAGTCGCCAGGGAAGCCCCTAAATAAGGCTACAGTTAAGAAAGTACTTGAATGACACTAAAGGAGTAACACTGGTGCATCAAAACTAGAGCTGTTTTGTCTATGACAGATCCCTCCTAGAGGGTACTCAAGGAAGCTCAACAGTAGAAACTCCAAGGACCTCTCCTGGCAGCAACAATACCCCCCGAGGGGATGTGTTACTGAATCCCACTCTATAAAATGGCCCGGGAACAACTTTATGAGATCCAGAATAACTCCCAAAGCTACTTGTGTTCCCTGCTAGAAAATATCACTGCTACAAGTTTGGCAAGCATGAGCCAGCATGGTGGAAATTTGGCAGGAAGAAAGCTCAGAAATAGTGCTTGGCCAGACATTGTATAACTCCTCTGGAAAGTTCAGACTAACATCAAGTTAATTTGTCAGAAGGGGAGTTTGCTAGAACTCTGACTAACACCCTTTGAAAGCTGATGGTTTAACAGCCACCTCTCTGCCCTCGGAGGTCTGGACAGAGGCCTGACTCTCGTTTATAGCTGGCGCATAGCAGTCCTTAAGAGGTCATTCTGAAGGGGATGAGAGGTAGCTGTGGGTCTGAGGCTAACTCAAGCGAGTTCTCAGAGCAGACTTGTATTCAGTTCAGCTAACATTGGTAGAACACCTGTGGACTGCTACGTGCTGCCTGGGGTGCTAGCCAGAGAAACAGTATCTGTGCTCTTGAGAAAGCTCACAGGGAGTGGAGACTCTGATGTAGTCAGGGCAGTGGCAGCGGTGATGCCCATGGAACTAAGGGACCATAGAGATAGGCTTGGAAGAGGCGTTCTGGATATCACTCTGAGCTTTGAGAAGTGTGTCTGTGAGGGTCTAGCAACAAGGAGAGTAAGAGTACTAAGCACAAAATGTGGGAGTGGGGGGTGGACTGTTAAGTCAAAAGCTACAGAGACAGTTTGGGCAGGGTGGAGGCTAGGGTGGGGCAATTTTATGGTGCAAAATGTAAGGCAGCACTCACTCTCATGGCCATGAAGGTGCAGGGTCGGCACCCGAGAATGAGTGTCTCCTTAAGTTTTGAACCCTGGGTCCTTGATTGCCTCACCCTGGTCCCAGCCTGGTAGTTGAATATAGTCACCATGGGAATTCTGTGCCATCCTAAGGAGCTAGGATTTTATCTTTCATTCCTGGAAGACTTTGAAGCATTTAAGTCAGGGGATGGACCTAGCAAGACTGGCATTTTACAGATATCACCCCAGCCACTGTCAGGAGTGGGGCTTGACTAGAGACAGAGTCTGAGGTAGAGTCTATTTCAGTAGTCTAAGCAAGAAATAAGGATGACCGGAACAAGAAGTCAGATGGGAGAAGTGTAGTCTTACAATATTTAAGAGGTAAAAGTCAGGAAGCCTGAATGACATGTGGTAGATGAGGAAGCAGGAAGGCTATAGGATGGCGTCTGGGTTTCTAGGGCAGCTCCCGGGCAGCAGAAATGGAGATATTAAGAGATATTAAGTAGCACAGGATAAGGAGGACGAGCTGGCACAGGGCTGGAATGAAGGAAGGGAGGGGCTGGGGGAACTGTGGATTTGGTCTCAGGGATTTTTGAGGTTAAGATGCCTGGGGGGCAACCAGGTGGGGATGTCCAGCAAGGAGGTGGACGAATGGATAGGTTAGGAGAGAAATGAGAGCAGGAGTGCAATTCAGCATGTGTTTTGTAGATTAAGCCGTATGGATTTCCCAGGGAGGAGCCATAGACTGAGATGGTCAAGGGGTCTGAGGGCTGAACCCAGGGGAACTGGAGGCCCCCACCAAATTTATTTAAAGTGCAAGAAAGACTGACACTAATGGCATTGAGGAAGATGGTCAGAGGAAGAAGGCGAAAAAAAGAGAAAACGTACCCAGCAGTCTTGGAGTGCCCAGCCACGTCAGTTCCCAGAGAGGTCCTGGGAAACCTGGGTGGCGTGCCTGGGTCGTAGTGACTGTCACTGCTGCCCTGTTTCTCAGAGTGTGAGGAGAGATGGCAGGCTGACAGCTGGTGAGTAACTGGAAATGAGGCGAGAGGGTCAGGGAATGTAGGCCAGTGAGTGGTTCCCAGCTAAGGCAATGTCTAGATACGGCATCTCGGGACCTCCCTAGAGAGTCTCATTCATTTGCTCGAATGTAGAGCCAGGGAATCTGAACTTGTAAAAGCTGCCTAAGTGAGCTCAGGAAGCCCCTGGTGTTGAATCTGCGTTCAAACAACTCGAAAAGAGGGAAGAGGATGCCTCCCTAAGATGGAAATGCAGGATCAAGGAAGAGGAGGGCTTTGGTGGGAGAGGAGCAGAGCTGACTGAAGAGGAGTGAGATGTTTGCAAGTGCTGCTGAGAATCCACGAGAGGACAGCGACTGTGAAATTGTGGTGGGTTCAGTTGTCTCTGGGGGTTCTCTCCATTTCTCTCAGTAGCTGGAGTCAGAAGCAGAGAAGGTGGATTGTGGGATGATCCCTTGTTGCATTTTGTCAGGAAGGAGGAGCAGGAGGAGGGGACAGGGCGTAGGCCGGACAGCGAGGGTGTTACTGACCGAGTGGCTCAGGTCATAGACAGTGGGCCCGGGCAGGTGACAAAGGATGTGAGCGCCCTGACGGATACCTTGAAGACCAGGGGAACACGTCGGTGCTCGGGAGGAGAGCGGGTCTAGCAGGAAGGCAGTGGGTGAACTTCAGCGCAAATCCCCAGATACCATCCGGGTGAAAGTCTGGGGTGGAAAAACCCTTTGCGTGAACAGGCCTCACACGGGCCCATCTGTGAAGTGTAAAATTGCCTTCTCACCTG
The DNA here is from genome assembly GCF_033118175.1 of Dama dama. Lineage (NCBI taxonomy): Eukaryota > Metazoa > Chordata > Mammalia > Artiodactyla > Cervidae > Dama > Dama dama. Next base: position 82,427,236 of record NC_083691.1, on the reverse strand, counting down.
AAAAATGTCATGTGACGGTGTTCGGCATTTTCTGCTTTAGATGGCATGGAATATCCAGAAGCAGTGCCCTCCCCCACTGTAAGTCAAGATCAAAAAGTTCTCAGTGGGGAAAAAAGAAAAAAAAAAAAAAAAACAGCAGTAGCATAAAGCTGCAAACTCAAAGCAGTGGCAAAGGAAAGAGAAAAAACCTGCAGCAGAGACAAGCTTTGAGGTTGTGTGATCTATGAAAATTTATAGAAATGTTACCTTAAAAAAAAAATCCCAAGGTGCTTAACTTGCCAACCACTGGAATGAAGTCCAAATTCACACCGAGGCTGTTACTTTTAATTATCATTCTCTTTATGTCATTTCCTAAAATAATAACGGGCATTCTAGAGATGATTCGTCAAGATGGCTTAATTAGATGTCAGATGAGTAGCTGTGCCCACAGGCCCCATTACCGCTGGCTTCCTTATGCAGATTTGGCTGACTGTTCTGAACCCGACTGAAGTCACAGACTTCACTGGAGTGGCTTGGGCTGGAAGGCACAGCTGGGCCATCCCCACGGAGACCAGACTCCAGGTCTTCCTCCGGCCCCACCTTTTTTTCTTTTTCTTTTGGAGACAGAGGCACAGCACACGTGAGCCCGGGTCTCTCTCAGATGGTTTCCGCATCCCCGCCTTTCACCTTTAAAGTGCACACGGGTCACCTGGTGGACTTGTCGATGACTCTGACTTGGTGTGGGTGGGGCCTGTTTCTAACAAGCACCAGGTGATGCCTGCGCTGATGGTCCCTGGTCCGTGCTTTGAGTAGCTGTTGAAAAGGCTCTACACAACTCTGTGTAACCTCCTGTAACTTTTGTTGCTTTCCCCACTCTGGGAACCTATTTCTGCTCATTGACTCCTCTTCTCAACAATCCCGAGTCCTCCTGCTACCCCTTAGCTATCTCTATACCCCACTCTGCTCCAGCACTTCACACGTCAATGCTTTTAAAAAAAAAAAAAAATTTTTTTTTATTGTTGGCTGCGCTGGGTCTTCATTGCTGTCCGTAGGCTCGCTCTAGTTGTGGTGAGCAGGGGCTACTCTCTAGCTGCGATGCGTGATGCCTTCTTCTGTTGTGAGGCATGGGCTCTAGAGCATGCAGGCTTCAGTAGTTGCAGTGTATGGGCTTTGTTGCCCTGCAGCACGTGCAGTCTTCCTGGACCAGGGATCCTGCCTTGCAAGGTGAATTCTCAACCACTGGACCACCAGGGAAGACCCAGGGCCTCTCTTACAAAAATCCTTTCTTTGTAGCTCATTCTGGAAAGAACTGCTCTCAATCAATGGCTTCCTTAGGTAAGACAAGCTGAGATTTTTATTTAAAAAAGAGGAAAGAGTTAACCAGATATCACAGGGTGCCCCCGAAGGGAACAACTTTCTGCATTGTGTTTGTCACATGGGCCGTTGTACCTGGAATGTCCCAGCTGGACAGGACCTTATCTTCTCCAACCACCACTCACCTGTCGAATATTTGAATCTCAGAACTGTTGGCTTTTCTGACACTGGACAGGATGCTCACTGCCCATCCTGGGCCAGCATGTCAGAAAGGCCTTCCTGATATTGAGCTGAAATCTGTCTACCTAGGGCTGGCCCCCATCTGGCTTAGTTGTGGGCCTTGGGTCCCTAAACAGCAGGCTCATAACTTTAGCAGGCAGCTGTCCTGTCACCTCAGAGTCATTTCTTCTTGAGGCAGAACATCCTCAGGTCATCCTGTGATGCCTCTGCTGCAAACAGTAACAAGAACTGTCAACACCTCATTACAGTCTTTACGTAACTTCCATCGAACTGACTGCCAACCACATCCTTAAAGTCATTTTCACACCTACTGTGGTTTAGCTACAACTCTCCTTGGTTGGTGGTTCAGTCGCTAAATCGTGTCCGACTCTTTGCAACCCCATGGACTGTAGCCCGCCAGGCTCCTCTGTCCATGAGATTCCCCAGGCAGGAATACTGGAGTGAGTGGGCTGCTGTTTCCTTCTCCAGGGGATCTTCCCGACCCAGGGATCAAACCCATGTCTCCTGCATCACAAGCAGATTCTTTATTGCTGAGCCACCAAGGAAGCCCACGTCTCTCCCTTAGTCAGTAATAATTGTACTAACTAGACTTAACCTTTATGAGAGTTAGGATAATATGATGGTTAAGAACCACCTGCTCTGGAACCATACTGCCTGGGTATGAAGCACTGTACAAAGAACCGTGTATTAACTGTTCTTAATCCTCATGACAACTTCATGAGGGAGGGGCTACAGTGTCCCAGTTTCACTAGTGGGGAAATAGAACTTCAGATTGTTTTGTACCTAGGATTAAGAGTTATAATCTAAACCTAGGTGGTATCCTGTGGTTTGGGTTTTTATTTTTCAGACACATGCAGGACTCTATCTGTTCTTGTTGTCCATAAATTTCATCTTGTAATCAGTGCTTTACCCCCCACTGTATACTTTCTTTTGGATTCCTGGTTCTGTTATCCCAAGTGTATCTGCCTTCCAGCTTCATGCTCTCTGTCATCGTTTGAGAAAAATACCTCCTGTATCTTCATCTAGATTAGCCGCAGATCAGAGGCCGTTTGATGACTCCCTGCAGACTCTGCTCACTGAAGCCCGGATGCTTCATCCCTCCAAGCTCCCTGAGCCTCAGGCCATGTGACCCAATCTGAGAAGCCAGTGGTTTATATTTGAATGCAACTGCGTTTGGTTCCTGGGGCGCGTGCTTCCTCTTTCCTTTTATGTCTCCACTCCAGAATTCTTCTGCAGGACAGAGAACTGCTCCCAGATTTGTAGCGTGTGAGATTATCCTTGTGGGCAGGGCCAGGTGCAAAGACAAAATAGAACTCCGGGCATGTAGAGTACACTGTCGCAGAGAGGATAATGACGACCTCTTGCAGGCAGTGAGACCGGAGCGGCTGGCCCTGTGTTTCAAGGCTGCCTGCCTCCAACTCCACTAGTACAAACACAGAACTTCTGTGTTCAAACTAAGCCAAAGGAGGCTGAGCAGCTATAATAGAACCAACATTTCTGTGTTGGAGGAGCTTGGGGCAGCAGATTCAGGACGAGGGAAACAGGCGTGTGCCTTGAAACTTAGATGGTATGTTTGTGTGGGGTGATTTGTGAGAAGGCGAAGCACTGATGGAGGTCAGAGGGGCTAAATCCGCCACATAAAGTCGTTTCTTGTCACAGCCACTGGGTCACCTGACCAGAAAAACCGGACTGGTTTCTCCCCTCTCCTTCACAGGTTCTGTTCTCTGACCTAGGCTGTTCATGTAATTTGGCTCTCTGTGTTCAGTGACTGTTTTCCATGGTGTAAGAACATCAGCCCACCTGTCCCTGCTGCTCTTGTTGGCTTCCTGTGAACCATGACTGTGGAAGCCTTGTGACTCTTGGTGGGGAGTAGAAGGCCAGGGGTTTCCTGTGAGCCTGGGCTTCCTGGTCCCCCTTTGTACTTGGAGCCTCTGAAGCAGCAAAACAAGCATGCGGGAAAATTCTTCTGCCCCAGTGTGTTCACCTTTTGAAATCCTCAAGCAAACCCCAAACACTGTATCTCTGTGTGGTCAGGTAGAAGGGCTGTCCCTCTCACGTCAGAGCAGTTAAGGGCCAGAGTCCAGTGGACGCAGGAGGGTTTGGGAAGGTAGTCTTGACCTTCCTTTCAATATCACCTTCCCAAACCCTCCTGGATCAATATCCTCTGACCCTGGAAATGCACCTGCTCCTGGGCAGTAGGTCCCCCACCATGGGGCCATGAAACTTACGGGGCAGGCAAGGGAGCCCCAGCCAGAGAAATGGGCTCAATTCACTGGCCTTAGTGAATTGAGTTCTTGGTACGACCATGAATGGCTATTTAAAAGGGCTGATTTTGACTCATCATGATCAGAAAAACACAGTAGTTAACACAGACTCAAACCTTGACTGCTTAGACTTCAATTCTCACCAGCTCCGTGATGCTGAACAGTGTACTTTACCTCTGTGGGCCTTATGTGTAAAGTGGAGGTAATAACTGGACCTACCTCATTGGTTGTGAAGATTTAATGAGGTAATGTGCATAAAGTGCATACAACAGTTCCTGGAATTTAGTTAAGAGTTTATTAAATATTAGCTATTATTATGACCACCATCTGGAGAAGGCAATGGCAACCCACTCCAGTACTCTTGCTTGGGAAATCCCATGGACAGAGGAGCCTGGTAGGCTACAGTCCATGGGGTCGCAAAGAGTCGGACATGGCTGAGCGACTGCAATTTCACTTTTCACTTTTCACTTTCATGCACTGGAGAAGGAAATGGCAACCCACTCCAGTATTCTTGCCTGGCGAATCCCACAGACAGGAGCCTGGTGGGCTACCATCTCTGGGGTCGCAAAGAGTTGGACATGACTGACGTGACTTAGCAGCAGCAGCAGCATGACCACCATCATCATCATCATTGTCACCATTTACTGTGTGTTTAAATATGTACCAGACACTGAGCTAAGCATATATACATGCCTTAGCTCATTGAATTAACCTTTGAAATAGGCATTATGCTTCAGTTAAGCCTCATTTGGAAAAAATGGGCATTTGGAGGGGTCAGGTAACCTGCACAAAGTTAAACGGGTAAGTCATTGGTGGAGTCAACATTTCTAGCCAAGTTTCCCTTACTCCACAGTCTGTGCTGTTACTGCCCTTGGCTGTGTTCCCTAGTAGCAACTGTACTACTACTACACCATTTTTTTATAGCAAAGAAAGCCAGGATTAAATCCAGGCCTTTCTGACTCTAAAATCCATTCTGACATCTATTGAGTTTTCCCAACAAGTGAACGGGATGCTTCTGAAGCTGGTAATAATAATTGGTGATGATGACTCTGATATATCCTGTGACCAAGAGGACAATTTGCTTAATCAGCTGTCATGGGGGCAATTTCCATTTTCTCAGATACATCATTTTCCTGCAGTTTCTTTGGGCTGTTGACCTGCTCAGATTAAGACTAGCTTCTGTGTCCTTTCACATATTAGCTGTCCATGCTGCAAGAATATGGAGGAGTCATAAACAGTCTGGAAGGAGGCCCTGGTGTATTGCGCAAGGCCTTTACAACATTGCTACAGGAGGAATCTGCCAGGAGACACTCAGTCTGCATTTCTTGACTAAACACCTCAGGTTATGGGACTGCAACATTTCAAAGGTGCATTTTAGCGTCAGAGGGCAGCTTGTTTTGTGACAAGTAGTGGGATAGGCAGAAAATACTCACCAGGCTATATAGATCAGAGATTCTTAACCAGGCGTGTATCACTGGACTTTGGAGGTTCTAGAAACATTGTGTGTGTGTGTGTGTGTGTGTGTACATTTTCTTGCAGAGAGAGCCCATAACTTTTAGAATATTCTCAAAGGAGCCCATGATTCAGAGACACTTTAAAAAAACCATTGTTTTAGATTTAAAAATCACTAAGAGAGAAAGTTTCAAAAAAGAGAAATCTTTTTTAATGAAAATGCCACTGCTCTCTGGAGGAAGTAGTGTACTTTTCTTTAGTATTGATAACTTAAAGACTATAATAAATAATTGTTCTGTTCTCTGTATTTCTGGAGTGTGTGTGTGTGACAGAGCACTAACTATGTGCCAGGTGCTGGCCAAGAGATACAACCCCCTTCATGGCATTCTCTCACTTAAACATCACAGCACCTGGGATTTCCCTGCCAGTCCAGTGGTTAGGGCTCTCTCTTTTCACTGCCGAGGGCATGGGTTTCATCACTAATTGGGGAACTAAGATCCTGCAACCTGCACGGTTCAGACAAAAACAAACAAAAGACAAACAAAAAAAGAACAAAAAAATCACAGTATCTGTATTTGGTAGATAACACTATTAGCTCCATTTTATAAGTGGGAAAATTGAATTTTACAGAGGAAAAGAAATTTATGAAGGTCAGTTGGTAAGTCTGTCTAAATCCTAAGACATCTTACATAGATTCATAAGTCAATGTATAGGACAAATCATAGAAAATAATTTTTGAATAACATACTTAATTTTTTTTTTACTATTTATTTTTCAAAGGAGAAAAAATTATTAGAGAAAATATCTTCCCACCTACCCCTCCCCCCAAAAATTTTTCTAGAATGTCTATGCTAGACATTTTCTGTTTTCTCAAAATGGTTTTTAATTGTTATTGTAAACAGGAGTTACTTGTGCTAAGGACTGTCTGGAGGGATTCTAGTTTTCATTCTGCACTTATGTTGCTGGGTTGTGTGAGATAAGTAAGAAAGGGGACCTGCCAAAAAGGAGAAGGCTAAAAAATGAATAAACATGAAGACCCAGTGACTCCTGCAGTGACCATCTGTTTATCTTCTCAGAGTCAGGCACTAGGGCCACCAGGTAGTAAAAAGAGTTATTTCAGATAATGGGAAATTAAAAGCATTGCATTAAAATTCACCCCAGGTGAATTTTCTCAGTCAGTTACTGAGAAGAGTATTCATGTCCAGATGTTACACAGAACATCATTTCAGTAGTCAGTGTTTAGTCAGGAGTTCATAAGGACTAATTTACCTTCTGCTCTATTTCTTAAATCTTTTGCCCCAAAAACTGTCAGAGCTAGGAGCCCATAGGATATGTGTAACATAACTGTCTTGCCTTCACCCCAAATAGGGACAACAAGAGTCCATCCCTGTGACAGATTTAATGCCTTGTGACAGAGATCTGGAATGTTAGAGAATCTTGTTTTCAATAATCAGATATACCTCATCTTGCAAGAATGAGGAGCTGTAATTGCCAGAGTGACACTCACGTGACCACTCTTGTCATCCGACGCCTTTGTCATTAGCCAGTTCTGACTTACCTTTCCAGATTAGCCTCATGCCACACCTTTGGAAAACCTTTCCTGACCTCGCTGGCTGCTCTAGGCTGCTGCTGCCGGCTCCATCAGGGTCCTGTGAACACCATACTCACTGCATCTGTCATACTCTCCTGTAAGGTTTTATTTTTTTGTCTGTCTCTTTCATCAGATTCTAAGTCCCATGAAGTCAGTTGTGGTTTTGTTGTAGTTTAATTAATTCACTAATTTGACTGCCTTGGGTCTTAGTTGAAGCACTCGAGATCTTTATTGGGTCATGCAAGATCTTCTCTTGTGGCTCTCAGACTCTCTAGCTGTGGCATGTGAGGTCAGTAGTTTCAGCATGCAGGCTTAGATGCTCTGCAGCATCTAGGATCTTAGTTCCCTGACCAGGGATCGAACCCACACATTACGAGGTAGATTCTTAACCATTGGACCACCAGGGAAGACCCCCTGCGGTCAGATTAATGCCTGATACATAAAAGATACTCAAAAAAGGGTGAGCTAACAAATTTATATTTGTTTGTTCCCTGTCCAAAAGTAATTGCAAGGGTTAGTGTTCTTAAGGCAGAATCATCTAAAGGGACTTCTGACCATGTAAAGATAGCAGGGAGGGGTAAATTCACCTCCTGTCAGGACTTGTCAAGTGCCAAGAGGTGGAAACATCCCAAGGCAGTATACTAGTTATCTATTGCTATATAACACTTTATTATCTCTCACTGTGGTCAGGAATTTAGACAGGGCATATCTTGTCTCTGCATATTGATGTCTAGGACCTCTGTTGGAAGATGAGAGCCAGGATGGGAATCATCAGAAGGCTTGTTCACTTGCCTGTCTGGCAGTTGATGCTGACTGTTGGTTGGAGGCTGTCAGCCAAAATACCCCTTTTGACATGGCTTTTTGATGCAACTTGAGTTGCCTTAAAACTTGGCAGCCAGGTTCAAGAGCAGATGTTCTGAGGCAGAGAGGACCAAGCCAAAGCCACTCTGTATTTACAACCTGGCCTCAGAAATCACAGAGCATCACTTGTGCCACATTCTATTGGGTGAGGCAGTTACAGGGGTCCATCCAGGCTTAAGGGAGGAAACAAGACTCCGCCTCTCAGTGAAGGAGTGTCAACATCACATGTAAGCAGAGCCTGTGGGATGGATCTGTCCTGGAGTGGCCATCTTTGAAAAATGCAGTGTGCCACAAGAAGTCATGGGGAAAAGGCCAAGTTCCTATCAGAACCCCTCATTTGAGAGAAGAGATATGAATCAAGACAGATGAGTTTCACGAAGGGTGAGTTTTTCCTTTACTTCCAGAGAGCAGGTAATTATAATTCTCTCAGGAATGCAGATAGAGGAAGACTTAAGGCCTTATGACAGAGATCTGGAATGATAGAGAGTCCCGTTTCCACTGCCCAGGTCCACATTATCTTCTTGCAAGAATGAGGCATCTGTAGCTGCTACAGTGACACCCCCATGAGCTCTCTTTGTTGAGCTACTCTATAGACTTGACCTTATTCCTGGCTCACTGTCACTCCAACAACACTCTTGTCATAATTCTTAATTATTTTATTATCCGTATTGATGATCCCTTGACCTTTCAGGTTCTTGACATCCTCTTGCAATGATCTTGTCCTCCAAGCCTTGCAGCTACTCACTCCTATGGTCTGTGGGTCATACCCCTGACTTTGTCACTACCTCTTATTGCTGCCTTCTATTATCATAATTTAAGATGTCTGTTTCAGCTTCAGTAATTCTTCAGTGCCACAAGAACTTGTAGTCACTTGATCCTACCATCCTTCCACTGTTCCTCACCTCCTTCCCTACTCCCTACTAAGATCAAAAGCCCCTTATTAGGATCACGCCTTTCCACATGCTCTCAATGCCCTTGCCCTCTCTTTTTCTTTGTGCTGTCCTAACAAAGCCCAACCCTAAATAGTCCTACCCCTCCATACTCTTTACAGTTGCCACCATAAAGCTAGTCTCACTCAGAATTCATGACCTCAAGTGGGTCATGCAACCTCAGGTGGGTCCTTAGTTGGGCCTGCAATCAGACTTTCCCTGAAATGGGGAAACAGAAGTACTGCCTCAAGCCACTCCCCTGTCCCAGAGCTATAACTCCATATCTTTGGGTCAGAGCCCAGCATCTGCAAGGCATTGCTGCTCAGACCTTAGCACACACCCACCCTTATTCAGGATAGTAAGAAATCCTCATCAGAAAACAGCTTCTTGGGGACTTTCCTGGTGGTCCAGTGGTTAAGATTTCACGCTTCAAATGCAGGGGACGCAGGTTCAATCCCTGGTTGGGGCACTAAGATCCCACTTGTCTTTGGAGTGTGGCCTTTCAAAGAAAAAGAAAACAGCTTCTCTCTGCTGACACCATAGCTTTCTGGTGGCTTCAAAACCGAAGTCTGGTGATGTGACATCCTCTCTGAAGGCACCCTCTTCATTTCCGCTTCATTTTCTGTACACTCAGCGTTGCTGATAGAGCTATTTTGACATCTCCTTCTATTCTTAGCACCAGAGCAGGAACTCACATATGCAGATAAACACAAATTAAAAGAACTGCACATTCATTTTCCAAATTCTTAGAAAAATCAAGAGTATTTGGGGGTTAAGGGTGGGAGGGTTGTGGCCAAGCCCATCCAAGGGGAGGTGAAAAGTGCCTGAGTAGGGGCCTGGAGACTCTGACACGATGGAGACATGTCACCTTGGGCAAGTCCCCTTAGCTGTCTGGGTCCCAACCTCATCTGCAAAAGACTAGATGAGGTAATTCCTAAGGTTCTTTCTAAATCTTTCATTCTGACTTTGTCACAGGATGCTACAACATTCACAGTTTCCCCTGTTTTTTTGTCTGTTTACTTGATTCATTCATCAGGTTTTCAATCAAGTAAAGGCTCTGCTTAATGCTCAGAAGATACAAAAGTCAGTAGGACACATACAGTCCCTGCACTTTAGGGGCTCACATACCCCATAGATATATAGCTTGATATAATCCTAGAGTTATGCCTTAATGTGATGAATGTTTAGGGGAAAGTATGTTCAAAGTAGGATGAACAAAGTAAAAAAGGGGGTTTGTTCTAGCTGTGGATGATATATTCCCTCACAGAGGAAACAGTATTGGAGAATAAGCATTGTTAAATAACATAGTGGACTTTGCCAGAATGGCGTGGGTGCAGAAAGCTCACTCCAGTTATAAGAAAGAGTCCAAAGACATAGTGAATCTGGGAGACAAATACTAAAGTTTTCATATGCCTGACCACTAAGTACATGAGGGAGTGTGTTAGGGCACAAGGCTGGGAAAGATTCGATTGGAACCTTCTCTTTTTCTTCTCATTTAGCAAAAATCTCATTTTAGGATTATCCCCATTGTCTAATTTTTGAGTCAGGACTTCTCTGCTATTCTTAAATTCTTACCCTCTCTATTCTCTACTTGTGTTATATATAGATATTCCCTGAAATTTGGCCCATTTATTTATTCCATCTTCCTGAAAATGTTCAAGCATATCATTCATCAAATATTTCCATGTAATGTGTAGGGCAACAAATAATAGCAGCTTTGTTTTACAGAGAGAAAACCTAAAGTAAACACTGATTTGTAGATTGCACAATATCAGGTTAATAGACTTGAAAGATGCTCTGGGGTGCTTCCTTCATGAAAATTCCATGACTTTCTTCTTTCTTTAAACTCAAGAAAAGTAAATAATCTTGACTGACCCAAGCAATTGCATTAGGATTATCTTAAAAGGGTTAGATTTTGAGTCATATATGGCTTTAAGAAAGAACTAAATATTGTGAACACCATTTAAAGTTAGGAAAGAAAGCAAAACATAAATGATCACTCGGAATGTGTTGGTTAAGATTAAAATCTTGTTGAACCCATGAAAACAGCTGCTTTTTCCCAGTCTAACTGTTGTCTTTTTTAAAGTCAGTGTGGGAGGTGGTTGGTCACCCAGACTTCAGAGGACAGTAGTTACACCCTGGTGGGGTCACTACTGCCCAGGATTTGACATTAGAGATCCAACAAGTTCAGCCATCAGAACTGCTCAAGGTTTAGAGTACTTGACTGAACTCAGTGTGGATGTTTTTAAAGTAAGCTCTTTATATTGTGTCTCTAGCACCATCTACCGGGAAAAAAAAGTGCCATTATTAGAATTACATTAGAAAGTGTCAGAAACCCAACTCAGGAAGCAGAGGAGAAAAGGGGAGGAAGGAGTTCAGAAGATTCTAAGAAACAGAGAATTGAGTATATTATGTTGAAGTTTCTTGTATATAGATGTAACCACTAAAACAAAAACACAAACTTTCTAAATTATTAGGAATATACAAACACAGACCATATTGTAAAAGATTTTTTTTTAACAAAGCAACTAGAATTCATAAACACATACCATAAAATACAGTGACAAAGAACACTTAGAATATACATATGTCATCTTAATGCATGCGTGCTAAGTTGCTTCATTCATGTCCAACTCTTTGTGACCCTATGGACTGTAGCCCTACCAGGCTCCTCAGTCCATGGAATTCTCCAGGCAAGAATATTGGAGTGAGTTGCCATGCCCTCCTCCAGGGGACCTTATGTCCAGTCTAAGTCTCTTACGTCTCCTGCACTGTCAGTCAGGCTCTTTACCGCCAGTGCCATCTGGGAAGTCCATGCATCTTAATAGCCCCTATTAAACAGCCTTAGATTAAATCACACAAAAAACCCCAACAGAATGCCATCTACAAACCAAGTGATTAACTTGGTTTGAAAGGTTCAAAATATGAGCACTCGAAAGCAAACCAAGCAAGCGAAAGCCCAAGTAGCAGAGGGTCTCAATCTGAATATCAGAAAAGACTGATTTCAGGACAGAAAGCATTCGATTCCACAAAGGAAGACACTTGGAAATGATAACAGATGCAGTTCACAATGAAAGTTCACCCCAAAGTGACTGTATCTCAGACCATGAAGAAAACCTCTAGCAGTTTCACAAAATACAATGCAGCTAATACTGACTTAGAAATTTTTTTTTTTTTCTTTTTTTTGGGGGTTTTGTCATACATTGATATGAATCAGCCATGGATTTACACGTCTTCCCCATCCCAATCCCCGCTCCCACCTCCCTCTAGAAATGTTTTAACTCTTAATAATTCTTGGATCAAAAGAGAAGTCAAGGGACTTCACTGGTGGCCCAGTGGTTAAGACTCCACGCTTCCAATTCAAGAGCCGCGGGTTAGATCCCTGGTCAGGTAACTAAGATCCCACATGCTGAGTGGTGTGGCCAAAAAAAAAAGGAAGTAAAAAAAAATTTTTTTTAAAGGAAGCCAAACCCCAGAACTAGGGATATCAGAAAAATAATTATGTATAATGGAAATGTATACATAATATATAGGACTATATAGTAAATAAATAGTATAATATTATAATTATCTATAATGAAATGCCTACGTGTGATATAATTAAAGTAGTACTCAGAAAAATTTAGCACTACTTATATGTTAATTAAAACTTGTGAAATTAAATGAATTAGGCACATAATACAAGATATTTGAAAAAGAATTTAAAAATAAATCCAAGAGAACAAAAGAAAAATTAACAAAAATAAAAGAAATTATAATTTTGAAAAGAATCAGAAAAGGTAGTACTCATAAGTTCAAGAGCCACTTCACTGAGGGGGAAAATAACTCAATAAAATAAATATAACAGTAGATAACCTATTCAGTCCACAGAATTAGATATGAGCATAGGCAAATAACCACAGACAGATGGAACTGAAAGGATCATGAATTATTTCTTTCCTCAACTCTTTGCAAATAAACATGAGAGTAATATAGATGAAATGGATAATTTTCTAGGAAAATATATAAATTTGCAATTGTGAGCCCCAAAAGAAATTTTAAATAGATTATCAGAGAAAAATGGAGAAAAATACGAGTGCAGTAGAGTTGTCTAATGAAATATGGGCATACATTTAGCAACAGCCTCCAAGATAAACTGAGTGAAAAGATCAAGGTGGATACAGGCTGTGTTTTGTGGACATGCACTTAGATGCTTGGGTATTCTTGTAGCATCTCTGGAAGGTACGTGAGAAACAAGTGACTGTGGTTGCTTCTGTTGAAAGAAGTTGGGTCTGTGGGGAATGGAAGAGAGAGAACTTCTTTACACTACAGAGTATTACTTTGTACCTTTTACGTTTGTCATCTTTTAAACTGATTACATGTGTAAATATTACCTACTCAAGAATTTTTTTTGGAAAAGTAGAACCAAGACAAAGGAAATAAATGCTTTTTAAAAGATGTTTTCAAAAAAAAAAAAAAAGAAAGAAAGATGTTTTCAAGAACACTACTTAACTTTTCCTAAAGCTAACTCTGGTAAGAGAAAGATTCTCTTGGTTGAACATGGACACGAGACTTTAGAATGGTCTTGGCCAGGCCTCCATGTCCCTCTCAGGTGCTTGGGACCCCAGGTACCCTTGCAGCTCTGTGTGAACTCCACACATCAGGAAGAATACATTTCTGAGCAGAAGCTCTGAGTTAGAAAAAGAATACCCTCTTTTCACCCAAAGGCAGTACATCCCTGTTACTTAGTATTTAGGAACTCATAGAAGCAGAACCAAATGCTTTAAATGGCTAAAAGTCAGTTCTCTGTTTACCTATTTAATTTTTTTTTAATGGTAAGATCCATGTTCCTAATTTTTCTTAGCCTCTAAGATTCTAGCTCCACTTTGCATAGTATGTCTCTCAAAAAACAGACGAAACCAAATTCCTAAAACATCTCCAACTGACCACATGAAAGGAAAAATGACTCACATCCTGAAAGAATGTGTTAAACATCTAATGTCTGTACTTACCTCTAAAATATATTATAAAGTTCTCAGACAATACAAAACTTTTAAAAGGACTAAATTGTATCATTGTGTAAGGTTCTATCCCTTTCCGCTTTCCCTCTCAAGAAAGATTGGCCAGATTGCTTGGCCTGCTGCAGAGGAACCTAGGATTCCTTGCATTTGGGGAAAGAGCCTAGGACCAGGGGCTTCTCACTACTCAGACATACTTCTAGGGTAAGAGGGCAAACGCCTCTGCTATTATCTGTTCCTAGGGTTTTCTAGCTGAGCTGCTCAGAGCCTGTACTGGCTTCACTCTAGCTTATATATATTTGTATTTGTAAATTTTTATTTATATATTTTTGGTTGTGCTGGGTCTTCATTGCTGCACACAGGCTTTCTCTAGTTGTGGCCCTGCATTGGCAGGTGGTTTCTTAAGCACTGGACCACCAGGGAAGTCCCTACATATATGTATTTTATGTTGTGTACATTTGATCTTTGAACAATGCAGAGGTTAAGGGCACTAATCCTCCATGCAGTTGAAAATCCACCTATAACTTGACAGTTGGCCTTCCAAATCCAAGTATTCAACCAGTCAAGGACAGTGTGGTACTGTAATAGTATTGAAAAAAATCCACACATAAGTGGAACACACATTTCAAACCCATGTTTTTCAAGGGTCAACTATATATGTATATTTATTTTATGTGTGTGTTTGTTTATTGAGCTCCTTTCTGAATATTAACAATAAATTCTGCAGGAATGGGGTAGGGGTTGAAAGTCAGTGATTTAGTCCAATTTATCCATTGCACTGATGAAAAACCCCAGGCCCAGAGAAGTGATTTCATCTAATTTAGCTTAATCTCTTTCCTTATCTGAGGCAGGTTCTACCCTACTACTACTACTCCTGCTTCTGCGGCTATTACTGATATGATGAACTGCCGGGGTCCGGCCCCAGCAGGATCCGGGGGACCCTCAGGGTGAATGGCGTCGGGGAATGAGAGACAGTGAGACAAAGCTCGGGGCTGAGTCTGGAGTTTATTTTCGCAGGGCCCCTTTATACCCTTAACATCTTTGGGGGAAGTGCATATTGCTTACACACAGGTCATCTCAAAACATTACAGCAACCTGACCTTCAACAGAAACAGGATGTCACCCACATACTTTTTCGTTCACCAGAGTCTTTCTTATCATTTGGCCTTCAGGCCTGCTAACATTTTATGGCTTGCACCTGGTGTGACTTAAGCAACTTCAGTAGCCGACCCTGTTTTTCTTATAATTAATCTGTTTTCTTCCTAATAAGCGTCATCTCTATGGGAACTAGATAGGATTACATTTTTACAGAACAGAAATGCAAAGGACTGCAGAAACAGCAGATATGGCACAAAACAGGCTCTTAGTCTAAAAGTTAACCACCTGCAAGAAGTCACCAGCTAATCTCTATCTAAAGTATTTTCTATTAGGCACATTCGTGGCTATCATATTTGTGGAGCTTTTCTCACCCCGTGAAGGGGCCTATGCTTAATAGTTTCTTTTGTTAGCGTACTGTGCTTAGGATGTTTAGAACAATCATGAGCATTTTTTGCAATGAGAGCACACATTTATCACACAAGCCAGAATGCCAGCGAAAGGGTTTGAATTGAAGCATTTCCTTCATCCTTGGCCCCTTCATAGGGTACCAGCGTCCAGGAGATTTATTAATTAGCTTTTAAGTTGGTCCTCATTCAGTGAAAGAGGAGCAGGAGAGCTCTAGGCAGGCAACACAAGAATCCAGAGCAGGGTAAACAAGAACAACAGCAGAAAAGGGGGGAGGATACAGGGTAGGGTAGAGGCCGAGGCCAACCTGGGGGGTCCCTTATCCTAGACGGCCTTGCCTGTCAGGTTTTTTCCTCGTGACCTTGTCATGGATGGGGTCCCGGACGGCCTTGCCTGCCCGGTATTTTCTTCATGACCTCGTCACGGGCGGGATCCCCCCATAACGGCTCCTGGCATCTCCCCCTTTTTTATTTTTCAAAACAGCCAGATGGATCTCAGTTGCGAGATTCTGAGTGTTCTGAGAGTTCTGAGTGTTCTGAGAGTTCTGACGAATCAAGGGAGAATAACAATAATAATAAGAATCAGCGCTATTAGAGCGATGTAACTGAAAACAGTAGACAAGATATTTTTCGCAGAGATAAAGTTGGAGAAGGTCTTGAAGAAATCACTGGCGGCTCCAGCGGCAGTAAAATTTAATCAGGAATGCTAGATTGTTCTAATCTGTCCATGTAATCTGTCTAAATCTAAACTTACGCTGGAGCTATTTTACAGGGACCAAAGCTCTGATGGAGCAAAGGTGTTTTAATCAACATGGCATGGGCATA
Source organism: Dama dama (assembly GCF_033118175.1). NCBI lineage: Eukaryota > Metazoa > Chordata > Mammalia > Artiodactyla > Cervidae > Dama > Dama dama. The sequence continues at coordinate 82,411,282 of NC_083691.1, read as the reverse complement.
TATACTGTAGTTATTTTCAGCAAAGATAAAGATTAAAATTTTAGACTTACAGAACACAAGAGGATCCCTTTTAAAGAGAGAAGAGGGTACTTATCACCATAATGAGAAACTAACAAAGGAAATGCCTGGATTTCTCAGCCCTGGGAAAGGCGTGCCTCTCCCCTCAATTCCTGAATATTCAGGAATTAATAAGGGCCAGAGGTTTCCTGACAGATCTATAACAGCACACAGGAAGCCTCCTATTAAATGCTTTTTGACAGTTTTTCTTATTTTATCACACCTGCAAAAAAGGTCTTGACCAAATGAGTTTGGCCAGTATTACCTAACCTTATAGAAAGGTGACGATAAACAACAAATACAATTATCAAGACAATCACCAAAGTTACAGTTCTAGACCCGATGTTGTGGGTAATACTTTAAAACCATCCTTGTGGGTTTAGCCCAGATAATTTGTTGAGCTAAAGTTTCCAAATTAGTGGAAGAGGGCAGACATTTAGAAAATGTTTCAAAGATTTTCTTTTTTGCAGTAATAGTACATTCAGAGAGGCATTATCGTGTAAATGAAATTTGATTTGTTTTCAGTTGTAGGTACTATGATTGAATTGAACAGGAGTCACACAAAATTGGCAATTAATACAAGTTACAGATTAAATTGCAAGTGGGACACAGGCAATTACTGTATAAAATACTGTATAAAGTATGACTGATTATAGCGAAAGAAATAGTTACTATGACCACAACTGGTCCCCGTGAAATGTTCGGTCCGAGTCTCAAGTTGTCTGGTGTTGGCAGCAAGTTTTTATGTTTTATATGTGTCTCATAGTTCAGGCCCAATTTGTTTATCAAGGATGATTCCAGGAGTAGGAGGAGGGTGTCATTCCACTGTCAAGCCAACCAAGACGTCCTTTGTCATGGTAATGTTTCAACATAGTGTTAGTAACCTTTTAAACCACTTAAGCAGCATAATATATAATGTTTTTTATTCTTTCCCTAACTCTTTCCCTAAAGTTTTAGTAGTATAAACATGGTTCACAGACAGAGAAAGGGCCGCAATGTCCGAAAGACTTCTTTTGGAGGTAGGCGAAAGCCCAAGTTTGTCGGCCGATGTTTATGCATAATTTTTCTGGGCCCAGGCAGTGGAAGGACTTCATAGCCTAAAGAAATGTTAATTAGTTTTTTTTCCCTTCCCCAGGGTGTGAGGGTTTCAGGGAGGGAACATATGGGTGGAGTCATTGGTTGATATGATCCATCTTTTATCTGTCTATTTTATGACCTGTAATAAAGTGGGGGTTGGATGAGTAAGCCCAGTTAAGTTTGGGAGACACAGGTTAGCAGGAAAATGTATTCAGGACTCCGAGGCATTCCCTGTTGAGAGACCAAATTTTTTCTATAATTAGTTTGAGAGGAAGGTTTTTCCTACTCCTGGAAAACATAAGATTCAAACCTGTAAATTTTTAGATAGAAACTGTAAAAGTTATAAGCATATTCGCTGGTTCATTCAGTCCTTTGTTAACTTTTGTGAAGTCATCAGGTTTTTCATTAGAATATTAAGACATATCAAAATGTTAAGAACTCTATATAGGATATCTGTATTAGTAATTTTACCATACATTATAACATGAGCAGATTTATTACTCATTTGATAATCTTTTTTATGTAATTTAACCAACCAAATAAACACAGTTTAATATCTTTCTTTGGGATGCTTCAGGGGTCCTCTGAAGCATCCCAAAGTTAACTAGAAGCTAAAAGTCCTTCATCAGAATAATTTAGGAAGTTTTGTCAACAAATAACAGAAAGGTTTAGAGCATTCAGTCAGATGGAATTACAGGTCACTGTGAAACAATAGCTATTCACTCAGCCAAAGTAACAATATAGGATTTTAGAGGCAAATATAGAACAGACCATTTAAGAGGTAAATAAACTTAAATCTATTGTCAAATGCAGTTCAACATCTGAAGAAAGTGTGTTCTTTTAACAGAAAGAAAAGTCAAATTCAAGTTTTTGCATCAGCTTACTTTTATTCATCAGCAGTCCCAAACTTCTTTAGTTTTTCTGATAAAGGAAATCAGTGTTTAGTAGTAAATGCTTCAAAATCTTATTTTATTTGGAAATGACCTAATTATTTAATAGACTTTCAATACTTAATTTAGCATAACCCTTAGAAATTTAAGTTACACCAATCTGGAGAGACTATTGTAGACAAATATTCCTAAAGAATAATTATTTTTAATAGAGTTTATATATAAACTCATATCTCACATTTATTAGAAGTTTCTTTATTTGAGGTAATTTTCTTGTTGACAAACTTGTAACAGATATAATACTTAACTTATATTAAACCTAGGTACAATGAAAATATTTTACTTGATGTTAATTGTTTTAAGACATGTCTATATTAGATAGGTCGACAAACAAACATTAATATCAGGTATTTAATACTGAATATTTTCTAGTTCACCTGAACCTGGAATTTATTGTTTAATTTAGAATTATTTGATTTGTAAGCGCTTACCTTTTTTTTAAAGCCAATTAAATAGAGCTCATTTACAAATTAACCCAAAAAATAATATCCAGAGACAAAGACACACCAAGACATATTTAGACAGACACAGTGCAAGATCTAGCTTCATTTTCTAAGTTTGGTCATGAATTAGATGTTACAGTATAAGATTTACTAGTTTATAAAAAGTTGAAAGAAATAAAAAATTTAAAGGCTTTTTAGATTCCTGCGTCCAGGACCGGGGGACTAGAAAAACGGAAGGATAGGAAGGGCTAAGGAGAGGAAAGAGAGAGAAGGGGAGAAAGGTCAATAAAGTCTCTTGTTCCTTACCGGTCAGAGCACTCTAGCCTGTTGTCCACGTCAGGAGGAGACCAGGGACTAAAGGGTCCCAGTTGTGGTCGCTGGGTCTGGTCCATTGGCAGGCAAGCTGGCCTCTGAGTACCCCGAGTGGTCAGGATGTCAGTCTCAGTGAAGAAGAGTCCCCACCAGTAGCAGGAAGGGGGACCCCTTTCAGGGCCCGAAACCGGGCTCTTGTCTAACACTCGGAAATGAATTGTCCGAGGAGACACATGTGCTGACAAAGCAAGAGACTCCATTGGGAAGGGCACTCGGGTGGACAGCAGGAGGGTAAGGGAACCCAGGAGAACTGCTGTCTTCTGGAAACCAAGGACATTGCTCCTGTACAAATGTGAAAAAAGATTGAACGCTGGTCTTTTTAACTTTAATTACTCGGCGGTTAAGAAGTTGCATTATGACTCCAATAAAAAGCTGTCTTTTGACTCACTGTTACCCGTTTTCTGTTAGTAATTAGAAGAAGAAAAAGGAGAGAATGTTAATCTTAGAAAAGAAAGAAGCTGGAACCTACCCACCTTTTTACCGTACCTTTCTTATGTAGGGGGGCCTTTATTGCCCTAGTGGGGTCTTTTCTCAAACCTACCCACGTTTTTTGCCCTACCTTTCTTATGTAGGGGGGGCCTTTAGCACCCTAATGGGTTCCTACCCACCCTCCTTACCCTACCTGTCTTATGCAGGGGGGCCCGTGGCACCCAGATTGGGGTCCTAGCCGTTCCGAAAACTGGACGATAAGAGACTTACCTTTGGGTCCCTGTTCAGGTGCCACTTGCCGGGGTCCAGCCCCAGCAGGATCCGGGGAACCCTCAGGATGAACGGCGTCGGCGAATGAGAGAGAGTGAGACAAAGCTCGGGGCTAAGTCTGAAGTTTATTTTTGCACGGCTCCTTTATACCCTTAACAACATCTTTGGGGGAAGTGCATATTGCTTACACACAGGTCATCTCAAAACATTACAGCAACTTGACCTTCAACAGAAACAGGATGTCACCCACATACTTTTTCATTCACAAGAGTCTTTCTTATCATTTGGCCTTCAGGCCTGCTAACATTTTATGGCTTGCACCTGGTGTGACTTAAGCAACTTCAGTAGCCGACCCTGTTTTTCTTATAATTAATCTGTTTTCTTCCTAATAAGCGTCATCTCTATGGGAACTAGATAGGATTACATTTTTACAGAACAGAAATGCAAAGGACTGCAGAAACAGCAGATATGGCACAAAACAGGCTCTTAGTCTAAAAGTTAACCACCTGCAAGAAGTCACCAGCTAATCTCTATCTAAAGTATTTTCTATTAGGCACATTCGTGGCTATCATATTTGTGGAGCTTTTCTCACCCCGTGAAGGGGCCTATGCTTAATAGTTTCTTTTGTTAGCGTACTGTGCTTAGGATGTTTAGAACAATCATGAGCATTTTTTGCAATGAGAGCACACATTTATCACACAAGCCAGAATGCCAGCGAAAGGGTTTGAATTGAAGCATTTCCTTCATCCCTGGCCCTTCATAGGGTACCAGCGTCCAGGAGATTTATTAATTAGCTTTTAAGTTGGTCCTCATTCAGTGAAAGAGGAGCAGGAGAGCTCTAGGCAGGCAACACAAGAATCCGCAACAGGGTAAAAAAGAACAACAGCAGAAAAGGGGGGAGGATACAGGGTAGGGTAGAGGCCAAGGCCAACCTGGGGGGTCCCTTATCCTAGACGGCCTTGCCTGCCCAGTATTTTCTTCATGACCTCGTCACGGGCGGGACCCCCCATAACGGCTCCCGGCAATAAACACACACAAATCACCTTGTACTTAAGCTGTTTTTCTCCACGTCAGTTATTCTTCAAACTTCTTCACCCATTCAGCCTACTATGATCTCACCTCAGGTCTCAGCTCAACCGCTAAACTTTCATCCATGAAATCTCCCCAGTCTGCCACATCTAAGCCAACCCGTTCGCATTGCCTGTCTTCTTTCTACAGCCAGCCGTGCCTCTGCTGGAGCACTCTACACTCTGTGGTTATGAGCTGCCTATATGTCCATGTCCTCCTTCAGGCTGCAAGCAGCTGAGAAAGATGTGTTCCATGTCTCATCTGTGTGGCATCTCTGCCTATCAGAGTGCCTGCCATACAGTAGGTGTTGATCAATCAAAAGAGTGACTGAGTGAATGGCACCTAGCCCGTTGCTTTGGCTTTGACACATTCCAGGAACATGCCTGTGGGGGAAGGCTTCCCCCACATTCCCTCAGCTTTCTTGATGGAGCTAAAGTCAAAATATTTGTGTACCTTGTTTGAGATGGCTCAGCCTAACATCTAAAGAACAGACCTGAAAGTTGAGAAAAGAATGAAAGGTAAAGCAAAATGGCACAATATTCAGAAGAATGTAAAATCCATGTTACAGTCTTTTGGCAAGCCCTGTCTAGAGGATTGTCTATTGAGAAATTCACTCTTTCCCTTGGATCTCTAGAAAATTCACTCACAAGATTATTCTTTTCTACCTCTTTTCTACCCTTGAAGCCCAGACTTCTCCTTCAGTGGTTTTAGTAGAGAAGATGATGGGGTAAACTATTTTCACATATTTTATCAACTCTGAAATGCCATTGATTGTACATTTCACCATTATTTTACATTATTGTTGTTATTTAGTCACTCAGTTGTATCCAACTCTTTTGCAACCCCGTGGACTGTAGCCAGGCCGCCCTGTCCATGGGATTTCCCAGACAAGAATACTGGAGTGGGTTGCTGTTTTCTGTCTCCAAGGGGTCTTCCTGATCCAGGGATCGAACCCAAGTCTCCTGCATTTCGGGTGGATTCTTTACTGCTGAGCCACTGGGGAAGCCCTTATTTTACATACTATGAAATAAACAAACAAAAAAATCTCTGCCAGTTAAAACATGACATGATATGATTTCAGAGATTTTAAAATATGAACGTATCTTATAATAAATTGATGAGATGTGTATATTAACATCACAGGTTGTTTTTTGGACAATATCAAAAGCTTTATGGATCTTAGTCTCATCTGTTACATGAGTGGTTTGGAAACGACGAGCTCTGAAAACCCTTCTGGTCCCAACATCCTTGAGTTCTATGATGCCACAAAGGGATGTTCTTGACTGGGCATCATTTGTTGTGTAATAACCACTAAGATGGTTATTTCTTCTGTACTTTTTGCTTTAAAAGTTGAGGGTCTTCACACTGCAGTGTCCTCCCCAGGACTGGTCCCTCCCACCCACATCATCGTAAAGAGGCTTCAGAATGTCTCACCTTGATAAGAACAAATGTACCCATTAAAGGTTGAGGAATCTGGCTTACACACTGCAAGCGGGCAGTGCTTGCCAACTAAAACACCTTCAAGAGTCACTCCTAGAGACACAAAGCTTTGACTCTAAAACTGGCTAATAGTAGAGTGATCATACATCCTGGTTTGCCCCAGACTGTCCTGGTTAACTTATTTGTCCCAGTGTTGTTATTAACAGTTCCCCCTACAGTTCAAGTATAAAGACTGATCAGGGAAGTGACTGGGGAAGAGTGGTTACCAGTGTCACTTTGGCTAATAATGGCACCAAATCGTTTGAAAATCACTAGTCTCAGGCCATTGTTAGCATCTGGTTAGCCAGTACCAGGTGCTCATGCTTGGATATGAGCCCTGGGGTATCTCAGAATTAAAGCAAGAAATGTCAACAAGGTAACTGACTCAAAAGTTAGGACAACCTTTATCCACCTTATCCTTTAATGAAAATTAAGTGCTTCCTTGATTTCTGTACTTTTTCCCACACTTGAATGATTCTGAATTTTATCATCTTGCAATCAGTAGCACCTTACAATTAAGGAAATCTAATAATTTATTCTTCTTAAGATCTGACTCCCACCTCCTTTACAAATTGAAATTAAGGCTGGGAGGGTAGAACCAGTAGGGTCTTTAGGGTATAAAGATTTTATTCCGGCATTTATCACTCTTTTTTTCTGCTTCTTCCCACCAGGAGAAATTGCTTCAGTGCAAGGAACTGCCTTTGACCTGAGGAAGCCAGTGGAGCTTGGAAAACACCTGCAGGAGTTCCACGTGAATGGCTTTGACCACAATTTCTGTTTGAAGGGATCTAAAGAAAAGCGTTTCTGTGCACGGTAGGTACTTTTCATTTGCTGCCTCTGTTGGGAAGAGATCCTAACTCCTATTCAAGGAGCTTTTCCTCTGGCCCTATTAATGCCAGTTACTATGCTGTGGGGGACTATCTCCCACAACTCAAGTGTCTTTTCAAAGCTCTTATTCCATGGGTGACTTCATCCCCGCCGCCCTCCCCCCCCCCCCCCCCCCCCCCGGCGCCCCTCTCCCCCAACCTATCTGCCTTTATCCCTGCCTGGCATTCTGTCTCTTTGGTTCCTCTCTCCCCATCTTTGCCCCATCTCTGCCCCATCTCTCAGGCCTTTGTATTTTTTCCTGTTAGAAGCTCCAGTTCCTCCTGCTAAAGTCACCTCTGCTTTCCTTGAACTTCCCGAGTCCTTCGTCCTTTCTTGACTCCTCTGCTGCCTTGCCTGGAAGGCTGGAGGTTACATTTCCTGTATAGTGCTTACCAGCCCCAGCCTGTCTGATAGGCATCTGTGTCCACACTGTCCTTCTCACTAAATTCCAAGTACTTCACATCATCTCATCTTTGTGAATCCCTCCCTCTACCTTGACACCTAACACCATGCTTGGCACTAGCACATAATCAATACATGTTTGTAGAGTGGACAGACCTTAAATAAAGCAGAGAAAATGATTGAAGCTCTAACAGAAACAGAAAGAACTTCAAAAGCCTTCCCTCCCTCACAGCCCCAGCACCAACCCCAGCTGTGTTCCTCTATCTGTGCCTCCTATTCACATCTCTCTCCAGACAGCCTCCACCTGAGGAGACCTCTCGCCGCTCCTGCCTTCTCTTGCTGTTCAATCCCTGGCCTTTCTCTTTCTAAACATCTTCCCCTGAACCTCATTGTGGGATGTTTTATCTTGATAAGGCTATGAGAGACCTAGCCTTATGTATATCCCTTTGGCCCCAAATATAAGACCAAGTAGGTACTCTCTCCTCTGTAGAGGCTTTTCTTTTTTTTTTTAAAAAAGGGAACAGTCTAGCAGTCTATTCTGGGGGGATAGCTGACTAAGGAGCCCCCTGCCTGCTCTAGCCCCAGGGCGGCAGGTAGTTTAACTTAGAAAAGCATCTCTTCTCTTTCAAAAGACATAATTGGTTGTCTTGTCAGACCAAGCAGAGAGCTCCAACTCCTTACGAGAAATTATTCCAGTCTCCCCCCCAGAGCCCTAAAACTGCCTCTGTCCAACCTGGCTCCCCTGACACACACAAACGTATCTGACTAGGGTAAGTCGCTTTTGCCTTCCCCAGGGAAGCCAAGCTCAGAGTGGGAAGGTGCTACTTCAGATCTTCAAAACCACCTACTTAAAAAACAAAAAACAAACCACCTACTTACGCCTCCTCTGAGAGGCTACCATGCTCTTCTCATCTTTGTCTCTTCCGTATCCTGCCTGGCTGCATGGCTGGGTCTGACTCCCATCTCAAAGCTGCTTCCCAGCTTCTCCCTGTCTGCTTTTTCACCCTGGACCTACATATACGTGATCTGGCTTTATCTCTAGGGTCTATCATGCTGGAAGCGGGCGGGTCCTGGAAGTGTACACCACCCAACCTGGGGTCCAGTTTTACACAGGCAACTTCCTGGATGGCACGCTGAAGGGCAAGAGTGGAGCAGTCTACCCCAAGCACTCCGGATTCTGCCTTGAGACTCAGAGCTGGCCTGATGCGGTCAATCAGGTAAGTCCACAAGCCAGCTTGTTAGAGTGGTGGTATGTCCAGGGTCATACCAGATGACGGAGATCACAACACTCAAGTCAGAGCTGTATGATTCAAAAGTCTGTGTGTTCTCTTCTCCAAGTCAAGATAAACATAGGAAATTCTTAGCCATGTTACTAACATGGCATTCACATGTTAAAAAAAAACTTTATTTTGTACCTTCAAAGCCTTTATTCAGTTTCTTTCTCCTTATCAGTATTTACTCATTTTGTACAACCACACTGTTAAGATGATCCTCCAAATCTTTTCATCCTTTCACTTCCTCCTTTCTTTTCCAGCTACTGCCTAGAGTAATGCTCCTCAACATTCAAGCCCATAATAAGACGCTTGCAGCCTGTACCAGGATGTAAATCAACCCCTCTTCCTTCATTAAGAAAGTCTTGCTGTGACAAAGTGTATTCAGTGATGTGGTTGATTTTCATCCTGGTTCAAGTTCTTTATCTCATTGCAAACCAATAATAAATGGTTCTTACCCTGGTTCACATTAGAACTGGTCTAGAGACCAGTCCAGAAGCCATCCTGAATGGTTAAGGGTGAAACCTGGGTTGGCAAGGTGTAACCTGTATTGTTTTCCTCTTCACAGCCCCACTTTTCTCCTGTGTTGCTGAAGCCTGGTGAGGAGTATGACCATACCACTTGGTTCAAGTTTTCTGTGGCTTAAGAAAATGTAGAGATATGACCTGCTCCAAGGCCAGGCTGGGAGCCCCTTTAGCAGCCTGACTCTCCTATCAAGAGATGACCTAAAGATTTAGAGGCTTTCAAAGTGATTCTGTGATTTAAAATCATACAAATGGTAGCAGTCAGGGTAGTCAAGTCTGAATGTTGATTTCCTTCTCAAAGATTGGCTGCAGGCCGTCTAATGACCAGCTGTCCTCTCTGTGAAGTGAAAAGGGACCCCACCACCTATGTCACCCATCATCTCAGCCTTGATCCTAGCCCAGAAGTGGCACCTCGGCTCCATCTGTCCATTCTGCCTCTTTCTTTTCTACTTTTCACCCTTTCTTTCTTTGATCCTACTCAATCCTTTTTTTCCCCCTCCTTCTCTAGCTCACATCACCTTGCCCTATGCATCCTATGGAGTTTTCAGGTCGCTTAGCTCATTCAGCCTGCTGGCAGAGGGACCCTGTCCGCCTCAATAAGGCAACAAATGATGGAGACGTGAGTCAACTTAGGCTTAGAGGGGATAAATGACTCACCTAAAGACACTGAACTAGGAAAAATTTTAACCAAGACTCTAAGTTGGGTTATTTGCATGAAAAACATGCAAATTCAAGTCCCCTTCTTTGTCTCCACTCCAGTCTTCAGGAGCATCCCTAGCATCAACTCATGGGCACAGAGGAGTCTAATCCTTACTGTTAGCCAGCCTTTCTTCTAAAATTCACTTTTATAAAAAGAAGCGTGAGTCTGTTTGAGCTTTACAGATGATGTGATTTAAGGTGCAAGATCAAAATGTCCAGAAAGCATCTGTAAATTTGATTCTGTGCCTTCACAGTTAACTGAGAAGGCCAGTTCAGCCCAGGCGTAGGAAGGGTCACTGGAGGCAGGAGCTGTGTTAGTGTGAGGAGAGGACCTTAGCCAAGAGAACTGCAGATTGCACTGGAGAGCACCTGTGTTATGTAGATCAGCCTGGGCTTCCCACCTTTCCTAACTGAATCATCAGTGGTGGGTTTGGGTTGGTGGCTTTTATTTTATTTTATTTTTTTTGGTTTTTTTTTTTTTTTTTGGGGTTGGTGGCTTTTAAAGAAATGTATCTTACACTATTATACACTAATAATCAGTTTAAATAAAATCAAAATCTGTACCTTCAAAAAACTCCCAGTTTCTTCATTCTGTCAGGCGTGAGCCTTTGGGAAATGGATCAAATATAAACCGTGTGTTCTGGATTCTACTATGCTCTCCAGTCCCAGCCCTAGCTGGGAATACTATCTACTAGCAGCCTGTGGACCTTCCTACATACTTCCCCTTTCTCCTTGTTGTTTAGTTGCTCAGAGAGTTTGACTCTCTGGGCCCATGGACTGTAGCACACCAGGCTGCAGGATCCTCTATAAGAGTATAGTATCCTCCACTAGCTCCTGGAGTTTGCTCAGATTCATGTCCATTGAGTCGGTGATGCTATCTAATCATCTCATCCTCTGTCACCCCTTGAAGATACTGTTTTTTAGTTCACTTTGAACTAAAAATGAATTTTCTGAGCACTTAACAGTTCTCTCCTGGGTCTTTTAAGCAGTTCAAGAGGTGACGTCCAAGATATAGTATGTTCCTTAGGAACATCACAGTTCAAGAGGTGATGTCCTCTTGACATTAAGCAGTTAAGCAGTTCACATTAAGTCCACATTAAGCAGTTCAAGAGGTGATGTCCAAGATATAGTATGTTCCTTAGGAACATCACAAATCTCTTTGGGGATGACAAGACTAATAGTAACAACTAGATGATGTAGAATTGCACCATGACAGAGCTGGGAGCCCTGACCACTGACTTTGCTCCTGGCTTTTACTACATGGGCAAACAGTCTAATTTCACTTGGCCTGTTTTCTCACCTCTGAGGCATAGGGAATAGACTGTAATTATCTGGAGGATGAGTATAAGTCTGCAGGCAGAAACTAAAGTTGGCCACTAGTACAATTAATGTGAAGTGGTGAAAACAAACCATGGTATTATTTGGTATGGAAAACACCATATATTATAGAATTATTAAAGACTTGTTGAAAATGTAAATATCTACTCAAATGCAACCCCCACCAAGAGTAAGTCTCCAGGTCCCCAGAAGTCCATGCCTTCTTTACCATACACCAGCCCCCACCCACGACCAAACTAGTACTGTATTATTCTGAGCTCTGATCTTTCATAGGTGAGCATATTATTGATTTCAGTTCAACGATCTATGTATTCCTTTGTTTCAAATTCATGACACAAGTTCTTATCGCTGACTGAAATTTTCATTTTTCCAGTTCCCACCTATTTTGCCTAACAAGGTAAGATTTAACATTAAATAATTTGCACAATCATTGCTATAAAGTCTAAGATGCATGCTATGGATGTTGAACTGTTGTGACTGTTAGGTGACCAATGACAAGCTCAATCTCCAAAGACTAAAGGAAACTAGCTAGCATCAAAGAATAAATGGGTCATTTGCAAAAAGTAGAACATGAAAAACTACCAGCAGAAAACAGAAAGCACAGCATATACCCTGTTCCCTAGCCAGTTCCCATCACCAGTTATAACTGTTAACTGTTTAAAATGAAACAATGGAATCAGAAGTTTGCAATGGGCTTTTTTTTCAAGTATTTATTTGGCTGCTCCAGGTCTTAGTTGCATGCAGCATGTGGGATCTTTGATCTTTGTTGTGGCATGTGAACTCCTAGTTGTGGCATGTGGGATCTAGTTCCCTGGGTTATTTGGAGAGTTTGGACAGGACTGTGATCCTTTTTCAATCAAAGAATTTTTATCTTCTTTTAAGTTCCAGCTTCTCAAATTCAATTACTCAAATCATAATGAAAGTCTCAGATGATCTGGGTAGCACTGCCAGCTATGGTTAAGTGAAGTCAGCAAACTCTCTTCTCAAAAAAGTAACTATAATGTAGAAAAAAACTGAGACAAAACAAGTTTGTCACTCTGGCAACTAACCCAAAACATACAAGACATGTTTGTTTGAAAAACTGCTGAACTTTGAGTAGAAAATGTAAGATTGAGTGTGGCATCCTTGCCTGGGGCTGCTCCCATTCCCTTCCCTTCCCCAGCTCACTTGCAGTGGAGCTTCTGCCAGGGCGAAACAGAGCATGAAGACCAGGAGACTGCTACTGCTATGGTTTCAGGGATGGGAGGGTTCTCTCAGTTTGGAGTGGCAGGTGATATCCATACCCAACTGCTTTGTTAATAAAAATAATGATCTTGGTGCTCTATAAGCAAGGAGGCTAATGGCTCTATTAGCCTGAGGTTGCAACTGTGGTTGGAACAAGCACACCTCTGGGTGATCAGAGGCTACACATGCACAGCAAAGACCAGAAGGGGTCAAGCTATTCACACCCACACTCCTGGCCAACTCTGATGCAGCAGGCACATGCAAAGGAAATTAAAAGGACTTAGCAAAAACGAAAACAGATTTGAAAAAATGTCTAAACACTGAATCCACTCCCTACCTTCACACAGATCCATCAGCAGAGGACAATAATCGGGGTTGAAATGTGTGAGCACTACTACCCAGTTGCTGACCACTGAGCCAGCTATGCAGACACAGGGCAACCCCTACAAAGCTGAGCTTAAAAATAAACACAAGAATGTTCTTTTAGAAATAGCCAAAATACTGAATAGAGATTATAAAAAAAGAACCAAGCAAAATTCTGAGGTTGAACAAATTACAGTTCCAACTACAGAGGCTCAGAAGCAGATTAAAGATGGCAGGGAGAAAAAAATAAATGAACCTGAAGACAGAAAAATTTGAAAGCAAGAGGAAAAAAGTCTCGTCACTACAGGAGACCACCAATACAATTAACATCTGACTTTCTGCCTGCAACAGAGGGCAGGAGGCAGTAAAGGGCACAATCAATGTGCTTAAACGCCCAAATTACCCTTCAAATGCAAAAGTGGGACAAAAACATTTCCAGATAAAGAATCAGAAAACTCACTGCTAGCAGAACTACTTACAAGAAATACTAGAGGAAGTTTTCCTTTAATGCTGCAAGGGAATTAAGACAGTAACTCAAATCCATGGAAAGAAATGAAAAATACCAGAAACAGTAAATTTTCTCATCTTTTCTTTAAAAGACAGAAGGTTGTATGAGGCAATAATTAAACACCATGTTACTGAGTTTGTAACACGTAATGTAGCACAGGGAGAGAAGTTTGGGAAAAGAAAATATACTGGAGCAAAATTTTGGGGTTTTACCAGACTATTAATTTGAAGGAGATTGTAATAAATTAAGATCCAGCTGTACAGTCAAAGCTATGGTTTTTCCCGTAATCATGTATGGATGTGAGTTGGACCATAAAGAAAGCTGAGCGCTGAAGAATTGATGCTTTAGAACTATGGTGTTGGAGAAGACTCTTGAGAGTCCCTTGGACTGCAAGGAGATCCAACCAGTCAATCCTAAAGGAAATCAGTCCTGAATATTCCTTGGAAGGGCTGATGCTAAAGAGGAAACTCCAATACTTTGGCCACCTGATTCGAAGAACTGACTCACTGGAAAAAACCCTGATGCTAGGAAAGAGTGAAGGCGGGAGAAGGGAACAACAGAGGATGAGATGGTTGGACGGCATCACTAATTCGATGGACCTGAGTTTGAGCAAGATCTGGGAGATGGTAAAGGACAGGGAAGCCTGGTGTGCTGCAGTTCATGGGGTCACAAAGAGTCAGACACAGCTTTGTGACTGAACAGTAACAAGATACAACCACTCAGGAGATAACTAAAAAATAGTTTTAAAAAATCAAGAGGAATTTGAATAGTACACTAAAATAATATTTAATACAAAATGGTAAAAAGACAGGAGACATACAGAAAACAACAAACCTCAAACGTAAACCCAACCATACCAGTAATTCTATCTGTAGATGGCTTAAACAAACCAAAAGGCAGTTTGTTAAGACTGAATTAAAAGTCAAGATCTAGCGACTAACTACAGTTGACCTTTGAAGTAGCCCACCACCATGACCACCAAGTCAAAAACCCACATGTAACTACAGTCATCTGCATCTGCGGTTCTACACCTGCAAATCATGTAGGTATATAGAATCTATTGAAAAAATATCCGTGTGTAAGTGGGCCATGTTGGTCAAGTGTTAGTCACTCAGTCATGTCTGACTCTTTGTGACTCCATGCACTGTAGGCCCACCAGGCTCCTCTGTCCATGGAATTCTCCAGGCAAAAATACTGGAGTGGGTTGCCATTTCCTTCTCCAGGGGATCTTCCTCACCCGGGGATTGAACCTGGGTCTCCCGCATTGCAGGCAGACTCTTTACTGACTGAGCCAACAGGGAAGACCATGCTGGTCAAACCTGTGCTATTTAAGGGTCAACTGTATATGCACCAATAAGCTGAAAGTAAATAGATGAAAAAGATATAAACACAGTAGCCATAAAATAGGTAAAATGGCTATATTAATATCAGGGAAAAAAAGACTTTAAAACAAGCAGATATTTGAGATAAAGACTTGAGATATTTGACAATAAAAACAATCAACACATTGCAAAGCTATAACAATTATAAATGTATATGCAGTAGAGCCTTAGATGCTTTGAAGCAATTATTGTGACCAGGGGCCACGTTTGGAGTTCACTTCAGTTCAGTTGCTCAGTCGTGTCCGACACTTTGCAACCTCATGAATCGCAGCATGCCAGGCCTCCCTGTCTATCACAAACTCCTGGAGTTTACTCAAACTCATGTCCATCAAGTCGGTGATGCCATCCAGCCATCTCATCCTCTGTCGTCCCCTTCTCCTCCCGCCCCCAATCCCTCCCAGCATCAGGGTCTTTTCCAATGAGTCAACTCTTCACATGAGGTTGCCAAAGTATTGGAGTTTCAGCTTCAGCATCAGTCCTTCCAATGAACTTAGTGTTGGACAAAATCCAAACAGTTCTGATAAATACCCCTTCAAATTCCTTGAACAGAATGTTACCTTTTTAAAAAACAAGTATTTCTCTTGAGCACAGTGACCTCTAGTGGTACTAATATAAACTTTTTCATAGAAAGTTTCCATTCCATAGGGTCAGTTGGTTAAAGGATCCTGGAGGATGTATTGTAGAATCCTTTTAATCACGTGAGTGCTGCTCTTTTTATCTATTATGATAATAGCAGTAAGCCAGGCCAGTCTGTCTAATAACGTTATAGTGAAGTAGGAGCTAGCTAGAACTAACCCCTTCAGCAGTAGTTTTCAATTGTGGCTGTATATTAGAATCACTAAGGGAGATTTTTTAGAATATTAATGCCCAAGCTACCCTCAGCAATTTTGATTTCATTACACTGTTTTTAAATCTCCCTGGGTGATCCTGATTTGTAGCTAGGGATGAGAACCACTGGCCCTAGCATAAAGTAAAAGCTTTCCTCATAGTAATGAGTCTCCACATTCACTAATATTATAAGTGCATTAGTGTGCTTAGCTAGAATTTACTCTCTAGCTTCAGGAAGCACTTCAAGATTGAGTCAGAGAAACAATCTTCCCAGACCAAAGGTCTGTTTTGTTAAGACCCCAGCAACCAGACTGACAATCCTGGCACCATTATGTTGAAGACTAAATAGTTAGAGAAATGTCGGGGAAAATCTCACAGGCCTTGCATCATGGCCCCCGAAAAAAAGAGGTAAGTGTAAATCAGGGATTTGCAAACATTTTCTGTAAAGGGCAAGAGACGAAGTATTTTAAGCTTTGTGGCACTTAATCTGTTGCAATTACTCAACTTAGCCACTGTAACACAAAATGTCACAGGGTGCCCATTCTCAGGCAAAGAACTCATAACTTGTTACAGGGGCCCAGGCATTCTGGTGATGGTCCTCCCGACAATGACCAAGGCAAACAGACCTATCTCCCTTTACCTCTGCCACATCGATTATATTTCTTTACAGCTAGATTTTTTTGATCCTTGGCAGTGAAAAAGATTCATTTTCTAGAACCCAGATTTCTTGAAGGTATGTTATTAACCAAGATAAAAACAGTCTTTTAATAGGATCATATCCACCCTTCTTCAAGCTTCAGTCACAGATTCCCAGGGAATCTAGAGGTGGCTAAGACATAAACTTAGGCATCTGTCATGAGAAATGGATGATTTGACCTTCCTTATGTAGGTTAGGCTGATTCACCTGGGCTCACCAGTTCTTGAAGAGAGGAGGGTAAGTTTGAACCCTTCCTAGCAGAGATTTTTCTGCACAGAAATTCTCTACTCTTTCTGAGCAGAACTCTCAGCCTCTCAGTGTTAACCCAGATGAGGCACAAACCTTGCACTAGAATTGCAGAGTAGAGCTGGGCATTGTAAACAGCAGCCTAAGGATCTACGTCCCCTGCAAGCAGATGCAGACAGAGTCTGATAGGCTACTAAACTGAAAATGTGGGCTTTTAATTGAAATGGTGATTAGTTATACAGTTCCAATTTTGTTTGGTTTAACAGATTAGAATTCATGCACTCATCCATGAATTCATTCATCAGATGTTTAAGTGTTAATAAGCACTAGGCAGTGAAGAAACAGAACAAGGTACCTGCGGTCACAATGTGCCTTGCGACAGCATACCTGCAGAGAAGTAAACCGGCATCCCAGTGTTCTCCTATAGAGGTCAGTGTGCTGAGAGCAAGGGAACCTAAACCAGACTTGAATACATGACAATTAACAGAAGTTGGGGGAAAAACATGTATTTTACCACGAAATTAAACCATGCTGAGATACCATGTTTCAGCACAAGATCGGTAAAAATCAACAACGTTGACGGCCCATCATGTGGCTACACCACGTGTACCAAACGGGCAATGTCAGAGTGAAATAGGCTCTCCTGTACATTTCCACCAGGGCAAACAGTACCAGCAAAAATATAAATGCACAGACCCTCTGACCCAGCAATTCAACATCTAGGAATTATCCTAGATACATACACAGGGTCACACATGTGACATACTGAGTAAGGTTATTCACTGCAGCACTGTAATAGTAATTAGAAACAACTCTCACGTCCATGAATAGAAAACTGATTAAATTGCTACTACTTGTAGCTCAAAAACTAAGGAAAACAAGGAGTCCCTTTCAAGGCATACAAAGTCCTACACGATCTATAATCCTACATCCTCCTTCCTAAACCATCGCTTCCCACTCTTCCCTCTGATCACTGCCTCTTGGCCTCCTAGCCTCCAGCTACTTTAGGCCTTTGCTGTACTGTGCCCCAGAAGTTGGTGTGGCTTACTCTCACTTGCTCAAATGTCACCATCAGAGGCCTCCCTAGACCAGTCCTTACACAAATGCAACCAATCCCCTATCCTTTTGTATCATTATTCTCCATATCATGTATTACCCACCTGGTGTTTGTTCATCTCCTTTCCAGAACTTTAACTCAATGAAGATGAAAGAAAGACTGTTCACTTCTATATTCCAAAGCTAACAGTACCTGGCACACTGAAGGAGCACAGAAGTTTAATGCACAAATTATCCAACACCCAAGCAACTTAATAGTACGCAGCTTTAAAAAAGTGCCATTTTTACTTTGGATGCATGAGACAAGTGCTCGGGGCTGGTGCACTGGGATGACCCAGAGGGATGGGATGGGGAGGGAGGTGGGAGGGGGTTCAGGATGGGGAACACATGTAAATCCATGGCTGATTCATGTCAATGTATGGCAAAAACCACTACAATAGTGTAAATTAGCCTCCAACTAATGAAAATAATTGGGGAGGAAAAAAAGATCTCTAAGATATTAAATGAGAAAAACAAGGCTTATGTATGTGTTAAGAGAAAAAAGGAGGGTCTCCTTGATGGCTCATTAGTAAAGAACCCGCCTGCCAATGCAGGGAACATGGGTTCGATCCCTAGTCCAGGAAGATTCCAAATGCAGTGGGGCAACTAAGCCCATTGCTACAACTACTAAGCCTGCACTCTTGAGGCGCCACAATGAGAAGCCACTGCAACGAGAAGCTCATGTACTGCAACTAGAGCCCTGACTTCCCGCAAGACCTAGCACAGCCATTAATAAATAATCTTTTTAAAAAAGAAACAAGGAGAGTGGGACTTCCCTGGCGGTCCAGTGGTTAGACTCAGAGCTTTCACAGCCAGGTACCAGGTTCAATTCGTGATTGGGCAAATAGGATTCCACAAACCACACAGTGCAGCCAAAAAAAGGGAAAAGTATCTCAACAAATGACAATGGTTGCTTTTGGGGAGGTAACTGGGTGGTTCAGAGTCAGGGTAGAGCCTTCTTGCTATACACACCAAATCAAAAAGTGACATGAAATGGCAAATAGGTTGGGCCAGTAGCCTGTGGGAAATGGGAAAAGCATTAGCTTTGGCAACTAGCCTTGAGGGCTCATTATTTGGCTACATTCTGTGTTCTAGAATTACCCTTCTATCCAGCATCTTTTCCCCATTAGGTCTGGAAAGAAAATAACCAAGTTATTAACACCAACACCAGCCAAGACCCCAGTATTTCTTTCTACTTTAACCATGCCTTCATCACATCTTCCCAGCTATAAAATTACATAAACATCTTCTAGGCTATTCAACCCTCCCCTGTAAAGGTCTCCAAGAAATTAATTGCTCAGAGCCAGATCTAGTGAATTCTTTGCTACTGTCCTTCACTGAAAACTCAGTCAACATGTCAGCTTTACAGCTTTCAATTCCTACTTAGCTTACTATATCCCGGAAAACACTCAACTTCAACATAGGCTACACAATGATGAAAATCACAATACCACACTATCATTCATTTAACCTAGTCACAAATTGGTATTATTTCAAGAACCCCCCAAAGTTTCTTCTTTCTCAATAGAGGGGACATGGCAAAACACAGCACTTCACTTTGCCTTGATACTTAGCTTAGTTCAAAGCCTGAAGGAGAATTAAAGTCAAGTCCTGTCATGCTTTACTTACCTCTACACCTAGGAGAGAGTGCCAAGTAAGGTTCTACGTCCAAAGCAGTGTCTGACATGTTCAATCAGCTACCAGGTTAATAATGGTTAAATATGAACCAACACTTTTCAAATCAATCACACAATCCATTTAGCAGTCCCAACCTTGAAATGTTTTTTTTAAAAAGGTGCACTGTGCCAGCCAGTTCAAGATGAATACCAAATGTAGGTACTGAGTTGCCATGGCTACAAAAAAGGTGTTGACCTACATACCCTGTACTCCCTTTCCTGCAAGGGTGTTTTAAACAGAATTTTCTGTGCTTATTAAATTCATTTTTTGCCCCAACCCCTCTTCCGTATTTTTATCCTCTCACAACTAATCTCTAGGATGCTGCTAGTAATCCATCCCAAAGCTACAGAATTAATGATTCCTACTCTGGGCTCAGAACTCCCAATTCCACAAATTGAGTATCAGGACTGTTTATTCTCTGCAGATTTATTGTTGAGTAAACTTCTCTTTATATATACAGAACAAGTAAAGCTGACCAAGTGCAACAAACAAGCCTGCTGATTACACATAGCTTGACAGCAACCATGTAACGCAGCCAGTTGTCAAAATTCCAAAAACAAAAGCATCCAAACTTTGAACATACTAATGGTCATTCAAACCAGTAAACATGAGGCAGATCAGTATTCCCAACTGTAATGCTATCCAGTAATATTGTTTGAAAGTGTCAGAAACAAGGAAAGCTGTGCCATCAGCACTAAAAAATTTGTTTGGCACCAAGGCTAGAGAATACATGAAAACGCTTGACCAGAAAATTCAAAATTAACTGTCACTGCCCTATGATGCTTCAAGTCCAAATAAACAATCTACTGGTGCTAATATTCTAAAGTCAGATGCTGCCAAAAAGTAACTACAGTGAGGTGTTGCTAAATATAGATTGAATTTACAGACTGCTTTAGTCTCATTAACATTTCTGATTGACATCTTTAATTACTTTAATTACTTTGCACCAGCCTGGCAAAATAAGATGAAGTATGTTGGTTTTCAGGAACTGAAGAAACCTAACTTGGGAATTAATATCTCTGCTCAGAATAAGGCAATTCATTTGAAGAGACAGAAGAGACTATCTAGGCTGGATAATTTTGCAAAGCTGGTTTACATAAAGGTTTTGTTCCAAATTCAGACAATTCCTCTAACATGCAAAAGTTTTGATATAAAACTTCTTTAAAACCAAAGAACATTGACTATAACTTTCTAGAATGGAGAGTTCTAACGTGATACCACCCCATCGAACAGCCTGAAAACCTCCAGTAGGCTTTTGCAAAATCCAGCTTCTCCAGCATCAAGTCCAGCTACTTCTTACTTAGTTCCTGGTGTGCTCACTTATAGCAAGTCAGTGGTCCCTACAGCCTGACATAAGAAATTAGCCTTACTGCTAACATCTAAGAATACCAACTCTAACAGAACTTAGGGACTTGTCATGATGCATCCATGCTGTTTAGGGAGACCCAACTCAAGCTCTTACCATCTGACCCAAAGCTCTAAGGGTAAAAAGGAATTTTCCAAGTGTGTGTATATATATATATTTGTTAATTATGTTTAAGACTTATCGTTAAACTTTAAATGTAGGTCTGTATGAATATGGTTAATATCAAGGTTGACTCCTGAAGCATACCAAATTAAGGAGTATTAATATTGAACACAAATCAAAAATCTAATTAGAAACATTTTATTTTAAATGTGCCAAATAAAAATCCACATTTTCAGACCATAGGATGTTAATACATTCAACAAAAATTTGTATTATCTTACTGCTGTAAATTTACAGAGTAATAGTCCAGATCCATTTTGATTAGATGGTTGAAATACCCTCCCTAAGTTACACTTTACAGACATCACAAATCCCTTATAATAATGTAAACAAAATAACTTTTCCCTAAAAGGTGAACTTGAGCACTTCAGTCCACTCTTTCAGGACTTGCACTTCTTCTCGGACTTCCTGATGGGGAACGACTAAAAAGAAAAAAACATTTAAGTTTGGAACCAATTAGTGTCTAACAAAACTCTTCTTGCATGTATGTCAGAGTGAAACTAAATTAAGAAATGCTAAGGTGACCAAAGGGTAGCAAGTTCCTATAGCAGAAGTGTAAAAAAAAAAACAAAACAAACCCTGTAAGGTTTAACAGCCTCTTCACTAATCTTACAAAACTTAGGTAAAGATAATTATTTGCTTTTTGGAGATTGGGGGGGGGGGGGGTCATCTAAGAAACTCTGTTTAGTAGTTTAACATATAGCACCAATTCTCCAAAGAGCTCAGGGAAGTAGGCAGTAAGCAAAATTCTGCAGAGGCCACACTTGACAGTTAAGATATGGCAACAAATTATTTAGCTTACCTTCTTTTTGGAGATGGAGATCTGGACTTTGATCGGCTGTCAAAACATGAAAAGGTTGTGTTTTATTTTTGTGTGAAAAGTACTATCCAACCCCTTCAGTTACAATACAATGAAATGAACCCCCAAGTGTCCTGAGCTTAAACTATACTGCAGTTAAACTGGAAACAAAAACTCTACCATTTTTTTTTTTTGCTAAAAGTCAATCTTCTAACACTTGTTCTTCATAAAATAATCTTTCATACTCAAAGCACAATGATCCCAGAATGCTTCTCCATACATCTATCAAATCCAACACAGGTCTCTTAATACAACCCCCAATTCACCAAGTTTTCATTATAGCTTGGACATGACATAAACCCAAATTCACCAACTTTTCACTATAGCTTGACATGCCCCTGCTGACAAAGTCAGCCAGAACAGGCCACGTATAAACGAAGTTATAAAGTTTGGTTTACTAATAAGATAACTGTGCTCCTCCTCAACTTACTTCTTAGCTCATAGCTAACAAATTCCAACAATTCAAAAACACTTTGAACTCTGGATATTGGTGCCACATAACTAAAAGAGCATCAATAAGATTTTTACTCTACCTGCTTCGAGGCCGTGAAAGAGACCTGGATCTTGATCTCGACCTGGACCGGGATCTTAATAAAAACAAACACATTTATACCAATTAGTCCACAGGAGTAATTTCCTTAAACACCTTCTGAGTACCTTTTAAGGTAGGCTAGGAAGAGGCTAAGACTGACCAAGATGCCCTATCAGTCTAAGACTGGACAAATACTTGGAACTACCATTTCAAAAATCTATCATGAGTTTCTGTACAGACGTACAATATGTAGCATCCAAGAGAAACTTATGGTATTTGAGAAAACTGGTGTTAAAAGAATCCTATCAACCTCCTGAACGGAAACTTTGCTTCTTCAGGCGTTAAGTTCAGTGAAAACTCCTATGACTGGGTAGAGCTCTGTTCATGGATCAACAAACTATTATGGTTCAGGACCATCAATCTGTCAACGCAAACCAAATGAGGATGACATATACATCTTGAGGTCCTGCGACCAAGTTAAATGCATTTATCTATAGAGTTCAGGTTTTTCAACTGGACAAGTTTTTGAATTCTGGCATTTATAAAGACTGTGCCGTTACTGAGTAGCAATAATTCTCAGTAGCATTCCCTACCACTGACATGAGTAGCATTGTCAATTCCTTTTATTATCTAGAATGTTATCAAGTTCCATAACCTTTGAAAACAAAAAATGCTAAGGGGTCTAATTTGATTTTTAACTTCTCAAATTTCAGTGTCTAAACCAAATATCTGGTCAAACAAGCCACATTCAATCTATGTGTATATTACCCTAAATTTTCCATGGTCTCAACCTTCAAAAAAAGAAAAACCTTTTAACTTGCTTCTGAATCTCTTCCTTGTTCTAATGGGCCTTATCAGGGACCAAGTAACTATCATCTTTTAGTGCTATTATCATGTGTCTATAAACTGACTTATAGGTAAATGAGAATAGATCTCAACAGATATAAGCTGACTCCAGAAGTTTTCAACATGTTTACCCAGAGTGCTCACTGGAATGATTTGAAGATTTATACCTTAGACCCCCCCATCACCTCTGTAACTCTCTTAAAATCTTTAGTTGGCTTTTCTTCATTTGGACATGTTCATAGTGAACTTTTTTTCCCCCAAATATCTTCTGAAGCACTCCATTTCAATTAGGTCCGTAAGATACTCCACCGCTGTCATTAAGACGGGACAATCCAAATACAAATAAGGGGGAAAAAAGGTGCTACATACTGGAAATACCTCGATCCTTTTATAGAACCAGACCTAGATCGTCTGAGTGAAGCTGATCTTGATCTACGAAGAGACACAGATCTTGATCGCCGAGGAGATGCTGATCTTGACCTAAACGTTAAATCAAAGTAATTTCAATGTGATGCCAATTAAACTTCACCACTTCTTACCAGTTAAAGTTTAAACAAGATCTCTCACCTCCTTCCCCTGCTCCTGCTGCGTGAGCGAGAGTATCGTCTACCTCTGGATCTCGAATGTGATCTAGACCGTGACCTATTTTTCAAGTCAGAAAAAAATATAATATTAGATGGCAACTCCTTTTAGAGTCGGTGTGCCTCTGCTGAAACCAAATCTCAAAACTATTTAAATTTAGTGTCTCATTTGGAAATAAACTCTGGGCCTATTAGTTGTCGTTTTTTTTTTTTTTTTTTAAACTACCTAAAAAAAGATTTGTTAAAAGCTCAATTACATTTTAGATTAACATAATATAAAACACTGTAATGTGTATTTAAAATAAACCTTGCAAGTTTGCAGGTCGACCCTCTTTGGCCCATGGTCTAGTAGATCTAGACGATCTAGAAGTATCTATAGCCGATCGCTGCATCTAGATGTTTTCTTCAATCTACACGACGATCAAACTGACAGCCAAATGAGCCAGGTGAGGCTTGATTGACGCAAGAAGATTTTTCTAGTTGGGAATGTGGTCAATCTGGTGTTCCTCTTTCTAAACCGGAGGGGCCCCCAATTGTAAGCCAAATTTACTGTTACGGCGATCACCGTCTCAAATTTTCTGCCCTTTAAAGAATAAGGTGAAGCTAGGTGTAGATGACTCGAGGGGATCTGGCCTCTTATGCTGATCACCTCAAGGTCTAGGAGGATCTTAATTGTCGGATTTGCAAGGCGCCTCAGCATGATATCATAAGGCTCGTGACATTCTGAATCAAGGCGACTGACTCAAACGAAGAAACCTGAAAGGTTTTGACCAGGTTGATTATTAATACATTAACATTTCTTTAATTAAACAAAAATTGTAAAATACACCTGTAACAATTAACATTCAAGTTTACAGAAAAATACGTTTGTGCCTTGCTAATAAAAAAATTACTTGATTAACTAGTACACTAACCATTCCTTTATTAAAATAAATACCTGCTTCTTCTTCGGCGGCTATAGCGATGACAATCATAAGCATAATGTCCCTTTTCGCCACACTCATAGCATCTATCATTGGGGTCAAAGGGACGTCGGGCAGGTGGTCTATCAAATCGAGATCTCCGAGGCATGCCTGTTGATAGTTCAACTCTCACTCGGGAACCACAAATGACTCTACAAAAAACAACAATAAAACTGTAATGCTAAAAAAAAAAAAAAAAAAAAAAAAAGTAAGCTCTGTATTTAGAACTTTCCAACCACTCTCTTTGCCCTCAGAAGCCCCAGCTATATCTTTTTTTTTCCATTTATTTTTATTAGTTGGAGGCTAATTACTTTACAATATTGTAGTGGTTTTTGCCATACATTGACATGAATCAGCCATGGATTTACATGTATTCCCCATCCCGATCCCCAGCTATATCTTTATAAGTCCTTCAAACTTCACTTTTGCTTTCAGTTCCTGTCTTCATAAAGTGATCAGCTAATTATTTAAAAACTCCTCCAGACTACAGAATTCAAGCCTGGCACAGGAACATTCTCACCAAGATCTCACTTACTTTCCATCCAGGCCTCGAACTGCATCTTCTGCATCTCTAGGGTCTTCAAATTCCACAAAGGCAAATCCTGGAGGATTTCTGGCAATCCATACAGTTCTCAAAGGCCCATAATAACTGAAAGCCCTTTCTAACTCTCCTTTGCCAGCACCAGTTCCCAGGTTACCAACATACACCTTGGTTTCTGTTTAAAGAACGCAAAGAAAAGAGCGCACGTTATGCAAATAATCTGGCCTAAGTTTGAATTCTTTGCTTAAATCCATCTTTAACAGTGCAAAACATACTTAGTACTCTATCAAGGACTAAATTTAGTCTTAAAACCAACGAAGTTCGTACATTTCTGAAAAGCGAAGCGTACGAACCAAGTTCTTAACATTCAATGGGGGGTTGGGGGCCCCGCGGGAAACCTCCAAATACGAGCACACCAGCGTGGTAGGATACTCCGAGGCGCGGGGCGGAGTTTGCCCCGGTCCCGCCCCCGCCCCGCCCCCGAGTCCCGGCAGCCCCAGGCACACGGAGAGCGCGCGGGCCGGCGGCGGCAGCGGCGTCCTCGGTGAGCCGGCCCCAGCGGAAGGCGGACCGGGAGCGGGGCTGCGCCGACTCCTCTATTCTGCAGCAAGCGCCCCAGGCGCAGGCTCGCCCGTGACTCCAGCTCCCCGCCCCAGAAGCCATAAACCGTGCTCAAAAAAGCCAAAAGAGAAACACCGGCCGCCAGACTTAAAGATCACGCTTCCATTCCCACTCAGCAATCCGACCGTTTGACGAGAATGCGCAGCTCGAAGCTGCCGGTTTTCTAAGTCTTAAATTCATCCTTTCTTTTACTGCTGCGACCACATCTGTCAACTAAAGTGGCGGGAAAGCGCCAAAGAAATGCGCCACCATGCTCGTCAATGTGCGCAAAATGGCAGCCGAGGCGGGGGGGGGCGGGTGGGGGACGGGCGGGCAGGCGGGCAGCTCGAAGAAGGGCAACAACAAAACAGTGATTGAGGGCCTGGCTCGGGCTGGGCGGGAGACTAAAATGCCCAAGAACTGAAAGATACCCGCCACAGACCTACCCCAGCCACCCGCTGTCCCCCTGCGATACCCCGCCGCTGCCGCCTCCAGCTTCGTATGGTGTGCGCCGAAGCCGCCATTACGCACGCGGAATAACCGTCTCCCAACCGCCGCGCCAACCTCACGACCTCTAA
Source organism: Dama dama (assembly GCF_033118175.1). Lineage (NCBI taxonomy): Eukaryota > Metazoa > Chordata > Mammalia > Artiodactyla > Cervidae > Dama > Dama dama. Next base: position 82,384,989 of record NC_083691.1, on the reverse strand, counting down.
ATACCCACTACACCCACAGCAACCTCCCTTACTGGCCCCCAGCCTCTTACCTCCTCCGTACCGCCCATAGCGCGACATGATGACTGGCCTGCGAGCTGGGCTCTTTCAGCTCGCAGCGCCCAGAGAACGATCAACACAAAACCAACGAAACCGCCTCACTCCTCAACGGTCCCGGCGGCACTACGAGGAAGAGCCTGGGTTCGCGCTTATATATGCGGCAGCTGGGTTTCGCTGCGCATGCGTCATCTCGACGTTCTGCGCGGCACAAAGGAGCTGGGCGGAAACAGCAGAGAAGCGGTGCGGAGGGAACTCATGGAGTTGAAACGCGAATCCTGGGCGGAGGGATACGTTTCCATGGCAACGCGGCGACCCAGTCTGTAAACCCTTGGCCCTTCCCCACGTAGTCCTGCCCCCTCTCCTCCCCCTTTTCCCTGGGTCCTACTCATTTTCCTTCCCTCCGTCTCCTCCCCCCACCCCCCGCCTTCATTTACGCCCCCTCGCATCTAGGGACCCTTAGCTGTGGTAATCTTCTTTCAGATGCTCTAGACAGGCTTCATGAAAGGCTGTAAGGTTTAACCACCGATGTTGCTGCCGTCGCCGCCTTTCTGCTGGGGGACCTGACCTCGACTGCTACTCATTGATCTTTGGGGCTCGTCAGAGGTAATCGGGAGCTTGGGCCAGGGTGAGAACCCGCTAAACCCCCACGTTCTGAGTAGTGGTCCTCAAAACCACCATGGCCCTCGAAAGGGGTGACGCCCCCAAGGGACCGCCAGCCCTGAATCGACCCTTCTGCCCCTTCCGAACCGGCCACCAGTTTTCCCCAACACCGTCCGAGTTCTCGGAGTCAGGGGGACAAAGGAGTAGAGGGTCCCCCCACCCACCTCCTTTTATTGAAATCGTGACATAACCCTAAACCCTTAAATCATTTGTGGTAGTGGCAATTCTGAAATCATTTGCATTTGACGCACAAAGTGATATCTGTGCTTCCTTTCTAGTGCTTTCTGCTTTGCACTGTAGTACCACATCTCATCCACTAATACTGTATCCTGAGGATGGGGAGTTTCTTAAGTCGTCTCTGAGTAAGCAGTCTTGCTGCTCAGTCATTCTATATATCAAATAAGTGAAAATCTTTTCTTTGTTAGACTCGCGTAAAAAATGCAGTTTCAATTTTATACAATGTATTTGCCAGACACCAGCTCTGTAAATACAGATTTCACTTTTACCATCCATTTAAAAAAAGGCATTGCACAGTAAATACTTGGAATACATGAGTTGGAAATGTTCCACAAAACAAGAGGAAATTCTTAGGTATTTCTTTTTTTTTTTTTTTTTTCTTTTTTCATCTGAAGTTATGTATAGATGTGGGATACACAGTACGGGAGGAAGGGGACTTAGTTAAATTAGCATGTATTCAGGTAAATAAAAAATGAGTTCTTTCAGAGTAATGCTAAGAATTTACATATTTCCATAACTTTTCAAATTAATGAAGGAATTGGTCTTATTTTTTTGTTGTTATCTACTTAACAGAGATCTTCTTAAAAGGATTAAACAAAACCGATCCTTTACATGCTCATTTATATACACTTTAAATAGAAAGAGCATAGGTACAAAGCATAGGTAATTTAAAAAAATAGTGCTTATTATACTGCATAGTTTCTCATAGACTTCAATAAATATTTTGGGGGCTCTGAATACAAAGTCTACTGTACAAAAGAATTTTTGAGCATTTTGAGCAAATAACCATGTAAACAGTATGAAAAGAAGCAACTGTCCAACTTACAACAAACTGATTTCAAGCACATTAAAGGGAAAGAGGTAAACCTGGACTGGCTTGCCTGATTCTGTAACTTAAGTCTCTCTCATTAAAGGAGGGACAATTCTAGGCTGGGCTTTGCTAACCTCATTGCCATGAAAAAATAATAGTACTGTGTACTCCTTTTGTACCCTGTTATATTGAAAACTTTCTCTTAAGAACAATTCTTTTCACTAAATGTCAGTCCAATTAGGGAGATTTTTTTTGTACAGTTCTTTTATTCCTACTGATTGTTTTTAAATCAGTTTCACATAAATTTCTCCCTCTAGAATTCTGTATTAAGTTAAGGTCAAATTCCCAGTTTCAATTTGAATGTGAAAGTTAATTCAATTCAACAAATATTCTAATATTTCCTATATGACTTTTTTAAATCTTAAGTTTCTGTTGTTAAATATTAATATTATTAGTTTAATGAAGGGAGGGGTAATTCTTTTGAAAGCTGCAGCTTTCAAAGTGTATCTACATTCCCTAGATTCAGTGTTTCCAGAGAAACATTAGAGAAATATTCACCTTTTCTAATGGAAGGAAATATGAAAAGAGGATTTAATGTTGACTGCCTATAATAAAATGAAACAAAACAAAGGAATTAACCCAAAAAAAAATTCACCTTTTATCTTTATTTTTGGTTTCACTTTTAAGTCATTGTCATCATTTTATTTGGATGTGAAAACTTTAAAACAAGAAAAACAGTTTTAGACCTTTTGCTACATGTATTACTTTTTAGTAAGAGATAATCTTTATTTTAGAATAGTATTACCAACAATGGTTCCCCTCCCCACCCCCCCAAGGCTTTCAGGATGTTAGTTTCCCCACCAGGGATTGAGCCTGGGCCCTCAACAGTGAAAATGCAAAGTCCTAACCACTGGACCTCTAGGGAATTTCCCCAACACTAGTCATTTAATATATTTTTATGTATGTTCTGTGTATGTTTGTCCTGAGATGAATCCAAACAACTGTGTTCAACTACAACTTCCTTTTTTCAATATTTCGTACTCTGCTATTCCCTCTGGAATATCTTAAAATTCTGGGAAGAAACAATTATTAGAGACAGGCTTGTAAGTCTTTCATACTGTATAAAGAAATTAACTTCTCATTAGCTAAGTACTGGACTGCAGTTAGTACTGAAGTATATAGGAGGGAGAGGGGAACAGCAGTTAAAGAGCCACAAATGCTTTGACCAACTCTAAGGAGTAAGTAAGTTGTGATTTAAGAGTGCCCCACTGATACAAATACTCCTAAATGGATGGTTTTGGCATTTGGAGCAATCCAGGAAGAGTGAGGCTCTCTGAGGAATGCCTATTGTGTTAAAAAGTGTGAAACTATTAACTGTCATCAGGCCCTAAACCAATCACTTGTGTTGTTCCTTCTTTAAGGAAGACTATTAATGAAAGTGACTTGATCAGCTTAATGTCGTAATTAGAGCTAGACTAGCTTAGACTTAGAGTTTAGCACTTAGCACTATCTAAAAATTTAATATGATCTGGGCCCTTGGACAAAATTGAAATTTCCTCAAAGCTGGGGACAAAACTCTGAAACATGGTGCTGGCCATCCTTCAGTGGCCACTCCTAAGATGTCTCTCTTAACTCAATGACTGCAGGAAGAGCAGTTGTCACTTTTCTTCTTTGACTCGATGCACATAGAGAAAAATCATCTGACACATATAACATGCAAAAACTCAAAAGAAAGGTTTTTCATGAAAAGTAAATCCCCAGGAATCCCAAAATCACACCCTGAAACCTTCTTAAAGGTTCTATACAAAGGTATTTGCCTATGGAATGGGGAGATATGTATTTGTGAGCAATGTGGAAATTGTCACTTTTATCACCAAATTTAGCCTTGAAGGCTAATTTCTATGAGATTAGGTATACCTTAAAAAAATTACATATGTATAGGGAATTATCTGGTGGTCCTGTGGTTAGGACTTTCTCTTCTATTGCTGGGTTCGATCCCTGTTGGGGAACCAAGATCCTGCAGGCAGCAGAGTCAAAAACATAAAATGAAACATAAAAAAAAAAAAATTTAGGGACTTCCCTGATGTTCCAGTGGCTAAGACTCCTTGCTCCCATTGCAGGGGGCCCAGTTGGATCCCTGGTCAGGGAACTAGATCCCACTTGCCTCAGTTTAGTGTTCAAATGCCACAACTGAAAGATCCTGCATGCTGCATTTAGGTGCAGGGAAATAAATTTTTTTTTAACCTTTTAAAATGGATAGAATCTATTTCAAAGCTTATGGGAAATGGATGCATATGGTATAACTCTCAAATAGATAATCAAAGTAAGATTGTATATGAAAGAAATGCCTTGACATTAAGAGATAAGAGGATTTCTCTACCGATCACTAGTCTAACCACCTCATTTTTCAAATGAGACTAAACCTAGAATTGCAGCATGATGAGTGCAGTGGTTCCCAAATCCTACTACAAAGACAGTCAGTCAGTCTGAGCTTGAATGAAAATTTCTCCGGTCTCAGAAAAATATAAACTATTGCCGACCACTCTTGGGAAAAACCATCCTTTATTTATTATGTCTTTTTTTCTGTTAAAATATTCCTCCCATCATTTTTTAAAGTGAAAGGATGCTAAGAACTTTTAAAAAAAATCTCATGTGTTTTCTTGATAGAAAAAGTGTGTCCTCTCTGTCCCCCAATTTTTTCAGACCTATCTAGTTCTCCAAATTCAAGGATCCAGAATTTCTAGGAAAGAACAAATCATGACTTGACCCAATAAAAAATAGAGAAAAAATCAGACAGTAAGAAATCAAAGTAAAAGCAGAAAAAATGTCTGTCCTTGATAAAAATGCAAATTAAAACTGCATCCTATTTCTATCAGGAGTGCAGCGGAATTGCCACTTACACACACTAATGGGAATGTGAAATAATACATTTGAGGAGGTCAATTTGGCAATGTGTTTTAAAATTGTTAAGTTACATGTATATTTCGGACTAGTAATCTTACTTCCTGGAATTAATCATAGATGCGCATAAAGATTTATCTGGAAAAATGTTGGTAAGATACTATCTTTTCAAAAGTTGGAAATAATTTGAAAATCAAACATAAAGCATTGGTTAAATGTTGTTGTTCAGTCTCGTCTGACTCTTTGTGACCCCAAGGACGCAAGGCTTCCCTGTCCTTCACCATCTTCCAGAGTGTGCTCAGATTCATGTTCATTGAGTTGGTAATGCTATCTAATCATCTCATCCTTTGTTGCCCACTTCTCCATTTGCCTTAAGTTCTCTCCCAGCATCCGGATCTTTACCAGTGTTGGCTCTTTACATCAGGTGGCCAGACTATTGGAGCTTTAGCTTCAGCATCAGTCTTTCCAGTGAATATTCAGGATTGATTTCCTTTAGGATTGACTGCTTTAATCTTGCAGTCCAGGGGACTCTCAGGGGTCTTCTCCAGTACTACAGTTTGAAAGCATCAATTCTTCAGCGCTCAGCCTTCGTTATGGTCCAACTCTCACATCCATACATGACTGCTGGAAAAACCATAACTTTGACTAGATTCACCTTTGTCAGCAAAGTGATGTCTTTGCTTTTTTAATACACTGTCTAGGTTTATCATGGCTTTTCTTCCAAGGAGCAAGTGTCTTTTAATTTCCTGGCCACCATCACTGTCTGCAGTGATTTTGGAGACCAAGAAAATAAAATCTGTCACTGCTTCCAGTTTTTCTCCATCTGTTTGTTATGAAGTTGATATGACCAGATTCCATGATCTTAGTTTCCTGAATGTTGAGTTTTAGGTCAGCTTTTTTACTCTCCTCTTTCATCTTCATCAAGAGATTCTTTAGTTTCTTTTCACCTGCTGCCATTAGAGTGGTATCATCTGTACATCTGAGGTTGTTGATATTTCTCCTGGCAGTCTTTCTGTTTTTTTTTTTAATTGGCAGTGCTAGGTGTTTGTTGCTGTGCAAGGACTTTCTCTAGTTGCCATGAGTGAGGTCTACTCTCTAGTTTCAGTGTGCAGTCTTCTCATTACAACAGCTTCTCTGTTCGACTTCAGTTTTTTTGTCATTAGTGGTTGGGGCATACACTTGGATTACTGTGATATTGATAGTTTGCCTTGGGAAAAGACAGAATGATCTCTGTTTAGGTACTGCATTTCAGACTCTTGTTGACTACAAGGGCTACTCCATTTCTTCTAAGGGATTCTTGCTCAATGTAATAGATACAATGGTCATCTGTATTAAATTCTCCATTCCCGTCCATTTTAGTTCACCGATTCCTAAGATGTCAATGTTTCACTCTTACCATCTCCTGCTTGACCATGTCTAATATACCTTAATTCATAGACCTAATGTTCCAGGTTCCTGTGCAGTGTTGTTCTTGACAGCATTGTGTTTTACTTTCATTACCAGACACATCCACAACTGAGCATCGTATCCACTTTAGCCCAGTTGCTTCATCCTTTCTGAAGCTATTAATAATTGCCCTCTGCTCTTCCCTAGTAGCATATGGGACACCTTCCAATCAGAGGGCTCATCTTTTGGTGTCATATCTTTCTGCCTTATCATACTGTTCATGAGGTTTTAGTGGCAAGAATGCTGGAGTGGTTTGCCATTCCCTCCTCCAGTGGACCGCATTTTATCAGAACTCTCTACTATGACGTGTCTGTCTTGGGTGGCCCTATATGGCATAGCTCATAACTTCATTGAGTTATGCCATCCAGTTTGCCACAACAAGGCTGTGATCCATGAAGGGGTGATTAAATGTTATGGCACATAAATTGGTTACATATATTATGACCATTAAGAATCACATGGTAGAATTCTTCAATGTCAGAAAAATGTTAATGGTATGTAATTAAGTAAAAAAAGCAGATTTGAAAATGATATGCATGCACAGAATAATTCTGGTTTTGTAAAAATAAACTATATTAATAAAGTAATTTAAGATTTCTTGTTTTATTTTTCTGTATTTTACACTTTCCTATACTTTTTCTTTTTAAATTGAGAGGCTTGGAGACAAAGGAGTTCCAAGTTTGAACTGAGAATCACTGTTTAGTAGTTGTGTTAATTGGAACATGTGGCTCTACTTGTCATTCTAGGTTCGAGATTTTGCAAAAGAAAACATGGGTTTTAATGATGCTGTCTGTGGGTGAGTGGTATCATGAATGTGTTTCCGTGGTTTTGGTTATTTAAAAAATTTTTTCTGTTATGACCTGAATTGCTTCTAGTAAAAAATGGAATGTAATCTGAATATAAATAAATATAAATATTTTAAGTGGAAGTCATAATGGAGGAATTAAACAGGATAGTTAATCTAGGGAGAATCTTGTGTTAGTATGTAACCTCCCACACTGTTAACTGTGGTTGCCTCTGGGAAGTGAAATTTGGTTGAAGATAGAAAAGGGCCTTCATCATTTAACTGTACAGTGAGGTCTTCTGTATTGTTTGCAGGTTTTGTGTTTTTGTAAACAAATATAGTACTTTTGTAATAATGCTTCAACATTATCACGTGCCCTTCTCCCACAATCTCTACACAATGTACTCAGCTTTATCTTCCTTCATAGCTCTTCTAACCTCTAACCTCTTCATTTACTCTGTGTGAGTTTATCACAGTGTGAGATCCACAAGGGCAGCGACTTTGTTTTACTCCTTGATGCATTCCTGTTGTCTGGCATTGTGCCTGGCTTGTACAGCACTACATTCTCAATATTTGTAGAAGTAATTCTACCAAGAAACTATTTCACATGGTTGTTGCTCAATTAATATTTACAAAGCATTTCCCTTATGGCTCAGCTGGTAAAGAATCCTCCTGCAATGTGGGAGACCTGGGTTTGATCCCTGGGTTGGGAAGATCCCCTGGAGAAGGGAAAGGCTTACCCATTCCAGTATTCTGTCCTTGAGAATTCCGTGGACTGTATATCCCATGGGGTCACAAAGAGTTGGACACAACTGAGAGACTTTCACATTGCATTATCACATTGCATAGATAGATATTTGGGTTCCAAATCTGAACCTCTGATTCTCTCAGTCCATAGAGATTTCTTTTGCGCCACACTGCCTTCCTAGAAGTAACTTGTTTTGGCTTTTTCTCAACTCTTTGAGAGTTGTAGTGAAACATTTATTTTACATTATAAAAATCTGCCTGTGGAACCTGCAGATTACTACCATTTTCCTGTGGGGCACTGTTGGTATTTAAAGCAACAACAACAATAGAACTCTACTATATTCTAGAATGGTTCTTTTTTTAAAATCATTTTTAAACTGAAGTGTAGTTGATATACAATATTATATAGGGAAAAGGTGTACAATGTAGTGATTCACAGTTTTTAAAGTTAAGCTTCATTTATAATTATTGTAAAACTGTATTGTATATTTCCCATGTTGTACAGTACATCCTTGTAGTTTATTTTTTACCTTATAGTTTATACCTCTTAATCGCCTACTCCTATAATGCCCCCCTGCCTTTTCTCCCCTCACTGGTAACCACTAGTTTGTTCTCAGTATCTATGAATCTGCTTCTTGTTTGTTATTTTCACTAGTTTGTTGTATTTTTTAGATTCCACATATAAGTGATAGCTTACAGTATTTGTTTTGCCATGTCTGACATGTCACTTAACATTATGCCCTCCAAGTCCATCCATGTTGCTGCAGATGCAAAATTTCATTCTTTTTTATGGCTAGTAGTATTCCAATGTGTATAAATATGTGTATATACATATGCGTGCATGCTCAGTTGCTCATTTGTGTCCAACTTTTTGTGACCCCATGGAGTGTAGCCCACCAGGTTTCTCTGTCCATGGAATTTTCCAGGCAAGAATACTGAAGTGGATTGCCATTTCCTACTGCAAGGGATCTTTCCTACCCAGGGATCAAACCCAGGTCTTCCACATTGCAGGCATATTCTTTACCATCTGAGCCATCAAGGAAGCCTATATATACATACATATATATCATATCTTCTTTATCCATTCATCTATTGATGGACACTTACGTTGCTTCTATATCTTAGCAATTGTGAATAATGCTGCTTTAAAAATTGGGATGCATGTATCTTTTTGAATTAGTACTTTTGGTTTTTTCTAGTGTATACCCAGGAGTTAAATTGCTGGATCATATGGTAGTTCTATTTTTAGTTTTTTTGGGAAAACTCCAGGCTGTTTTCCATAGTGGCTGCACTAATTTACATTCCCACCAGGGTTCCCGTTTCTTTTTTTTCTTAATATATATGTTTTATTGAATATACTTACAATGTTACAGGTGCACAGCAGGGTGGTTCAGTTGTACATATACACATATTATTTTTCAAATTATTTTCCATTATAGGTTATTACAAGATATTGACTGTAGTTTCCTGTGCTATACACTATAAACTTTTGTTGCTTGTTGCATATCTATTTTTTTAATTAGAATTTATCATTCTATTCATACTAAGTCAAACAAGTGGATCAATATGTCATAAATTTTTTAGGCAAAAATTCATAAGTTTTCTAAAATATATATATTATACATATTATTTATATATATATGTATACAAATATTTTTCTACTATGCTTGAGAAAGAATATCAAAGAAAAGAAGAGATGGAGAAACTGGAAAACTTAAACTAAATGAAATGGGAGCACTGAATATGAAATAAAAAAAGTGAAGCTAGATAAAAGTAAAATATCATCATATAGTCCAGTTGTTTCTAAACATGGCTGCTCATTAGAAATATATCTGGAGCTTTGGAGGAAAAAAAAAGCAATATATGGGCATTTGTATTTTTCAAAAAATTCAAAGATAATTCTGATATGCATCTGGATTTTAAAAAATGATTACAGGTTTTTCTATCAAATGGTAGCTTTGGTGATATAGAATGATGTTTACCAGCTTTCACAATCCAAAAGGATGATTATAATTGCAAGCCATAATGGGGGCATGATTAATCTAACAATATAAAGTAATTATATACAGTTTGGGGGGGGGGGTCAAGCAGAGTGATGTAGTAAGTGGAAGTGCATACATGCACATGTTTTCATCTACCCAGCCAGTCTATGTCTTTTGGTTGGTGCATTTAATCCATTTACATTTAAGATAATTATTGATATGTATGATCCTATTACTATTTTAATTGGGTTTATTTTATGTAAGTCTTTTTCTTCTCTTGTGCTTCCTGTTTTAGCTTTTGTCGTAAAGCTGGTTGGATAGTGCTGAATTCTCTTAATTTTTGCTTGTCTGGAAAGCTTTTGATTGCTCCATCAAATCTGAATGGAGAATAGCCAGACAAAAAGCATAGAGCCAGACTCTACACAGCCAACTCTTGCTGGGTAGAGTATTCTTGGTTGTAGTTTCTTCCGTTTCATCACTTTAAATATATTGAACCATTCCCTTCTGGTTTGTAGAGTTTGTTGAGAAATCAGCTGATAACTTGATGGGAGTTCCCTTGTATGTTATTTGTTGTTTTTCCCTTGTTGCTTTTAATATTTTATATTTATCTTTAATTTTTGTCAGTGTGATTATTATGTGTTTCAGTGTGTTCCTCCTTGGATTTATCCTGCCTGGGACTGTCTGTGCTTCTTGGACTTGGTTGACTATTTCCTTTGCCATGTAAGGGAAGTTTTCAGCTAGTATCTCTTCAGATATTTTCTCAGGTCCTTTCTCACTCTCTTCTTCCTTTGGGACTCCTATAATGCGAATGTTGGTGTGTTTAATGTTGTCCCAGAAGTCTCTTAGGCTGTCTTCATTTTTTTTGTTGTTCTTTTTCCTATGTTCTGTTCTGTGGCAGTGATTTCCACCATTCTTTTCTCCAGGTCATTTATCCATTCTTCTGCCTCAGTTATTATGCTATTGATTCCTCCTAGTGTAGTATTCATCTCTGTTTATTTAGTCTTTAGTTCTTCTAGGTCTTTTATAAGCATTTCTTGCATCTTCTCCGTTGTTTCCCCAAGATCGTGGATCATCTTCACTATCATTATTCTGAATTCTTTTTCTGGAGGGTTGCCTATCTCCACTTCATTTAGTTGTTTTTCTGGGGTTTTGTCTTGTCCCTTCATGTGGGACATAACTTTCTGCTTTTTCATCTCGATTATATGGTTTGGCATTGTAAGCTGCTTTGGCATTGTGGTTCTTCTTGCTTTTTCTGTCTACCCTCTTATGGAGGAGGCTAAGAGACTTGAGTAAGCTTCCTGATGGTAGGGACTGATGGCAAAACTGGGTATTGCTGTGGTGGGCAGGGCCTTGCTCAGTTCAGTTCAGTCGCTCAGTCGTGTCCGACTCTTTGTGACCCCATGAACCACAGCACGCCAGGCTGCCTGTCCATCACCAACTCCCAGAGTCCACCCAAACCCATGTCCATTGAGTCAGTGATGCCATCCAACCATCTCATCCTCTGTCGTCCCCTTCTCCTCCTGCCCTCAATCTTTCCCAGCATCAGGGTCTTTTCAAGTGAGTCAGCTCTTCACATCAGGTAGCCAAAGTATTGGAGTTTCAGCTTCAACATCAGTCCTTCCAATGAACACCCAGGACTGATCTCCTTTAGGATGGACTGGTTGGCTCTCCTTGCAGTCCAAGGGACTCTCAAGAGTCTTCTCCAACACCACAGTTCAAAAGCATCAATTCTTTGGTGCTCAGCTTTCTTTATAGTCCAATTCTCACATCCATACATGGAAAAACAATAGCCTTGACTAGACGGACCTTTGTTGGCAAAGTAATGTCTCTGCGTTTTAATATGCTATCTAGGTTGGTCATAACTTTCCTTCCAAGGAGTAAGCATCTTTTAATTTCATGGGTGCAATCACCATCTGCAGTGATTTTGGAATCCAGAAAAATAAAGTCAGTCACTGTTTCCACTGTTTCCCCATCTATTTGCCATGAAGTGATGGGACCGGATGCCATGATCTTAGTTATCTGAATGTTGAGCTTTAAGCCAACTTTTCACTCTCCTCTTTCACTTTCAAGAGGCTCTTTAGTTCTTTATCACTTTCTGCCATAAGGGTGGTGTCATCTGCATATCTGAGGTTATTGCTATTTCTCCCGGCAATCTTGATTCCAGCTTGTGCTTCCTCCAGCCCAACGTTTCTCATGATGTACTCTGCATGTAAGTTAAGTAAGCAGGGTGACCATATACAGCCTTGACGTACTCCTTTTCCTATTTGGAACCAGTCTGTTGTTCCATGTCCAGTTCTAACTGTTGCTTCCTGACCTGCATATAGGTTTCTCAAGAGGTGGGTCAGGTGGTCTGGTATTCTCATCTCTTGAAGAATTTTCCACAGTTTATTGTGATCCACACAGTGGAAGACTTTGGCATAGTCAATAAAGCAGAAATAGATGTTTTTCTGGAACTCTCTTGCTTTTTCAATGATCCAGTGGATTTTGGCAATTTGATCTCTGGTTCCTCTGCCTTTTCTAAAACCAGCTTGAACATAGCTTTAATCCAATTATCTGCTGATGGGTTAGGTTGCACTCCCTCCCTGTTAGTTGTTTGGCCTGCGGCTACCTAACCCTGGGGTCTAGGAGCTCTAGGGTTAGTGGCCACCTTCAAGAGGGCTTACGCTAAGGGTGACCTTCCTAGACTGCTGCTACCAGTGCCCCTGTCCCTGTGATGAGCCCCTGCCTATTCATGCCTTTGCAGGAGACCCTCCAACACTATCAGGTAGTTTTGGTTCAGTCTCCTATAAGGTCACTGCTCCTTTCCTCTGGGTCTTGATGTGGGCAAGATTTTGTTTGTGGCTTCCAAGGCTGGAGTCTCTGTTTCCCCCAGTGCTATGGAAGTCCTATAATCAAATCCTGTTGGCCTTCAAGGTCAGATTCCTTGGGAATTCCCAGTCCCATTTTTGGATCCCTCAGCTGGGAAGCCTGACGTGGGGTTCAGAACCTTCACAACAGTGGGAGAATTTCTTTGGTACTATTTTTCTCCAGTTTGTGGGTCACTCACTTGGTGGGTCTGAAATTTGATTTTATGGTGAATGTGTCCCTCCTATCATCTCACTGAGGCTTCTTCTTTGTCTTTGGACATGGGGTATCTTTTTTTGGTGGGTTCCAGCACCCTCCTGTCAATGGTTGTTCAAGAGCTAGTTGCGATTTTGGTGCTCTTGCAAGAGATGAGTGCATGTCCTACTCCACCAACTTGAACAGGGTTCCCTTTTCTTTACATCCTCGCCAGCATTTCTCATTTATGTACTTTTTGATGATAGCCATTCTGACAAATCAAATGTGGTTTTGATTTGCATTTCCCTGATGGCTAATGATGTTGATGGCATCTTTTCATGTGTGTATGTTGGCCATCTGCATTTCCTCTCTGGAAAATTGTCTATTCATATCTTCTGTCCATTTAAAAAATTAGGTTGTTTGAGTTTTTTTTTTTTTTTTATGTTGAGTTGTATGAACTCTTTTATATATGTGGGATGTTAACCCCTTATCAGTCATGTCACTTGTAAATATTTTCTGCCATTCAGTAAGCTGCCTTTTAGTATTGTCAGTGATTTCCTATGCTGTGCAAAAGCTTTTACATTTAATTAGGTTCCATTTGTTTCTTTTTGCTTTTATTTCCTTTGCTCTTGGAGATAGCTCCAAAAAAATACTGCTACAATTTATGTCAAAGAGTGTTCTACCTATGTTTTCTTCTAGGAGTTTTATGGTATCTGGTCTTATTTAGGTATTTAGGTCTTTAATCCATTTTCAGTTTATTTTTGTATATGATATAAGAATATTCTAATTTCATTATTTTACATGTGGCTGTCCAGTTTTTCCAGCACCACTTATTGAAGAGACTGCCTTTTCTTCTTTGTATATTCTTCCTCCTTTGTCATACGTTAATTGACAGTAAGTGCATAGGTTTATTTCTGTGTTCTCTATTCTATTCTCCATTGATCTATGTATCTGTTTTTGAGACAGTGCCATACTGTTTTCTTTTTAAATTTTATTATTTGTTTATTTATTTATTTTTGGTTGTGCTCATTGCTGCACATGGACTTCCTCTAGTTGTGGCGAGCAGGGGCTGCTCTTTAGTTTGTGGTGCATGGGCTTTTCATTGCAGTGGGTTCTCTTGTTGCAGAGCGTGGGCTCTAGAGTGTGGGCTTAGAAGTTGTGGTGCATGGGCTTAGTTGCCCCACAGCAGGTGGAGTCTTCCGGGACCAGGGATCAAATGCATGTCCCCTGCATTGGCAGGCAGATTCCTAACCACTGGACCACAAGGGAGGTACAGTACCATACTGTTTTGATGACTGTATCTTTGTAGTATAGTCTGAACTCAGGGGTGTGATTCTTCCAGTTTTGTTCTTCTTAAGATTGTTTTGGCTATTTGGGATCTTTTGTGTCTCCATTCAAATTTTAAAATTATTTGTTCTAAAAAATTTTTTTGTTCTATTTCTGTGAAAAATGCCATAAGTATTTTGATAGGGATAGTACTTGAATCTATAGATTTCCTTGGGTAATGTCATTTTAGCAGTATTAATTCTTCCAATCTAAGAACACAGTATATCTTTCCATCAGTTTGTGTTGTCTTTCCTCAGAGTCTTACAGTTTTCTGAGTATAGAGATACAAATATACCCTTCTTAGGTAGATTTATTCCTAGGTATTTTATTCTTTTTAATACAGTGGTAAATGGGAATTTTTTTAAATTTCTCTTTCTGATAGTTCATTGTTACCATTTAGAAATGCAGCAGATTTCTGAATATTAATTTTGTATCCTTCAGCTTTACTGAATTCATTGATGATCTTTGGTAATTTTCTGGTGGCATCTTTAAGATTTTCTTTTTTTTTTTTTTTTCTCCTTTATTTATTTATATATTTTTTTCCAGTGGGTTTTGTCATACATTGATATGAATAAGCCATAGATTTACACGTATTCCCCATCCCGATCCCCCCTCCCACGTCCCTCTCCACCCGATTCCTCTGGGTCTTCCCAGTGCACCAGGCCCGAGCACTTGTCTCATGCATCCCACCTGGGCTGGTGATCTGTTTCACCATAGATAGTATACATGCTGTTCTTTTGAAATATCCCACCCTCACCTTCTCCCACAGAGTTCAAAAGTCTGTTCTGTACTTCTGTGTCTCTTTTTCTGTTTTGCATATAGGGTTATCATTACCATCTTTCTAAATTCCATATATATGTGTTAGTATGCTGTAATGTTCTTTATCTTTCTGGCTTACTTAACTCTGTATAAATCTTTAAGATTTCCTATGTCTAGTATTATGTCATATGCAAACAGTGACAGTTTTACTTCTTCCTTTCCAATTTGAATTCCTTTTATTTCTTTTTTTTCTCTGGTTGCCATGGCTAGGATTTCCAAAACTATGTTGAATAAAAGTAGTGAGACTGGGCATCCTTGTCTTGTTCCTGATCTTAGAGTAAATGCTTTCAGCTTTTCACCATGGAGTATGATGTTAGCTGTAGATTTGTCATAATGGCCTTTATATGTTTATGCTATTGCCAGGTATCTAGTATTGGATTTGTTTCTCTGGAGAACTAATATAGTGTATTACACCATAAACAATTTTCCAAGTCATTAAATATTCTATAATCTTATAGTATTTGCATATATTTCAATTCTATGGGTATCCTCTGTTGTAAGAAATTTAGATTATTTTCATTTTCATATTACAAATAATGCTGAAATGTATATAACTTGTGTAGATACACATCCCTGACTATTTCTTTAGAATAATTCCACAAATGAAATTAGAGTCAGAGTATTAAAAAATATAAAAGTTTTAAAGCATGTTGCCAAATAACTCTCCAAAAGGGTTATAGCCATTTATACACCTCCCTAATTAACCTACAAGGGTATTTGATTCTCTACTTTCATTAATATTGGATGTTATATTTTTAACTTGCCAAATTTGGTTTTTTTATGGATTTTTTTTCATTTGTATTTTGTTGATTTAAAGTGAAATTGAACATTATGCTCACTGGCAATTTGTTTCTGTCCTTTGCTAATTTTTCTGTTGGAGTGTTTCTTCTATCTAATTGATTCATGGAAATTCTTGCTATATTAAGAACTTCAGTTATTTGTATTCACTGAAATTTTTCAGACTCTTATAGATTTTTTTCAGAACCATACATTTTTAATTGATATATTCTTGACATAAAACATTGTGTAAGTTTATGGTTTACAACAAGTTGATCTGATGTATTTAGATATTGTAGTATGATTACCACTGTAGAGTTAGCTAACATGTCTATCATGTTACATAATTATCATTTCTATTTTGTGATGAGAACAATTAAGATCTAGTCTCTCAGACACTTAGAAGTTTATAATACAATATTGTTGACTATAATCACTATGCTGTGCACTAGATTTCCAAGATTTATTTATCTACTAGTTACAAGTTTATACTCAGACATTTCTCCAGTTTCCCTATCTCCCAGCCTCTGATAACCACCATTCTACTCTCTGTTGCTGCAAGTTTAGCTTTTTCTTTTTATAAAAAAGTTTTTAAATGAAGTATATACAGTGTTGTGCTAATTTCTGTTATGTACCAAAGGAATTCAGTCCATAGGGTCACACAGAGTCGGACGCAAATGAAGCAATTTAGCATGCATGCACACAGCATATATGTGTGTGTGTGTTTATATATATTTATGTATATATGGCTTGTAGCCCATCAGTCTCTTCTGTCCATGGGATTCTCTAGGCAAGAATACTGGAGTGGGTTGCTGTGCTCTCCTCCAGGGGGTCTTCCCAACCCAGGGACTGAACCCAAGTCTCTTATGTCTCCTACACTGGCAGGTAGGTTCTTTACCACTAGCGCCACTTGGGAAGCCTATACATGTGTATGTGTGTATATATATATATATATACATACATACATATATATACATATTTATATTAGTTTTTATTTTTTTCCCACTATGGTTTATCTCAGGATATTGATTATAGTTCCCTGTGCTATACAGTAGGACTTGTTTCTCCATCCTATGTGTAATAGTTTGCCTCTGCAAACCCCAGACTCCCAGTCCATTCCCCACCACTTCCCATCTTCTCCTTGGCAACCACAGTCTCTTCGCTATGTCTGTGAAGACTTTTACAGTTTTAACAGCAATTGATTATTTCATTCTGAATTTATCTTAGTAGATGTAAATCAAAAACTGTCATAGTCATATGATATTCATTTAGTTTAATGAGTAAGAGGCAGGCACTGTACTCTGTGATGAAGACAGACATGAAAGATGTGCTCAGAGCCGAGCCTTTTAGACAAATGTGTAATTAACTTAGCTTTCCAATGAATAGTGATAATAGTTGCTAATACTGAAGCATAACTAAACCTTAAGGTTTAAAAACAAACAATTTAAGTAGAATAGTATCTTTGAGGCTGTCATCTCCCTTTATTTATTTTTTTAATATTTAACATATTTTCCCTCTGTTTTCTCTTCCCACTATATAAAAATCTGTATCCCTTCTGCTTTTCTCTTTCTTTTCCTTTGATTATTCTCTGTTTCATTTTCCCCTCCTGTCATTTAACATATAAAAATACAAAATTAAAGTACATTTTAATCTATGTTCATAATTGTTGTAAAACATTGTGAAAATTACTATTGAAGCATTTTGCTTGCAGTTTCTTTTTTTTGGCAGTTTCTATTTTTAAGAATAGATTAATTGGACCTATTGTATTATTATGAATATATTAAGTAGCTAGTTGTTTGGAATTGGTTTTCCATTGTGCTCACATCCACCCAACCTTCCTACCAAGATATTATAGTAATGTTGTGATAAAAACTGTTGCATTTGAGCTTTTTTCTTAATTGCAACAATGCAAGGAAATCTTTCTAATTTACACAGCACTTTCCATTCCAAAGTCTTATATAACTAACCATAATATTTTATCAAGACGTAGTTTTCTGTGAAAATATATACAAGTACAGCAGTGGTACTAAGAATAACAGGTGTTGGATTTTTAATTCTCATAATCTGTATTCTTTGGTGTGGACAATTTACCCTTTCCTCTAGTCTTAACTCGAAACATATGTAAATACATTTCTCTTTCCAGCCAGATTCTTGCCCCCAAGGTCTTCCTACAGAGAATTCATTATCTTTGTTCAGCGGTCATTGTACGTTTCTATAACACAAATACACAAAAGAATGATCTTATGAAAATGATAGATTGGAGGGATGGTTCACAAAGGACCTCTTTGGTTTACAAAGGATTTGCTTCACAGTTTTCTAAAAGAGCATTTTTTTTTTTTAATATTTATTCATTTATTTGGCTGCACCAGGTCTTAGTTGCAGCATGTGGGATCTAGTTCCCTGACCAGGGATCGAGCCTGGGGCCCCTGCATTGGGAGCTCAGAGTCTTAACCACTGGGCCAGCAGGGAAGTCCCAAGAGCATGTTTTCTTTAGTATGTTCCAAATGATTTTAACTTTTCAGAAATTCATCTTCTAGGTAAATAAAATTATCTTTTTTTCTCCCCTTTGTCTGACATAGATGAGAATATCTTGATACTGAACCTCACAGCTCTAAGTCTGCCTCCATTATAACAGCAAGATTTCAGGCCGTGGAAGAAGTGACCCCAGTTAGGAGATCAGGAGCTACCCTCACTAAGGCCACATCTCTCTACTTCAGATACTTCACATCTCTAAAGTAGGGAAACGAATATGTCGCTTACTCTGAATAAAAGAGACGACATGGAGCATGAGTTTACATCATTTAGTAAGGGAGAAGATAAGGAGGACAAGTTTGAAGATGCCTATGAAATTATCCCTGCAGCAGCAACAATGGATCTAGTATCTTCCTTGGAAGAATGCACAACGGGATTGTATTTATTTCTAAACAACAGATTCTCTGATGCCATACATCTCCTTTATCCATGGTCAAAAAACAGCATATACCATGCTCTAATCTATAGCATCCTTATGGTTGTCAAGGCCTTCTTAACTTTTGATCCACAGGATATAGAGATTGGGATGACTGCCACAAAGGATGCTTTGAGAGTCTGTAACAATTTCCGAAGAAAATCTAGGGTGTTAAGTTTTTCTCGTCTAGTTAGCAAGCAGGGAATAAAGGCTATTAAAGAAGAGGAATTGCATGCAGAAGTCTGCTATGCTGAGTGTTTGATGTTGAAATCCACTGTAACATTTATACAGGATGACAGTATGTTTAGTTTTCTTAAAAGTGGGATCAACATTGGGTTAAGTTACCAAATATACAAAGACTGTCAACAAGTATTAACACAGATACCTGATTACCAAAGCAAGACCTACAGACACCTGGTTGGAGGCATAAAATTTGGACTTGGAGTACTCAACTTGTTATTATCACTTGTGCCACCAAGGACACTTAAAATACTCAATGTTGTTGGATATTCTGGCGATAGAGAGGTAGGCTTGACTTTGCTTCATGAGAGTGCATCTGAATCCCATATAAATAATATCTTTAGTGTTTTGGTTCTACTGTTTAATTACAATTATCTCTCCATAGCTTTTGGTGTTGAAAAGAACCATAGTTCTGCTGTGGAGAATCTCTTCCTAATCTACCTTCAGAAATTTCCAAACTGTGTCATACTTAAATTTTTCCATGCACGTTTTAGTATGCTGAAAGGATATTTTAAACATGCCCAGTTAACATTAGAGGAGTGCATTTTTATTCAGAACGAATGGAAGCAGGTTCAACACCTCTGTTACTGGGAACTCATGTGGTGCCACATTTTTCTGCTGGAATGGAAGCAGGCTTACCACTATGCCCATGTGCTGTTTCAAAACAGCAGGTGGTCCAAATCAATATATTCTTTTGCTAAAGCTTCCCTACTGGCTGTGCTTCCTCCTGATTTTGCGAAATCAGTAAGTGAGGACATGAGCTCCCTCTTCCTAAGCGTGGATAGCCTGAGAATCAGAATTTTGGGAACTTCTGTGCCGATAGAAAAATTTGTTGCTGAGAAGGGTCAGCGCTATGCGACAACTGCAGGCTGGTTTACAGCACAACCCATTCTGGAATTCATGTATGCCTGGAGTGGCTTCCGAGTCATAAGCAAAAAACTAGAGCTTATTTCAACCTGGCTATCAATCATTGACAAAGGGGAAGAACTTTTACAAGAAGCTCCAAACAAAGAGTATGTCATAGATGACATAAGTTTATTAAATTTACTGAAAGGTCTGTGTCTGAAATACTTAGGAAAATATTCAATGGCTGAGTACTACTTTAGTCATGTCATTCAAATGGAGAAATTGTTAAAATATGACCACTATTTGGTGCCATATTCTTACTATGAACTGGGAATTCTATACTATCTAAAAGGAGATTATGCCAGTGCAACAAAAACCCTAGAAAACATAAAAAATTACAAAGACTATTCCATGGAAGCCAGATTACAGTTTAGGGCTCACGTAGCCCTTGAACAAATAGCTAAAGAAAAAGTGATTTAAACACAAGTGTGGTTTTGTTATTTTTATGAGTGAAGTGTCTACTATCATCTTGATAATTAACAGGTAGAAAAATAATTTCTTTATGGAAGAAATCCAAGAAGAGGCAACTGCTAAGAGTCTGACTAGTAACAAGGAAGAAAGGAATTGGCCATTACTTTTTCCTCTTCCCTCCACCATACCTATAAAATGGAATGTTTTAGACTGGCAAATGGAGTGATGCATATTCTTGAAAAAGAGAAGGTAAATGATGTACATTTTATTTTTATTTTTTTATTTATTTTTTTAAATTTTAATTGGAGACTAATTACTTTAAAATATTGTAGTGGTTTTTGCCATACACTGACATGAATCAGCCATGGGTGTACATGTGTTTCCCATCCTGAACCCCCCCTCCCACCTCCTTCCCCATCCCATCCCTCAGGGTCATCCCAGTGCACCAGCCCTGAGTGTCCTGTCTCATGCATTGAACCTAGACTGGCAATCTATTTCACATATGGTAATACACATGTTTCAATGCTATTCTCTCAAATCATCCCACCCTCACCTTCTCCCACAGAGTCCAAAAGTCTGTTCTTTACATCTGTGTCTCTTTTGCTGTCTCGCATATAGGGTCATCATTACCATCCTTCTAAATTCCATATATATGCATTAATATACTGTATTGGTGTTTTTCTTTCTTACTTACTTCACTCTGTATAACAGGCTTCAGTTTCATCCACCTCATTAGAACTGATCCAAATGTGATCTTTTTAATAGCCGAGTAATATTGTGTATATGTATCACAGCTTTCTTATCCATTTGTTTAACAAAGGACATCTAGGTTGCTTTCATGGTCTAGCTATTGTAAACAGTGCTGTGATGTACATTGGGGTACATGTGTCTCTTTCAATTCTGGTTTCCTCTCTGTGTATGCCCAGCGGTGGGATTGCTGAGTCACATGGCAGTTCTATTTCCAGTTTTTTAAGGAATCTCCACACTGTTCTCCATAGTGGCTGTATTAGTTTGCATTCCCACCGACAGTGTAAGAGGATCCCCTTTTCTCCACACCCTCTCCAGCATTTATTGTTTGTAGACTTTTTGATAGCAGCCATTCTGACCGGCATGAGATGTTACCTCATTGTGGTTTTGATTTGCATTTCTCTGATAGTGAGTGATGTTGAGCATCTTTTCATGTGTTTGTTAGCCATCTGTATGTCTTCTTTGGAGAAATTTCTGTTTAGTCCTTTGGCCCATTTTTTGATTGGGTTTATTTTTCTGGAATTGGCCGTAGGAGGTGCTTGTATATTTTTGAGATTAATTCTTTG
This sequence comes from Dama dama, assembly GCF_033118175.1. NCBI lineage: Eukaryota > Metazoa > Chordata > Mammalia > Artiodactyla > Cervidae > Dama > Dama dama. Next base: position 82,363,586 of record NC_083691.1, on the reverse strand, counting down.
TCAGTTGCTTTGTTTGCTATTATTTTCTCCCATTGTGAAGGCTGTCTTTTCACCTTGCTTATAGTTTCTTTTGTTGTGCAAAAGCTTTTAAGTTTAATTAGGTCCCATTTGTTTATTTTTGCTTTTATTTCCGTTACTTGGGGAATCCTGCTATGATTTATGTCAGAAAGTGTTTTGCCAATGTTTTCCTCTAGGAGTTTTATAGTTTCTGGTCTTACATTTAGATCTTTAATCCATTTTGAGTTTATTTTTGTGTATGGTGTTAGAAAGTGTTCTAGTTTCATTCTTTTACAAGTGGTTGACCAGTTTTCCCAGCACCACTTGTTAAAGAGATTGTCTTTTCTCCATTGTATATTCTTGCCTCCTTTGTAAAGATGAGGTGTCCATAGGTACGTGGATTTATCTCTGGGCCTTCTATTTCGTTCCATTGATCTATGTTTCTGTCTTTGTGCCAGTACCATACTGTCTTGATGACTTTGCTTTGTAGCATAGCCTGAAGTCAGGCAGGTTGATTCCTCCAGTTCCATTCTTCTTTCTCAAGATTGCTTTGGCTATTCGAGGTTTTTGGTAATTCCATACAAATTGTGCAATTATTTGTTCTAATTCTCTGAAAAATACTATTGGTAGCTTAATAGGGATTGCATTGAATCTAGAGATTGCTTTGGGTAGTATACTCATTTTCACTATATTGATTCTTCCAATCCATGAACATGGTATATTTCTCCATCTATTTGTGTCATCTTTGATTTCTTTCATCAGTGTTTTATAGTTTTCTATATATAGGTCTTTTGTTTCTTTAGTTGATTCATTCCTAAGTATTTTATTCTTTTCGTTGCAATGGTGAATGGAATTGTTTCCTTAATTTCTCTTTCTGTTTTCTCATTGTTAATGTATAGGAATGCAAGGGATTTCTTTGTATTAATTTTATATCCTGCAACTTTACTATATTCATTGATTAGCTCTAGTAATTTTCTGGTGGAGTCTTTAGGGTTTTCTATGTAGAGGATCATGTCATCTGCAAACAGTGAGAGTTTTACTTCTTTTTTTCCAATCTGGATTCCTTTTATTTTTCTGCTCTGATTGCTGTGGCCAAAACTTCCAAAACTATGTTGAATAGCAGTGGTGAGAGTGGGCACCCTTGTCTTGTTCCTGACTTTAGGGGAAATGCTTTCAATTTCTCACCATTGAGGATAATATTTGCTGTGGATTTATCATATATGGCTTTTATTATGTTGAGGTATGTTCCTTCTATGCCTGCTTTCTGGAGGGTTTTTATCATAAATGGATGTTGAAGTTTGTCAAAGGCTTTCTCTGCACCTATGGAGATAATCATGTGGTTTTTATCTTTTAATTTGTAAATGTGGTGTATCACATTGATTGATTTGTGAATATTGAAGAATCCTTGCATCCCTGGGATAAAGCCCACTTCTTCATGATGTGTGATGTTTTTAACATGTTGGCTTCTGTTTGCTAGAATTTTGTTGAGGATTTTTGCATCTATGTTCATCAGTGATATTGGCCTGTAGTTTTCATTTTTTGTGGCATCTTTGTCTGGTTTTGGTATTAGGGTGATGGTGGCCTCATAGAATGAGTTTGGAAGTTTACCTTCCTCTGCAATTTTCTGGAAGAGTTTGAGTAGGATAGGTGTTAGCTCTTCTCTAAATGTTTGGTAGAATTCAGCTGTGAAGCCATCTGGTCCTGGGCTTTTGTTTGTTGGAAGATTTCTGATTACTGTTTTGATTTCCGTGCTTGTGATGTGTCTGTTAAGATTTTCTGTTTCTTCCTGGTCTAGTTCTGGAAAGTTATACTTTTCGAAGAATTTGTCCATTTCTTCCAAGTTGTCTGTTTTATTGGCATATAGTTGCTGATAGTAGTCTCTTATGATCCTTTGTATTTCTGTGTTGTCTGTTGTGATTTCTCCATTTTCATTCTTAATTTTGTTGATTTGATTCGTCTCCCTTTGTTTCTTGATGAGTCTGGCTAATGGTTTTTCTGTTTTATTTATCTTCTCAAAGAACCAGCTTTTAGCTTTGTTGATTTTTGCTATGGTCTCTTTTGTTTCTTTTGCTTTTATTTCTGCCCTAACTTTTGTGATTTCTTTCCTTCTACTAACCCTGGGGTTCTTCATTTCTTCCTTTTCTAGTTGCTTTAGGTGTAGAGTTAGGTTATTTATTTGATTTCTCTCCCATTTCTTGAGGTAGGCTTATATTGCTATGAACCTTCCCCTTAGCACTGCTTTTACTGAATCCCATAGGTTTTGGGTTGTTGTGTTTTCATTTTCATTTGTTTCTATGCATATTTTGATTTCTTCTGTGATTTGTTGGTTATTCAGAAGCGTGTTGTTTAGCCTCCATATGTTTGTATTTTTAATGGTTTTTTTTCCTGTAGTTGACATCTAATCTTACTGCATTGTGATCAGAAAAGATGCTTGAGAGGATTTCAATTTTTTTGAATTTACTAAGGCTAGATTTATGGCCCAGGATGTGATCTATCCTGGAGAACCTTCTGTGTGCACTTGAGAAAAAGGTGAAATTCATTGTTTTAGGGTGAAATGTCATATAGATATCAATTAGGTCTAACCCGTCCATTGTATCATTTAAAATTTGTGTTTCCTTGCTAATTTTCTGTTTAGTTGATCTATCTATAGATGTGAGTGGGATATTAAAGTCTCCCACTATTATTGTGTTACTGTTAATTTCCCCTTTCATATTTGTTAGCATTTGCCTTACATATTGTGGTGTTCCTATGTTGGGTGCATGTATGTTTATAATTGTTATATCTTCTTCTTCGATGGATCCTTTGATCATTATGTAGTGTCCTTCTTTGTCTCTTTTCATGGCCTTTATTTCAAAGTTTTATTTTATCTGATATAAGTATTGCTACATCTGCTTTCTTTTGGTCTCCATTTGCATGAAATATCTTTATCCAGCCCTTCACTTTCAGTCTGTATGTGTCCCTAGGTTTGAGGTGGGTCTCTTGTAGACAACATATATAGGGGTCTTGTTTTTGTATCCATTCAGTCAGTCTTTGTCTTTTGGTTGGGGCATTCAACCCATTTACATTTAAGGTAGTTATTGATAAGTATGGTCCCATTGCCATTTGCTTTGTTGTTTTAGGTTCACGTTCATACGACCTTTCTGTGTTTCCTGTCTAGAAAAGATCCTTTACCATTTGTTGGAGAGCTGGTTTGGTGGTGCTAAATTCTCTGAGCTTTTGCTTGTCGGTAAAGCTTTTGAATTCTCCTTCATATTTGAATGAGATCCTTGCTCGGTACAGTAATCTGGGTTGTAGGTTTTTCTCTTTCATCACTTTAAGTGTGTCCTGCCATTCCCTTCTGGCTTGAAGAGTTACTGTTGAAAGATAAGCTATTATCCTTGTGGGTTATCTATTGTTTTTCCCTTGCTGCTTTTTTTTTATTTTTAATTTTTTTAAAAAATATTTATTTATTTATTTATTTGACTGCATGAGGTTTTAGTTACAGCACATGGGATCTTGTTCCCTGACCAGGGTTTGAACCCGGGCCCCCTGCATTGGAAGCACAGAGTCTTAGCCACTGAACCACCAGGGAAGTCCCCTCCCTTGCTGCTTTTAATATTTGTTCTTTGTGTTTGATCTTTGTTAATTTGATTAATATGTGTCTTGGGTGTTTTGCCTTGGGTTTATCCTGTTTGGGACTCTCTGGGTTTCTTGGACTTGGATGATTATTTCCTTCCCCATTTTAGGGAAGTTTTCAACTATTATCTCCTCAAGTATTTTCTCATGACCTTTCTTTTTGTCTTCTTCTGGGATTCCTATGATTCGAATATTGGGGCATTTACCATTGTCCCAGAGGTCTCTGAGGTTGTCCTCATTTTTTTAAATTCTTTTTTCTTTTTTCCTCTCTGCTTCATTTATTTCCACCATTCTATCTTCCACCTCACTTATCCTATCTTCTGCCTCAGTTATTGTACTGTTGGTTCCCTCCAGAGTGCTTTCTCAGTTATGGATTATTCATTATTGATTGACTCTTTTTTATTTCTTCTAGGTCTTTGTTAAACTTTTCTTGCATTTTCTCAATCCTTGTCTCCAGACTATTTATCTGTAATTCCATTTTGTTTTTAAATTTTTGGATCATTTTTACTATCATTACTCTGAATTCTTTGTCAGGTAGACTCCGTATCTCCTCCTCTTTTGTTTGGTTTGGTGGGCTTTTATCATGTTCCTTTACCTGCTGAATATTTCTCTGCCTTTTCATCTTGTTTAGGTTACTGTGTTTGGTGTGGCCTTTCTGTATGCTGGAAGTTTGTGGTTCCTCTTTATTGTGGAGGTTCCTCCTTGTGGGTGGGGTTGGCCGAGTGGCTTGTCAAGGTTTCATGGCTAGGGAAGCTTGTGTCAGTGTTCTGGTGGGTGGGGCTGGATCTCTTCTCTCGAGTGCAATGAAGTGTCCAGTAGTGAGTTTTGAGGTGTCTGTGGGTTTGGTGTGACTTTTGGCCGCCTGTATTTTTGTGCTCAGGGTTATGTTCCTGCTTTGTTGGAGAATTAGCTTGGTGTGTCTTGCTCTGAAACTTGTTGGCTCTTGGGTGGAGCTTAGTTTCAGTGTAGGTATGGAGGCTTTTGTTTGAGCTCTTGTCGATTGTTGGTCCCTGGAGTCAGGAGTTTTTTGGTGTGCTCAAGTTTTGGATTTAGGCCTCCTGCCTCTGGCTTTCAGTGCTATTCTTATAGTAGCCTCAAGACTTCTCCATCCATATAGCACCGATGATAAAACATCTAGGTTAATGGTGAAAAGATTCTCAGTGAGGGACTCCCAGAGAGGTTCACAGAGTTGCATGAAGAAGAGAAGAGGGAGGAGGGAGATAGAGGTGACCAGGAGGAGAAAAGGGGGAATCCAAAGGGGAGAGAGCAGTCTAGCCAGTAATCGGGAGAGAGCAGTCTAGCCAGTAATCAATTCCCTATATGCTCTCCATAGTCTGGAACACTCAAGAGAGGTTCGTGGAGTTCCATAGAGAAGAGAAGAGGGAGGAATGAGATAGAGGAGACCAGGAGGAAGGGAGGAAGAGTCAAAAGGAGAGAGACCAATCTAGCCAGAGATCAGTCCCCTAAGTTATCTCCACAGCCTGGAACACCCAAAGAGATTCACAGAGTTAAGTAGAAAAGAGAAGGGGGAGGGAGGAGATAGAGGTGATCTGGGGGAAGAAAAGGAAAGTAAAAAGGGGAGAGAGCAATCAAGCCAGTAATCACACTCTTTAGTAAAAATGGGTACTGAAGATTTGATTCTTAAAGGTACAGAATTGATAACAAATACCAAAAAGCAAAGATTAAAAATCTAGAGTAGAGGTTAGAGTCTCAAAAATACAATATTAAAAAAACAAAAATAATCACAAAAGTTATATAAAAAATATGAAATTTGCTTTAAAAATAGGTTTTTTTTTTCAAGGTAATAGTAGGTTTTAAAAATGAAAGTTAAAGGAGTAATAAAGAACTTAAAAATTAAAAAATTAGAAAATTATAATAGTAAAATATATCTAGGAATTTCTCTGGCACTGTTGAGGGCAGTGTGTGGTCAGTTCAGTTTCATATAGTTCCTTGTTCCACCTTATACTTCTCAAGGTGTATAGGTCCCTTCCAATGTAGTCAATGCTAATTACAGGGTTTTAATCTGTTGCACCCATCACTTTTAAAGCGGTTCCCTCATTTTTGTTTATTTTGGCCTCCTCTGTTTGCAAGTCTCTTCAGTGTCTAACTTCCGCCCTGACACAAGGAGGGAAGGTGGTCACTTATTTAGGCTCACTTGCTCAGTTGTGCTGCGGGGAGGGAGGAACACTGCAAATGAACGTCACTGGGGTGTGTGGGGAGCGCTCGCAGTGCCTGGGCCTCACTGGGTTTATCCCCACTCATGGCGTGTGCTTTCCTGGTCTACACTGCTCAGGCTCCAGGTTGCTCTGCAGGAACTGTCTAAAGCAGATCCTGGGTTGTGTGCACTTCCCAGGTCTAGGCTGCTCAGGTTCAGGTTCTTGGGTATTCCACAAAGGCACAGACGGTTGGGCCTGGGTTTTGTGCCCTTCCCAGGTCCGAGCAGCTCCGGAGACCGGGTGCTTGGCGAGTGCACTCTCCCCAGGTCGGGGGGTGCGTCTTATCACCTCCCCGTCCTGGCCGCTCGGTTTCCTGGGTGCGCAGCGGGAGCACCGTCTCAGGTGTGCTGTGCGTCTCCTCTGGAGACCTGATCTCTGGCTGCGACCGTGCTGGTGGATGTCAACCGTCCAGGATCCCAGGAAGATTTGGTTAGCAACTGGGAGCCTGCTGGCAGTTTGGTAGGGGATTCCATCTCTGGGGCCGAGTTTGCCCCTTGCCTTCTGGCTCTGACTGTGACCCGCCTGCCTCCCTGCCTCTGGCGGGGGATGGGCCGGTCCGCTGTCGGCTAGCTCTCCTCTGGTATTCACTCAGTCCTTGTTCTGTGAGCGGCCCGGCAGTGCCTTGATGCTACTGCTGCTGCTAAGTCACTTCAGTTGTGTCCGACTCTGTACAACCCCATAGAGGGCAGCCCACCAGGCTCCCCCGTCCCTGGGATTCTCCAGGCAAGAACACTGGAGTGGGTTGCCATTTCCTTTTCATGCATGAAAAGTGAAAAAGGGAAAGTGAAGTCGCTCAGTCGTGTCCAACTCTTTATGACCCCATGGATTGCAGCCTACCAGGCTCCTCCATCCATGGGATTTTCCAGGCAAGAGTACTGGAGCGGGGTGCCATTGCCTTCTCCACCGGCAGTGCCTTCAGTTCAGTTCAGTTCAGTTGCTCAGTCGTGTCCGACTCTTTGCAACCCCATGAATCACAGCACACCAGGCCTCCCTGTCCATCACCAACTCCAGGAGTTTACTCAAACTCATATCCATCGAGTCGGTGATGCCATCCAGCCATCTCATCCTCTGTCGTCCCCTTCTCCTCGCGCCCCCAATCCCTCCCAGCATCAGGGTCTTTTCCAATGAGTCAACTCTTTGCATGAGGTGGCCAAAGTATTGGAGTTTCAGCTTCAACATCAGTCCTTCCAATGAACACCCAGGACTGATCTCCTTCAGGATGGACTGGATGGATCTCGTTGTAGTCCAAGGGACTCTCAAGAGTCTTCTCCAACACCACGGTTCAAAAGCATCAATTTTCGGCACTCAGCTTTCTTCACAGTCCAACTCTCACATCCATACATGACCACTGGAGAAACCATAGCCTTGACTAGATGGACCTTTGTTGGCAAAGTAATGTCTCTCCTTTTTAATATGCTATCTGCTGCTGCTAAGTCACTTGAGTCGTGTCCGACTCTGTGTGACCCCATATATGGCAGTCCGGTAGGCTCCCCCATCTGTGGGATTCTCCAGGCAAGAACACTGGAGTGGGTTGCCATGCCCTTCTCCAATGCATGAAAGTGAAAAATGAAAGTGAAGTCACTCAGTCATGTCTGACTCTTTGCGACCCCATGGACTGCAGCCTACCAGGCGCCTCCATCCATGGGAGTTTCCAGGCAACAGTACTGGAGTGGGTTGCCATTGCCTTCTCCATAATATGCTATCTAGGTTGGTCATAACTTTCCTTCCAAGGCGTAAGCGTCTTTTAATTTCATGGCTTCAATCACCATCTGCAGTGATTTTGGAGCCCGCCAAAATAAAATCTGACACTGTTTCCACTGTCCCCCCATCTATTTCCCATGAAGTGATGGGACCAGATGCCATGATCTTAGTTTTCTGAATGTTGAGCTTTAAGCCAACTTTTTCACTCTCCTCTTTCACTTTCATCAAGAGGCTTTTTAGTTCCTCTTCACTTTCTGCCATAAGGGTGGTGTCATCTGCATATTTGAGGTTATTGATATTTCTCCTGGCAATCTTGATTCCAGCTTGTGCTTCTTCCAGCCCAGCGTTTCTCATGATGTACTCTGCATATAAGTTAAATAAGCAGGGTGACAGTATACGCCTTGACGTACTCCTTTTCCTATTTGGAACCAGTCTGTTGTTCCATGTCCAGTTCTAACTGTTGCTTCCTGACCTGCATATAGGTTTCTCAAGAGGTGGGTCAGGTGGTCTGGTATTCCCATCTCTTTCAGAATTTTCCACAGTTTATTGTGATTCACACAGTGGAAGACTTTGGCATAGTCAATAAAGCAGAAATAGATGTTTTTCTGGAACTCTCTTGCTTTTTCAATGATCCAGTGGATTTTGGCAATTTGATCTCTGGTTCCTCTGCCTTTTCTAAAACCAGCTTGAACATCTGTAAGTTCACAGTTCACGTATTGCTGAAGCCTGGCTTGGAGAATTTTGAGCATTACTTTACTAGCGTGTGAGATGAGTGCAATTGTGCCGTAGTTTGAGCATTCTTTGGGATTGCCTTTCTTTGGAATTAGGATGAAAACTGACCTTTTCCAGTCCTGTGGTCACTGCTGAGTTTTCCAAATTTGCTGGCATATGAGTGCACAACTTTCACAGCATCATCTTTCAGGATTTGAAATAGCTCAACTGGAATTCCATCACCTCCACTAGTTTTGTTCGTAGTGATGCTTCCTAAGGCCCACTTGACTTCACATTCCAGGATGTCTGGCTCTAGGTGAGTGATCACACCATCGTGATTATCTGGGTCATAAAGATCTTTTTTGTACAGTTCTGTGTATTCTTGCCACCTTTTCTTAATATCTTCTGCTTCTGTTAGGTCCATACCATTTCTGTCCTTTATCAAACCCATCTTTGCATGAAATGTTCCCTTGGTATCTCTAATTTTCTTGAAGAGGTCTCTAGTCTTTCCCATTCTGTTGTTTTCCTCTATTTGTTTGCATTGATCGCTGAGGAAGGCTTTCTTATCTCTACTTGCTATTCTTTGGAACTCTGCATTCAAGTGGGAATATTTTTCCTTTTCTCCTTTGCTTTTCACGTCTCTTCTTTTCACAGCTATTTGTAAGGCCTCCTCGGACAACCATTTTGCCTTTTTGCATTTCTTTTCCGTGGGGATGGTCTTGATCCCTGTCTCCTGTACAATGTCACGAACCTCCATCCATAGTTCATCAGGCGCTCTGTCTATCAGATCTAGTCCCTTAAGTCTATTTCTCACTTCCACTGTATAGTCATAAGGGATTTGATTTAGGTCATACCTGAATGGTCTAATGGTTTTCCATACTTTCTTCAATTTAAGTCTGAATTTGGCAATAAGGAGTTCATGATCTGAGCCACAGTCAGCTCCTGGTCTTGTTTTTGCTGACTGTATAGAGCTTCTCCATCTTTGGCTGTAAAGAATATAATCAGTCTGATTTCGAATACCCAGTTGTGGATGTGACTGGTGATAGAAGCAAGGTCCGATGCTGTAAAGAGCAATACTGAGTAGGAACCTGGAATGTTAGGTCCATGAATCAAGGCAAATTGGAAGTGGTCAAACAGGAGATGGCAAGAGTGAATTTCGACATTCTAAGAATCAGCTAACTAAAATGGACTGGAATGGGTGAATTTAACTCAGATGACCATTATATCTACTACTGTGGGCAGGAATCCCTTAGAAGAAATGGAGTAGCCATCATGGTCAACAAGACTCTGAAATGCAGTACTTGTATGCAATCTCAAAAATGACAGAATGATCTCTGTTCGTTTCCAAGGCAAACCATTCAGTATCATGGTAATCCAAGCCTATGCCCCAACCAGTAACACTGAAGAAGCTGAAGTTGAATGGTTCTATGAAGACCTATAAGACCTTTTAGAACTAACACCCAAAAAAGACGTCCTTTTCATTATAGGGGACTGGAATGCAAAAGTAAGAAGTCAAAAAACACCTGGAGTAACAGGCAAATTTGGCCTTTGAGTACGGAATGAAGCAGGGCAAAGCCTAATAGAGTTTTTGCCAGGAGAACAGACTGGTCATAGCAAACAACTTCTCTCAACAACACAAGAGAAGGCAGTGCCTTAGGTTAGAGCTTTTTGCAGGAAAGCTCTCTCTCTGTCTTTCCTCTTTTTTTCCCCCCTCTCTCTGGCTATCCCACAGTTTGGGTTGCTATCTCACGTTAGCTCCCTCAGATTGCCCTCAAGGCATTCAGGCCCAGTCCTAAGCAGTGCAGCCTGTGCCTCCTGGTTCAGCCCCAGCTTGCTGGTGGCGGGATGTGAGCGTCTGGGCTACTTCTCCCCGGGAGTTGGAGATAGGCGCGTAATCTGTGGGTTTTATTTTATTTATTTTTTCCTCCCAGTTATGTTGCCCTCTGAGATTCGAGAACTCCCCACAGACCCGCCAGTGAGAAGGTTTCCTGGTGTTTGGAAACTTCTCCTCTTTTAAGTCTCCCTCCCCAGGACAGGTATCTGTCCCTAACTCTTTTGTCTCTCTTTTTATCTTTTATATTTTGTCCTACCTCCTTTTGAAGACAATGAGCTGCCTTTCTGGGTGCCTGGTGTCCTCCGCCAACATTCAGAAGTTGTTTCGTGGTATTTGCTCAGCGTTCAAATGATCTTTCAGTGAATTTGTGGGGGAGAAAGTGGTCTCCCCATCCTATTCCTGCACCATCTTCTGACTCCATGATGTACATTTTAAACATATTGGCTCTCTTATATGTAATGAATTTACCAATTAAATTAGACAACATTTTTGAAAAGAAAAAAATATTTTTTAAACATCTCACTGAATAATATAGACAGCTCACAAATAAAATAGGGGAAGTAGCTATACTGGGAATCCCAGTGCCCTGTAAATGTTTTTATTTAATTATTAAAGAAACAAAAAAGACTTTAAGAACTTACTGACATTTCAAAACAATGATGTACTGAATAGCATAGACTCTTGAATGGTTTTCCCTTGTACACAGTTCTTTTTGTTGGTTTTTTATACCAAGAGATGATATCTTCCCCTGTGTGATCAGTGCTATATTTTATCCTTTTTCATTAGGAAGCTCGAATATGGGCCTATAATTTGGCACAAAATAGGGAAGAAAGAGGCCTCCCTTCCACACACACGTAAACCTTCTGAAAATAATTGGAGGACAAGAGGATAAATTCACTGGATAGAAAAAAAGAAAAGACTAGGTTGTTTGAGGGAGAGTTTAGTTACTGCATAGCCTCTCTTTAGTTGCCCTCCATAAGGTATAATTCCTCTGAAGATCAGCTTTTCCACATCATTAAGCCACTTGCATCTACGCTGCTGCCACTGTTCATGAGCTACACTGAGAGTAGACAGCAGCTGTAGGAATGGGGCTTCTTATGGTTTTGCCTGCTTTAACGATAAAATCCTAACTTCCAAAATATTATATTTGGCTGAGTATATCCTTCTTGCAGTTACTCTTGGAGACAGAATTTGCTGGGAGAGTTTAGTTTGCTAGAACACGTGGGTTAAACACATTAACTTAGTACTTTGGGTGTCCAGACAGCCAACTGAAGCACAATGGGAAACTGGTGTTTTAGAACACTTACTTTGAAAAGCATGTTCCTCACTAACTAAAAATAGACTTTTAGGTGACAAATTATACTTGAGTTATTCCCTGTCATTTAATTAGTATGATGCAGTGGTTAAGAGGGCAGGCTTCGACCTGACTGTCTGGTTTGTATCCTGCCTCTGTCACTAACTAGCTGTGTGGCCTTGGGCTTTTGTGCCTCAGTTTCGTTAGCTGTAAAATAAGGATAATGGTTTATATGTTCATTAAGATTGAGTTAATAGCATTTTTATTATTACTACTGCTATGATTAGTAAGGATAGTAATACACTGTAGTCTTCAGTGGAGCGGATTTAAATTACTTTCTTGAAAAAAGCAAAGGTCCCTTTGTTACCTGCTTTGCCAATTTAAAATTTGACCTGTCAATTTGCTTTTTCTGTTCTTAGTTTATCTTGGTCCCTTATGAAGTAAGTAACTCTTTGCTTAAATTACGGTTTTATGTGTTTTCCCCAGATTTCCCCAAAGAACAGCAAATTTATTAATTGGCTAAACAAATCTATGCTGAGTGCCTTGAAGGCATTGAACAAGGTACTGAGAATATAAAGATAAAAGAAGCTCTCTCTCTTGGGGATTTTATTAGGGAGATAAACTAGATAAGGATTTTGTTGGGGTGGAAACACTTGAAATAGTTGTTTAAACAGAAAGGAGTTTATTTGTCCCAAATAAATAGAAAGGTAGGTAGTTCAGGTTTGCTGTGGATCTTTTTCTTTCTTTTATCTTTCTGTGTGGCATGTAGCTCTTATGTTTATCTCCTCGGTGCAAAGTGACTACTGCACATCCAGGCGGGCTGGAGGAGAAATGATTAAAGGATCAAAAAGGTTTTCTCCTCCTTAGGAGAATTTTCTGTTTTATTTTGGAAGGGACAGCTTTCTTAGTTACTTCCTTGTATGTCTCACTGGCCAGATGTATTCCTGTGGTCACTTTTACCATCATGGGAAGCTGAAGATTTTTAGCTTTCAAGCCTCATTAGGAGGTTGTGGGAAAGGTTTGTTAAATGAACCAACCTACAGTAACTGCCAAAATATAAATGTGAATAACAACAAGCTATAAAATGGTATCAGAGGGCACAGTTGAAAAGGGGGCACGGTGACAATGAACTCTTGAAATCACATGGAGAAGTCTGTATGGAGATCCAACTAGAAACCCTGCAACTGGCATTTCTTTGACATTGCTACCCACCGTCCTGGTTCTGGCCTTTAACTGGCCCAACAGTCGACGAGACACATTGAGACTGATCCTCACCAAACTCGCAAGAGATTAAGGTATAATGTACTCTGCTAATTTATTCATTTATCAGTAGGGACTATTCCAGAGTCAAAAACTCAAATTTCCTATAGGAATCAGGCAAGAAATGTTAAACATATGAATCAGCCAAGTGTGTAAAATAGTAAAAGTGGTGAAACTAGTTGTAAAGAAGAGAGAAAACCTACCTGAAGGCTTTCAAATTAAAAGACAAAATTTAGGGACCTCCCTGGTGGTCCAGTGGTTAAGACTGCCAAGTTTCCAGTGCAGAAGGCATGGGTTTAATCCCTGGCCAAGGAAGTAAGGTCCCAAGTGCCATGTGGCATGGCCAAAGGAGCAGAGAATGTGAGAGAAGGGATATCAATTGGGGATGAGAGGCTCCAGGGGGAACAAGGGTAAGAGTTGACCAGGGAAAGGAAAGGCCACACCCTCTGAACTCAGTGAGGACAAGATAAAGGAGAGGGCCTGTCTGAGAACTTGTGTAGGTAATGGGCTGGGTTCAGTTTGCTAGAAGTCAGTGATTTGTATCAGCAAATCTGGTAATGAGCCTTTTGTTAGGAGACTAAAGGGAGAGGGGAGAGAAGGGAGGGAAGTGGCCCTGTCTCAATCATGGCTTTAAAGGGGCTAACTTGAGGGGTAAGCTTGAGGCTAGCAACTACCTGTAGAATTTTATGTATATAAAACAGAGGCCAAAGTCTTTCATTCTGCAATATAGATAGTAGGCTTAAAATGCAAATGACGCATTGTCACAAATATCTCTTTGGGGCTGAGTTTTTATGAATTCAAATATTTTCCTTCACATTACAATAATTGCTATTTATATTAGTTCTTTGTAGATTTATAGAGGACTTAGAGGTTAGATTAGATTTTGTAGATTAGATGGCAAAATCTTATCTACAAAAGCCACCTTAATATCATAAGCCAATCATTCAGTGAGTGAAGGTTTGGGTAAGGATTATTTGAAATTATGACATTAGAAACAATACACTTCAAGGATTATACGGAACTCAAATCCCAAGTTGTGAGGGAAAAACTGGTTAACTGTTGGTGTTTCCTGTATTGTTTGACAGTCCTCTAACTCAGTTTTTTAAAATCTGCATTTGCAGATTTGCAGGAACTCAAAATTTACCACCTTGTACCATTTTTCAAGATCATAGTCTGGAAAAATTCTGGACCATGCCAGAAGCCAACTAAGGACATGACCACAGATTTGTGATGGAAGCAAGTCCCTTGCACTTTAACATGTGGGCATTAATTCAGCCCTATCCAGGGCTTTTCTTTCCAGCTTCTGTACCCCCTCAGTTCAGTTCAGTCACTCAGTCGTGTCTGACTCTTTGCAACTCCATGAGCCGCAGCACACCAGGCCTCCCTGTCCATCACCAACTCCCGGAGTCCACCCAAACCCATGTCCATTGTGTCAGTGATGCCATCCAACCATCTCATCCTCTGTTGTCCCCTTCTCCTCCTGCCCTCAATCTTTCCCAGCATCAGGGTCTTTTAAAATGAGTCAGCTCTTTGCGTCAGGTGGCCAAAATATTGGAGTTTCAGCTTCAACATCAGTCCCTCCAATGAACACCCAGGACTGATCTCCTTTAGGATGGACTGGTTGGATCTCCTTGCAGTCCAAGGGACTCTCAAGAGTCTTCTCCAACACCACAGTTCAAAAGCATCAATTCTTTGGCGCTCAGCTTTCTTCACAGTCCAGCTCTCACATCCATACATGACTATTGGAAAAACCATTACATTGACTAGATGGACCTTCATTGGCAAAGTAATGTCTCTGCTTTTTAATATGCTGTCTAGGTTGGTCATAACTTTCCTTCCAAGGAGCAAGCATCTTTTAATTTCATGGCTTCAGTCACCACCCGCAGTGATTTTGGAGCCCAGAAAAATACAGTCAGTCACTGTTTCCACTGTTTCCCCATCTGTTTCCCATGAAGTGATGGGACCAGATGCCATGATCTTAGTTTTCTGAATGTTGAGCTTTAAGCCAACTTTTTCCCTCTCCTCTTTCACTTTCATCAAGAGGCTCTTTAGTTCTTCACTCTCTGCCATAAGGGTGGTGTCAACTGCATATCTGAGGTTATTGATATTTCTCCCAGCAATCTTGATTCCAGCTCGTGCTTCCTCCAGCCCAGGGTTTCTCATGATGTACTCTGCATATAAGTTAAATAAGCAGGGTGACAATATACAGCCTTGATGTATTCCTTTTCCTATTTGGAACCAGTCTGTTGTTCCATGTCCAGTTCTAACTGTTGCTTCCTAGCCTGCATACAGATTTCTCAAGAGGCAGGTCAGGTGGTTTGGTATTCCCATCTCTTGAAGAATTTTCCACAGTTTATTGTGATCCACACAGTCAAAGGCTTTGGCATCAGGACTGTAGCAAAGACACATCTCAAGATTAGGCATCTTAACTGCCTTAACTGCCTTACCACGGGGCAAACAAGAAATACATTGGTTCTGTTTCTCTTCCCCAAGGCAATGTCACCTCACACTTCTAGAGTTTTAGGATTAACAAGAAGGATTGATTCATGGCAAGATTGGAATTCCATTTTTATTCCAGAGGAGGAGGTGGCACAAGTCTTTCTTCTTAAAATTTTTATTTTAAAATGTCCATCAGTAATGGCAGTGAATGGGGGGACCCTAGTGAACAAAGAAGCTTATTATTATTACAGAAAAAGTCTTATTCCCTGCCCACACCCTGCACCCTGCTTTTATCATCCCAGGTCTCCGGACTCTCAGACTTCAAGGTGTGACAAAGCCACGGACTACAAAACAGAGAATTCTGGGGGAAGGAAGTGACGACATGGAGCAAAGCACGCTGGGCTCTGGCGGGTTCAGCTCTAGCAATTCCTTCCTCTCAGCGTGGTTGCAGAGAATCGAGCGCTGCTAGGAGTTTTAACTGGTATTTTTCTCATTTGTTAGGATTACACTTTAAGTATTACCTGTTTTGAGTACAGTTCTGAGTATCATGCGGCTGCGTGTCTCGGCTGCTGTCGCTTCGTTTACGCATCTCTGAACGAGTTTTAAGATGAAATTGTCACATATCCGGGGGCCTCTCCGGATCTAGCGAAAACCTAGAGGGACTGAGAGGGACTGGATGGGTAACAGAGGAGTTTTCTTTTTTCAGTTTTGGTTAATAGTGGTGTGGAGTGAGCTCCTTTGTTGGAAGGAGAGCTGAGTTAAAGGGTTGGAGCATCCGCGGACTAGTCGAAGCCAACGTCAAGGCGGTCTGGAATTGAGATTGGGAGGTGAGATACAAGTGTGCCGGATGAATTACTCCAGACGCGTCCCCGCGGCAACTCGTGGTCCTGTGGCTTTCAGACTGAATAGTAAAATTTAACTTTTTCTGATATGGAACGTGATGCAAATCGCTGGTGTACTCTACCTCTAGAATGGAGATTAGGGGTAAGTCATTTCCTTCGTAGGAACATATATATTAATCCTAACTGGTGGTTGTTTT
Source organism: Dama dama (assembly GCF_033118175.1). Lineage (NCBI taxonomy): Eukaryota > Metazoa > Chordata > Mammalia > Artiodactyla > Cervidae > Dama > Dama dama. Next base: position 82,347,480 of record NC_083691.1, on the reverse strand, counting down.
AGATCTAGCCAGCTGGCAGCCATGAATGAATGGATGAAGAAAGGCCCCTTAGAATGGCAAGATTACACTTACAAAGCGGTCAGCGTAACAGCCAGTGACAAGGAGTACAAAGGATGGGTTTTAACCACAGACCCAGTCTCTGCCAAGTGAGTACCAGTCCTGCTTCCCTGAAATCACCCCTTTGCACTGCCTATATGTTATATCCATACTAAAGAAAAGAGAAAAAAAGAAAAGTGAAGTCACTCAGTCACGTCTGACTCTTTGCAACCCCATGGACTGTAGCCTACCGGGCTCCTCAGTCCATGGAATTCTCCAGGCAAGAGTACTGGAGTGGGTTGCCATTTCCTTCTCCAGGTGAGCTTCCCGACCCAGGGACTGAACCCAGGTCTCCCACATTGCAGGCAGACGCTTTACTGTCTGAGCCACCAAGGAAGCCCTATCCATACTAAGAAAGCAGATAAATAAATGAAAAGCTGATTATTCTCATATAAGTACTTAATTTCCTTTGAGCCTAAATACTGTCAAACTATAGATTTCTGTCAGACCAGCCCAGTTTGTAGAAATGGGACACTCCTTTTAATTACATTTTATTGGAGAATTTCAAATATACACAATTGTGAAGAGAGTAATAATAATAAACACTAATCTTATCTGCCTTCCAAATATTTTAAAGCCTGTTACTGACTAACTTTTGTTCATAAATCCTTAAATAGATCTCTTAGCAGATTAGGACTCTTTCATAAATGTAACCAGGTACCATTATAACCACCTAACAAAAGTAATAGTAACTTTAATATTAGCTAATTCCTAGTTTGAGTTCAGGTTTTCCTGATTGTTTCCAAAGTGTATTTTTAATGTTGTCCTATCAACTTTTTGATATGTCTCTTACGAATCTTAATCTGTAACTTGGTACTTTCTTTTTGGTTTTCCATGTTATTTTTTGTTGAAGAAATGGAGTCATTTGTCTTGGAATTGAACACACTCTGAATTTAGCTCATTGCATTATCATGGTGTAGTTTAACATGTTCTTTTATTGTTTGTATTTCTTACAAACTGGTATTCATATCTAGAGGTTTGATTAGGATCAGAATTATTTTTTGCAAGGTTACTTTAAAGTAGTGATACACTCACACTTTATTTTGGAGTGATTTTAGATTTACAGAAAAATTGCAAGGAAAGTACAGAGGGAACCTGTGTATTTAACTCCCCTAATGCTAACAGTTTACACAACCGTCAAACACTTGTCAGAACTAAAAATTTTCACTAAGTAAACTACAGTCATTTGGATTTTATCAGTTTTTCCACTGATGGCCTTTTTCTGGATTCCAAGCCAAGGATTTTCTGTTCTAGAATTCAATCCAAGGTCCCACACTAGATTTAATCACCGTGTCTCCTTAGTCTCTTCTGATATGTGACAGTTTCTCAGTCCTTTTTAAATTATTTTTCATCATCCTGACACTTTTGAAGAGTTTTGGTGAGGTATTTAATAGAATATCTCAATTTGGGTCTGTATGATGTTTTCTCATAGACTGGGATTATAGATTTTTAGGGACAGTACCACAGAAATGAAATTCTATCATGTCACATTGCATCATATCATATCATATGTATTATATTTTAGTTAGGATGTTTGCATTTGTATTCATAAGTGAGATTAGCTTATAATTTTATTTTTTTAATCCTGTCCTCTGCTTTTGGTATCAAGGTTATATTAGCCTCATTAAATGAGTTATGGCATAATCTCTCTTTTATAGTCCTTAGGAGAATTGGATTGGTTGGATTGGAAATGTTTGATTCTTGAAAATTTTATAGAATTTTGTGGTAAAATTGTCTGAGCCTTTCCCCCTCTCAACCCCTGCCAGCTCCAACCCCCAACCCCCACCCCTATCATGGGAAGATTTTAAACTGGTTATTTCAGGGTTTTTTTTTTTAAAGGTTATAGGACTATTTACATTCTGTCTCTCTCTTTTTGAGTCAGTAGTAGAAATTCATATTTTATAGGAAGTTTTCTAAGTGTCAAAATTACTGGTTTAAATGTTTTTAATATTTTATACCATTAATTTTTGCTACCTATTCCTAATATTATTTATGTGTGCCTTCTTTCTCTTTTTATTAATCTTGCCTGAGTTTTCTGAAATTTATATACACTTTTCAAAGAACCAGCTTTTGGCTTTGATGATCCTCTTACTGACTTGACTCTTTTGTTTTCTGTTTCATTAATTTTGTGTTGTGTTATTTTCTTTGGTCTGCTCTGAAGGGGAGTTATTCAGTTGTTTCCTAACTCTAAAAGTTAAATCTGTACCCTCTCTTCTTTCCTAATACATATTGAAACATTCATAACTTTTAAAGTAATGCTTTAACTACATCCCACAATGATTAGCTGGACAGAAGGTTTAGATGTTTAGGACCCTCAGAGAATTCAGATGGAACAAGTGAAAACATTTGGTGGTGAGAATATTAATTTAAAACGGAGAGAATATTCCCTATTATTCTAGTGACCTGATGGGGTTGATGCTCTCATTTCATTGCTTCCCTAGTTTTATGGGCCTTTAGGTTTTTCTTTTGCAACTGTGCTCTGAACTTACTTTTCCTTCAAAGTATTGTCCTCGTGAACTTCCTTGAAGATGGCAGCATATCTGTGACTGGAATTATGGGACATGCTGTACAGACTGTTGAAGTTGTGAATGAAGGGGACCATAGCGTGAGAGAGAAGCTGATGCATTTGTTCATGTCTGGAGACTGCAAAGCATACAGCCCTGAGGATCTGGAAAAGAGGAAGAACAGCCTGAAGAAATGGCTGGAGAAGAATCACATCCCCATCACTGAACAGAGAGATTCACGAAAGACTCTTTGTGTGGCTGGGGTCTTGACCATAGACCCACCTTATGGTCCAGAAAATTGCAACAGTTCTAATGAGATTATTTTGTCACGTGTTCAGGATCTTATTCAAGGACATCTTGAAGCTTCCCAGTGAGAGGCTAAGAACTATGGATGCACTGATTGAAATAAGATTGCATATTTTTGAAAGTTCTTTGTTGTTTTAGATGGGAATTATCGGTACTAATAAGTGAACTGGGCAAGGATGACATCTCAAACAAAATTAACTTGGGGACAACAGAATTACAAGAATCTCTTCTTTTGATGGGAATACACCTCCATTTCTATTAGGCAAGAAATGTATTTGGAAAAGATGCAACATGTTAGATTCAATATAAAATGCTAAGGTAAAATCATAGTCTTGTTGACACTGCTTATTCTAACTAGATGTGTCTTTTTTTTTTTTTTAATTTTTATTGAGTTGTAGTTAACATACCATACAATTCACTAGCTTTACTTGCACAGTTCAGTGACTTTTGATGTATTTACAGTGTTGTCCAACTACCACCACAGGCAGAGAGTTGTTTTTTTGGTGGTTTCATGATGTGTGGGATCTTAGTTCCCCACCCAGGGGCTGGACTCTCACCCCCTGTGTTGGAAGTGTGCAATCTTAACCACTGGACCACGAGGGAAGTCCCTAGATGTGTTTTTTTTTTTAAATGTCTATTAAAAAAATTTTTTTTTAGTGTAATGATGAAACAGCTTTTGAATTAAAATATATGCCTTTTTGGTTGAAACTTGAAAGTTTTGGTAAAATCTTAACACATAAGCCTTGTAACTCTCAAAGTCTTAAAAGTGAACACTGGCTAATATATCTGAGGAAAAAGGTAAGTGTGACTAGTATTCTGGCTGCTGAGGGGCTGTAAGGGACCGGTATCAGCTGCTGGTTTCCCTGGTAACTGATGAAGCAACCTGACATCAATTCTTGAATAAATGGTAGCCTCCTCCCTGCCGGGTGAGGGCTGCCGCCAGGTTATGCTCACTATCCACCACACACAGTGGAGGTGTTGCTCTAGGACCTTGCTTCAGACATGTAAGATCCCTGTGTCCAATAAGCTGTTAATGTCTTTGTTGCAGTCTCTGGGCTCTTTCTGATCCCAAGGCTGGACATCCACAAGGCTTGTAGCCCAACAATTCACAAAACAGCCAGGAGGCTAAGGGTACTCCTGTGACCACTGAGATGTAAGGACAAGGAATGAAAAGTTGTGGGGGGTCAGGAGGAATCTGGGTGGCCATCCACTAGCGTGTGGAGCCCTGTGGCAGTTGACTACCCATGAAAGATGGTTTCTGTCTTTTATTGCATTGATGATATCCTGTTAAACTCAGTCTCTTAGCAGTTTATAGAGCAGTCCTATGCCCGTGGCTCATCTGACTTGACTGCAGGGGGATGGCTGGTGAACATAGACACAACACAAGGATCTGAACTACATACAAAGGACAAGCATACCCCTAACCCACCACCTCTAAACAATTACAGGCTTTAGGGATATTAACTTAGGATATGAATTGGAATTGGACATGGCCAGTTACCTGGAAGAGTTTCGTTCAGGTCTGTGCAATGACAGAATAATCACAGTACCCTTGAGCTTCTGCTCCCAGCTATGGAAGGGACAGTGCAGTGATGCAGTGTACCAGAACAGCAATTATATGTAGTCTACAAAGTATTGTAACAGGTGAGAGACATTATTAAAGGCCGACTCAAGTTGTCGAGCAATGCAAAAAACCACTATTTAGGATCTAGAACAGCTGTGCATGACATACAGCACCCCTGTGGACACAATGGTGGCCAAGGAATCCACTGGCCATAAAGTTCAGATATGGGCCAGTGAAGGTGACACCCTGGCATTTCTACCCACCCTATGACCCCACTGCGGCCAGGTTAGTTGAAAGGATGAGTGGATTACTTCAACAACCAAGATAGGAAATTTCTCTACCTGTGGGCCCAGGAGGCTAACTCCAGCCTAGGAACTGTAACTCAACATCCCAGGAATAATTGTCCCAGTGCTTATGCCATGTTAACCCAGAGGCAACTAGTCAGCAACATCCAAGTTCAACTGTTTACCCCCAAAGGGACCGTTGTCGACTACTGGTCAGGAGAATAACTCACTTTTGCCCTTGCCACAATTTCTGCCCTCGGGAATGTATTATAAAAGAAATGGCTCTGGAATTGGCAGGTAAGTCCCCTGTGGTTTGGGTAAGTCCCCTGTGGGGAATAGGATTAGAAAGGATGGACAGATTTCACCTGTCTTATACCTGCCCAACCTGAGACCACTAAGGTCTCAGGCCCTTACTGGAGGAAGGCACCATTTATTATATTAACCTTACAATCTGTTCTACCACCTTGCCTGTATTTGGCACAGTCTGTGGGGACTGAGGGTAGCTGGGTGGGATGAGGGTAGATTTGGCTAATGGTCGCAATCTCCCCTGTATCGTGCCTTTTAAACATCTTGCATTTCACACTAGTCTGAGCAGACGGAGCTGCTCACAGATTGGGAGGTATCAGTGGCCTCTCTGTGAAAAGAGTTTGATTGCTGGGTCTACAGGAAGATGTCATCCTCGGGACTTCCATGAAAAATGGACCCAGTAAGTGCCTGGCTCCAAATTTACCCGTCTTAACACTTTTGATACTCTTCAGCTGCTGTTGTCTGTATTGCACTTGTTTTATTGGGTGGCAGTGCACCTCTACATACCTGACCCCAGGAATATCACATAAGAGGGGCAGACTTCAGAGGGTAAGGGTTGTGAAGTGTGTGGCCAGGTCACTCGGGATGGCTGCTCTTTTGCTGTCTGTACATCCTCTGCTTGATGAGTCCCAGCTGCGCCTACACTGTGTTGGAACAAATGTGCTCGCCCTTGCCGCAGCCAGTGAGTGTTCTAATCCTGGCCAGAATGGCTCCACCTGCTAGTTTATTAAAGGGAAACATCTGCCCTCATGATGGTTGTTAACCTGAGGGGCTGTAAGGGATGGGCCTCAGCTGCTGGTTTCCCTGGTAACTGAGCCAATGTGATGTCAGTTCCCCCTGTGGAAGGTAGTGTCCAACCACCTTTTAGAAGGTAGTCTTTCCCTCCCCCGCCCCCCCAGCGAGGACCGCTGTCACCACCGGGTCCTGCTCGCCACCTTTTTTGTCTGCCACGTGATGGGTTGTTGCTCCAGGACTTTTCTTCAGGTGTGTAAGCTCCCCCATCTATTAAACCATTGATATCTATGTCACTGTTTCTGGTCTCCCCCTCTGGACTGACTTGGCACCTGCAAGGCTTGCAGGCCTGTCGATGCAGCCCAACTGGGACTTTCCAGGAGAATGTCTGCAGTGATTCCAGGGTTCCCGCATCAGGCTAGAACCCAAGAATGGGTTAGCACACTTCAGGCCCTCGGCAGAATCCAGCCTGCTGCCTCTGTTTATTAAAGTTTTATTGGAGCACAGCCATACCCACCGCTTTGTGTATTGTCTGTGGCTGTTGTTGAACCACAGTGGCAGAGTTGAGTATTGACAGAAATAATATGGATTGTATTTACAGAAAAATATGGCCGTTTACAGAAAAGCTTGCCCCAGGAGAGCCTTGAACTAGCATGGTCTGCGAGGGGTCAGGGAGGGCTTATGTCCCATCTGTACAAAAGGAATCTTGTGCCTTTTGGGAGAAATACTTTAAACTACTTGGGTTTTAGGGGGTCTTTGAAAGCACTTTGAAAACATAGCTAAGTTACTTTCCTGCATAATTGTCTAATATTAACAGGATGTAACCAAGTGCTTTTTGTACTTTTGCAAGCATCAGAATCAGCTGGAGGGCTTGCTCACACAGCTGGGAGTAGGACCCAGCAGTCCATTCTGACCTAGTAGGGGGCCAGGAGCTTGCATTTGTAACAAACTCCCAGATAATGGTAGCTACCTGTCCCAGATTAGATTACCCTTGCAAAAGCAGTTTAGAAGCCTGGGGGAACAGAAAGGCCTTCCCTCACAACTGTGGAGTTCTAGAATCCTAAAAGTGAAATTTATCACATAGCCTTTCCCCTTCAAACCCTCAGATGTCTTTGGACATCGGATAGGGGAAGGGGAATAAGAACAAGTTGAAAGGACTCTGACAAAATGAGGGAGGTTTTGAAAAAAGACATGTAGGAAAGTATCCACAGTGTTGGTCAGGAGTGAACCTTGGACCAGGGGCAGGTGCACTGGTGTTGGTAGACTTATTTGCTGTCAGACTAATGAGTTAGGGGCAGATTTTCTTGGCAGCTGAGTCCTCTGATTTGTTTGAAAATTGGCCTTATGAGCCAAGCCTGAGGATACGTGATTTGGCCCTGCTGTGGAAACCTCCCTGCTTAGGGAGTTGGGCCAGCCAGTTCCTCAGCTCAAATTTCCCCTGAGACTTTAACCCGCCTGTTTCTCATCCCTCTCCTGGTTCCAGATTCCCGGAGGGAGATCCTCCCCAAAGCCTGCTTCAGGGCAGTCTTTGAACACAACTGGTGTTAAGAATATTTTTCAGAACAAAAGGTTTTCAGGACTTTGAGTATCTTTTGATCTTGGAGCAAACTTTACTCTGTATCTTGCTATCAAGATCTTGTATACAAACCTCTGCCCTGTATCTTGCTATCCATTGTTCACTTGATTTCCTAAATCTCTCCTAAATGTTATAGCTGAAATACACCCCCCATGAATTGTTTTCAATAAAATGAATGAAATTTAAAACATTCACAATTGTTTTGAGAACTAGAAGTTTTATGATGCCTCTTGGAGTAGATTCTAGAATGCTAGAGTCAAAGCTGAGGATTACTATAAATTTGGGGAGAAATCAGAGCAGTGAAGGACTATAATTACACATGTTTAACTGCATTCACTGCCAAATACAACTGGTTAAAAAAAAAACTACTTTGACGAAGGAATAACATACAAAAAACGACATATTTAGTGTATACAGCTTGATGAGTCAGAGATAAGCATACAGCCACGAAACCATCACCACAGTCTGTGCCATAAACACATCCATACCTCCAGCTTGTCCTGCCTTCATTGTTACACCACTGGTTTTCGTTTTTCAGACATTAGAGGATTTCTTTATTAAAAATTATACTGTTATCAGACATGCTTTTTTACTTTTGCATACAATGTATATATTTTTTGTTTCTGTAGCTTTCATGATTTAAAGACAACATTGTACTGTGTTGATGGACTAAAACCTACTAAACATTTTCTTTTAACATTTGTTCTTTTTGCTATCATAGTTTATGGTGCAAAGAATGTCTTCATACGTCTTCACTGCTGTTATCAACAGCTAGTGCTTAGAGGGAACTTCTGGTGGTGCAGTGCTTCTCTGTTGGTCTGTGCCTCCAGTGCAGGGGGCACAGGTTCGATTCCTGGTGAGGGAACTAGATCCTGTGTGCCATAACTAAGACCGGGTGCAGCCAGATGCTAAAAAAAACCTCCAAAACTAGTGCTTAGAAATGAAAGTACAATGCTGTTTAAATAGTCTGTGCTACTTGACATCAACAAGAACAATAATGTGTATACACATTTCATTACACCCTTAGACTATTTTATTTAATTTTTATGACTGAACATAAGATGGTGTTTTACAGTTGCTTTACTTTGTGTTTATTAACATTTCTCCATGTGTTTCCAGTATGGGTACTCTTTGAATCATATCTTAAATTTTTTTTCTTTAAATCTTCATTTTCAAAAAGTTATTTCCTCCCATATTCTCCTTATCATAACTTTGTGTTTATTTTTACTCACATGGCTGTATATTAATATGTTAATAAGCAACTGTTAATTGTACGTGCATTGGTTCTAACTTATTTTGACATAATTTTAGAGTTACAGAAAATATGCGCGAACAGGGCAAAGAACTGTCCTATATCCTTTATCCAGCAAATGTTAACATCTGACCACATTTGCATTTTCTATGCATGTGTTCATGTTTCTTCCTGAGCTGTTAAAACTGTGGATACAATGGAAATGTGAGAACATTTTATTAACCATGGTACAGTTATCAAAACTAATATTCATACAGTAGTATAATTTAATACAGACATTATCTAGATTTTGCCTATTGCTCAATGTTCACTATATCAAAAAAAGACTTTTTATTTGGATCATGCCCTTTAGTTTCCTTTACTCTGGAGTAATTCCTCAATCTTTCTTTGACTCTCATGACATTGACATTTTTGAATATTGGCCAGTTATTTTGTGCAATATCCCTCAATTTGGGTTTGTCTGTTTCCCAGCGATCCATATCGGTGTGCATTTTTGGGACAGGAAGGCCCTGGAGGTGACAGTGTATTCTTCTCAGTGCATCAGGAGGCATACTGTGCTGATTTGGCCCACGTTTGTGATGTTAACTGTGATTACTTGGTTAGGTGGTGTCTGTCAGATTTTTCCACTGTAAAGTCACTTTTTCTCTTTTGTAATCAAAGGCTTCTTCATACATATTTTTAAAAGCTTCATTGAGATATTAACATATAAAATTCATCCACCTCAAGGCATAATTTAGTGATTCTTTTCTTTATTTTGGTAAATTTACAGAGTTCTGCAGCCGTCATCACAATCTAATTTTTTAAACATTTCCATTGTCGCCGCAAGACCCTCTGTCTCATTTGCAGTGGATTCCTATTCGCACCCTCCACCCCAGGCAATCACTAATCTACTTTCTGTATCTATAGATTTGATTTTGGGGGGTATATTTCCTTTAAATGGAATCATGTAACATATAGTCTGTGTCCAACTGGCTCCATTTAAATTTACTCTGGTTAGAGAACTAGATCCTGCATGCCACAACTAAGACCTGGAGTAGCCAAATAAAACATTTTTTTAAAAATAACTTTACTCACTTGTATAATATTTAAGACTATATCTATGTGTTGATGAACCACAACTTACTAAAATATTCCCCTAAATCTTGAATTTGATCTCCATATTGTTTCAGTGGCTTCTTTTTATTACTGAATAATATTCCATTGTGAATATACTTATATTTTGCTTATTGGATATTTGGATTGTTTCCAGTTTTGGGCAATTATGAATAATGTTGCTGTGAACATTTGTGGCAAGTCTGTGTGTGGGCATATACTTTCATATTTCTTGGGTGAAATACCTAGGAGTGGAGTTGCTGGGTTACGTGACAACTAACATTTTAGGAAACTGTCACACTATTTTCCAACACGACTGCACCATTTTACATTCCATAGTACCTGATTAAAATAAATTGGTTATATTGAAATTATGAGTATAAATGTGAGAGGAATTTCTGTAACCCCAGTATGGGTTTCAAATTAGCCATGTAGCACGTTAGTTATAAAGTGGACAATCGGCCTTCTTGTTAACTAATCAGATTGCATGCTTCGATTAATCCAGTCTTAGCCATGCTTACTGTAGAAAAGGATGGTATAAAGGTTTATGGGCTAGAAATAATGGGGACAGCTGGAGCTTAAATGGGAAAGAGCACAGGTGAATTTCAGAGACAGAGAGTGGCATTAAGAGAAATGTCTAATTACAAGTTGTTTTATGCTGGGGCTGTAATTAGTGGATTAGTTCCCTCACATGGGTAGTCCCTCGGTGCCCATGGTATCGCACGGCCTCTGACTGTAAAGACATCTGTCTTTTAAAGTACACAACACGTTTTTGACATTCAGTCTGGTCATCTTACTAATAATAATCAAGTCCTAAGACAAAACTGATTTTTTTTTTTCTGGCTCAAACTATGGGAGGAGGATTACTGAACATAGAAATTATAGTTCTGGTAGGCTTCATGTTAGATTTAAACATTTTACAATCACACACCTGTAGTGCTGTATACTCCCATCCCCCCTTTCATTAACCCAATTTGTGTTCTAGCTTATTGGCCAAAGTCTACTAGATTGGACTCTGTTCAGAAAGATAAGGGTGCATGTGTTCATGTTTTAAACACCTTAATATGGACCTAAGTATGAAAACTTAACTTTTGCAGTGGAAAGTGTTAGCAGTGTTAGTATCACATACAATTATATTAACTATAACATTTTCAAAAAGCATGTCTTGACTTTTCACATTTTCAAAATAAATGACTTAAAAAATTTTTTTATGGTAGAACATATTTTTAAAGGAAAAGTATCCCTGCCTATCTGTGCATGACTTTGCCATTCTTACATACATTTACCTCAATTTCTCAAGTACTATGTATTTTTAATAAAATGATATATACTCTTAAGCTCTTAGTCACACAGTGCATGTTTATTAGAGTTGATTTGGCAGAGATTTTGCTTTCGGTTAGTCCAAGTATATTTACATTTTTAAAGACAACTATGGGCATACTTTCTGACTAATAAGACTTTATAAGCAGTTACCTATCTCATTTCGTTTAGAATGGTTTTCTTTACCTTGGCACTGGCAATTTGAATGGGTGATTTTTTTTTTTTTTTGGTTCAGGTGTCCTGTGCATGTAGGATATTTAGCAGCCCTTGGCTTCTAACCACTAGTTGCCAAGGATACTCTTTCCCCCTTCATATGTGACATCTCCAAATATTGCCAGGTGTCCCCTGGTGAGCAAAATTGCCCCAAGTTGAGAACCACAGATTTTAAAATAAAAACTACATTTTCTTCCATGAGGAAATTTCTTTCGTTTTTGTACATATATTTGTTATAATTAATCTCTCTGGACAAATAAAGTCTTACAAGAGAAGTATCTGTTAACTTTTTTTTTTTCCTGTTAACCTTTCAATTACACATTTGAAACCCAAGAATGGAATGAGAATTCCATTAAAAGCAGAATCTCATAAAGTAAATGAGTCTTTTTGGTTAAGTTAGCTTGTCTTTTAATTGTTGTAGAAAAAACAGCCAAGGATAGTCTCTTGATTAAAATCATTGAACATAAAAGAAAAATTAACTCCTTCAGGTCATTTTTGGTAAAAGCTAGGTTGGAGGGAGGCAGCAGTAACTTCATTTTCTACATAAGGAATAATTTTTAAAAACTTTGCTATTTTGAAATGCTTCTGTTGAAAATGTTAAATTATTATATACTTTACCATTTTAAGCAATATTGTAACAAGTCAGGGTCATCATCCTAAATACTGCTTCTTATTGTTGGTAGTTATGGGATTGGGCTGAATTTCCAAAGCCACCCCTGAGTAGTTGCTTTTCCAAACCAACCCCTCTTATGCTGGCTTTTGCTGCCATTCGTTTCTCTCCTAAAACACTGAAATAGAGGTGAAAAAACCCAGTCCATTCCAAGGCATCCTCTTCCCAGCTATCTCATTGGGGCACTGTTTTCTGGCTTGTTTACCAAGCGCTGGTTAGAACTAATTTGGGAGTAGAGCTGGGTGGCTCAAGTCGGGCATGGATGGGGCAAAGAGGCCAAACTGGGAAAAAGTTCACATTTGGGCTGCTGTCCTGTGTATTTATGAAACATTGATTCTACTCTTTCCTAGTGATTCACACACAGAGCTTCAGTTCCCCAAAAGAACTCTTTTCTGCTCTTTGGTGCAACAAATTATGAAAACAGAGATTTTAAAGCACCTTAAGGATCAATGACTGGCTGCAAGTCATATTTAAGACCAGGCTTTTGATAAACCTTTTGCGTGGTAACTTAGAAATGGCAAGAAAAAGTTTCTCCGTGTTAATGACCCATTGTGGTTAACTGTTCACACTGTCATTGCAGTTTTAGACATGGAAGAAGCCTGTCACTCTAGAAGGATCTGAAACTACTGCAGTGATAAAAAAAATTGTACTCATTGTTTAAGGTACTCTGTACCGTGCCACTCAAATATTGACTGACACAGATTCACAATCAAGCTCTAATTTCTGAAAACAATATAGCTCACCTTGTACATATTAAGCAAATATCTCCCTGCATTTGGGGGAAAATAAACCCTAGGAATTATGCTTAATTCTAGCATGATTTAGGAGGAAAGAGGCAGCCTCTGCCTAGGCTTGTTTCAAACATAATAATGGCAGTGTGACCATACTCTCCCGTCCCTGGGAACCCCCTGGAATCCATTATTTATGTAGTGACCGCTATAAGTGAGTGACCCCTATAAGACACCCTCAGAGTGTGAGGCCCAAACTCAGGAGCTCTCGTCCAGCAACTGAGACCACAGCAGAGTGCTGTCCCCTCAGAGCCAGCCTGGGCTGCATCTGAAAACCACACCCTCAGTCCTAACTTGCTTACATTTGCTGTATTTTAATTTTACAAAGTACTTTTGTTACTGACTAGGGTTCTTGGCCTCCTTAATCAGTAGAAGTTGACAAGAGGCCAAACTTGGGCAAGGCTTTTGGGGGCTCCTCCTGCAGCAGGAGGGAACAGAAACAAGTAGGTTCCCTTGCTCACTCCCTGAGGAGGGTGAGCTGGCTCCTTAAATGGGGTGAGGGCAAGGGTGGATGCAGGGGTTAGGCCAGAGGGATGGCGTAGGTGGTCTGCCCACACCCTTGGCAGTGCTGTGTGGGTTTTTGCTCTTTTTGTATCTTGTTCATAAGTTGCCCCACTGTCCATTTATGTAGTTATTTTTAGTCCCTTACATATATATTTTTTTTCTTTTTTTTGTTACTTTGTTGCTCCAGGAGACGTTTGCCTAGGTGCAAGCACTACAGCAAAGAGCCCCAGACCCCAGCCTATAAGTCACTTTCACAAGGTCTTATTTTATGACAACCTCTCAGGGACATTTACACACCATTGCCTCGAGACAGAGAAATTTTCATGTCTACAGATCCACAGTCTGCATGCTTTGATATAGGAAACTGCTTAGATAACAGAATGGGGAGGATAAAGACCAAAGTTCATTACTTCTCAGGGAGTTTGAGATGTAACATTCAGATATGGAACTCCAAAAGGAAGAAGACAAAGCTAATGTTTTATCAACCTGACCACATCCCTAAGTGTTGAGCTATTTCCATGTTGGACAAAACAGCAGTGTGGCCTAATTTTGTAGCAAGAATTTCATTTAATATTGTTCCCAAATGAGATTCCTGTAAAACGAATATTTGAGAAATCATTTACAGACTTCTCCATAAAATTAACATTAAAAGCTGACCATCTTATTAGTGCTTGGAAATCCAGTTTCACCTTGAGATACTACTGCATTCTGACTTGAATCACAAAGAATCCAATTTCATTTCTTATTTCAAAATTGTAATGATGAGCTTAAGAAATTTAGTTTGAGGTGAGGATTTTCTTATGAATGCCTTCAGTCAAGGCTTTCCAAACTTTTTCAGTCTGGCACATCTAGAGATCAATAGTATTTATGTTGGTTTTTTTTTTGATTGATACAGTTAATTTATTGTTTCAAATTACAGCAGTGATTCAGTTACACATATATTGAATATACTTCTTCATTCTTTTTATTATAAGATATTGAATATAGTTCCCTGTGCCGTACAGCAGGTCCTTGTTAACCTATTTTATACATAGTAGTATGTACATGTTAATCCCAAAATCTTAATTTCTTTCCCATCTCTCTACCTCCCACCCTGCTATACCCTTTGATAACCATAAGTTTTCTATGCCTGAGAGTCTCTTTCTGTTTTATAAATAAGTTTGAATCACTTTTTTTTTTAAGATTATACATAAGTGATATCATATATGCCAGGGGCCCCCAACCTCCGGGATTTAATGCCTGATGATCTAAGGTGGGGCTGATATGCTTGAATCATCCCCAAACCATTCCCCCCCTTCGAGTCCGTGGAAAAGTTGTCTTCCATCAAACTGGTCCCTAGTGCCAAAAAGGTTGGGGACCACTGATATATGTGACCATTTGGACAGTCTAGGAGGTTTCCTGCAAACTTAAAATAATAGCTTGAAAGGTGAACATCCTTCACTGAGGTGCTTTTGTTGAGTTAGTGTGAATTCTGTCTGTAGCGGGAAACCTGTAGTAACGGTCTACCTGAGGGCTACACATACAAGAATACGTCTTCCACTCATTTTTTTGGAATTCTTCTTGGACACTGAAAACTATCTAGCCAAGGTAAATGTATTCATGTTTTTTTCAAAATGTGAGTGCCGCATTAACCTAAGTGGTGACTGAAAATAAGCACTCTCATAGAAGGTATTTTTATGGCTGTAAATTTGACACTAGCAAGGCAACTTTCTCCATGAACCTGAACCATGCCAACTATGTTCTGAGAATACCATTAAAATTCCCCTTCTGGTAATGTGAAATGTGGCCCTTAGATCCGAGCGAGTTCAAAAGACAGAGTAAGACTCATAAATGGAAAACCCAAAAGAGAATGAAAACACCCAGGTTGTTCTGCTTTTAAGAATAAGAGTGTTACTGATAAAACCAGCTCACATTTTAATAACAAATAAGAACTCAACTTTTTTTAAGCTGAATTTTAATGAGTAAAAATAAATCCCTCACAGATGAAGTTTACATAATGACCTATGGCTGAAAATGAAGTTGTAATTTTTCTTGCTCACATGATTTTTTCCCTTCTCTGTTCTGATTTCTCTCAGTAGAGCTTTTATAACAGAAAAAAACAACTGGTATTTCTCCTCATGCCCCCTTATCTCACTCTAATAAAAAGCAGGAAAAAAACAGATTAAAACAACTGTATTAAACGTTCACTTTTGTGTTATCAGATGCATTTCATTCATTCCAGGGCAGTCAGAGAGAAAAAAAAACAGGCAGGTTGGTTTTTAAGCTGTCTCACATTGACACTCCCAGCTGTGCCAGGAGTGCCCACTGCTTGGTTAGCAATACTCAGTCTGGAAAGTGGCCCCAAAGGTGTGCGTGGCCGTGGCTCGCTCAGCAGAGCCTGCCCTGGGCTCCTTCCCCAGGGCAGCCCCCATGCGCTGGAGCTGGATGTAGAAGGGCTGCTATCAGCTCCCAGCTGAGCAAGCAGGCGAGGAGCGAGCACTCGCCGCTACAGGTCTTTACTGTGTGGTGACAAGTTTCACAATCATGCTGATGATCCGTGACCCTCGAGGACAGGTGCACAGATCTATGCTTGGGTTTTTTATCTTATCCTGGAGGAGCTGGTCAAGTTCACAACGAAGTTCCTTCACTAATTCAGCCACCTAAAATGAAAGTTGCAATGTAAGCAGTGCTTGGACCACCAGGAGAGGATATGTGGTTAAAGGAAATTCTCCAGTTGTGGTGATCATTGTTCTAGGTCTCTGCTATTAATTCCATGGGGGGAGAAAGAAACACATTTTTTCCCTCTAAAAGTGCTTCTAAAGTTTCTTGATGCAATTATAGGAACATACCGCTCTGTAGTGTACTAACTGGGGACCATTATAAAAAGGCTCCTCTGTCACATCGCACTTAAAGAAAAGATTAAATCCAGAAATGGCTTTTATGCAGTGTTCTGCAAGTTAAAGCTTGGTCAGCTTTTACAATTAGCTCCGAGAGGAGAAGCAGGAAAATGGAGAATTAAAAATGGTGGACATTAAACCAAAAAAATCTCTTTAACTTTGGGATTTTTATGCATTGGCTGGTGAGGAGGTGGGGTGGGAGACAGCACCACATTGCTTGTGCTGGTGCAGCGCCACTGTGGACGTCTTACCAACATCTGTCTGGCTCCCCCTCCACTGTGTGGTGGCCCTGGAGTAGACACTCTGATCTAATCACATAGGCTCATGCCATGCACCAGAGTGAACGGTTCAGGGGATTCAGGCCTTAGAGGCCATGACATTCTTCAGTGACAGGAACCGGTTTAGAAGAAGAGGAAAGCAGCTTTCAGGAAAGCAGCATTCCGTCTCCACTTTTGGGCAGTATGTGCTGCATGGACATGAGGCAGGAGCTACAGCCATCCTATACCAGGGGCCAGTCAGGCTTTTGTCGTTAAACAGTTGAATCAAACCAACCCTGCCTGGGCCTCCTGACCTGTACTGTCCCATGTGGCTAATCTCATGGCACATGAAATGTGCCTGGTCTAAACTGAGATGTACTGTGATTATAAAATACATACCAGATTTTGAAGACTTAGTATGAAAAAGAATATAAAAATTTCAATTTTTTATATTGATTACATGATATAATGAAAACTTTTTAATGTTTTATGCTATAGAAAATATTAAAATTATGCTATATAAAATACATTAAAATTAATTTCACCTATTTTTTAAAATGTGGCTACTAGAAAAATTATTAGGTATGTGCACATATATTTTTCCTAGACAGTGCTGCTTTAGACTTTAAAGGGAATTCATTGGTGTATTTCACTGTAATGTTTGAATTGGTATTTCTGCCCCCTGCAATAGAAGATTAGAAGATTTCCAACAGATGCAAATGTTAAAATTTTTTCTTGAATATACTCTCCCTTAAATGTTTTCTCGAGACTCCATATACTAATTTGAGGCCTGAGAATAAAAACATTTAGACCCATTATCTTTTTTTTTTTTTTAAATGGTGGCTGTGGAATCAGGGTAATTTTTACTTACTTCTGCTCATCTGTGTTTTCTTTGAATCTATATTTCTATTACAGAAGGCTCCAACACCTCACTCACGGCTTCTGTCCTTTCACACCACTGTCCTGGGCTTTCCCTCCCAGTGCACTTCTTCAGCTCTTACCACAGCTCCACCCTGGCCTTACTTCAGCCTCAGTCTTGCTCAGTGTCCCCTGCACACGCGTCATTCACTCTAACTCATCCCTGTTGTCCTTGTTCTCTGAATGAATGCCCTGTAGTCCATATTATCAGAGCCCCATCCCTTACCTGATGGGAAGCGGCTGCAAAGCGGATCCAACCATCATCCAAGGAAACAACAAACTCTCCCTTTTGGAGCTGCACATTCACCTGGCCTCCTCCAAACAAGACCAGTGGGTACACAGACACCATGCTGCAGTCTCGGATGAACACGCGACTCGTTTTGATCTTCTCGTGGTACACCAGGTAGGGACTGTCAAAGCGTCTGACCTGGAACACGACAGTGATGTCACTGGCGACATACGCAGAATCCCACCAGCCCCGGGGATTTACCTGTCACCTGTCCAGTGACCCCCCAGATGACCGTCAGCCTGCACCTTCCCCTCAGCTCTAGCCTTGTACTCGCAGCTGCCTACTGGATGTCTGCACCTGGACAGCTAACAAGTATCTTGGACTGCTTATGTTCAAGGGAACTCTCCATTTTCCCATGCTTGTCGGGTTCACTATCTCAGTGAGTAAGACTGCCATTCACCCAGTTGCTCAAGCCCCAAATTTAGAAGCATCCTTGATTGCTTTCTCTCCCTCGCTCTAGCTCTATCATCACTAAGTCCTGATGGTTCTATTTTCAAAATACACAATGAACTGACATAGTCTCTCCACTTCTAGTCACCACCTCGTACAAACCATCATCTCATACAGACCACTGCAGTGGCTTCCTATGTACTTGCCCCTTTGCATCCTCACAGTTTCTTTTCCATACGGTGGCCACAGTTACCTTTTAAAAACCAGTTAGGGCTCAAAACCCTCCAGAGATTTCCCAAGGATAAAATCTTAGATCTTTACTGTGGACTACAAGGTCCTACAGGACCTGATCCCTGCCTGCTTATCCCAACTCTTCCGTCACCGCCACCCCTAACCTTCCCCCTCATTTGCACTGGTTGCCTTCTTGCATTTGCTGGAACACACCAAATGTGCTCTCATCTCATGGTCTTTGCATTTATTTCCCCGGCTTGGAATGTTTTCTTTTTAGATACCTGCATGACTTGCCCTTTACTTCATTTAGGACCTGTCCAATTATTTCTCCTCAGAGTTCTTCCCTGACCACACTATATAAAACAGCTCCTCTTGGGAGGGGGAGGGATAAATTAGGAATATGAGATTAATAGATACCACTATATATAAAAGATAAACAACAAGGATTTACTGTATAGCACAAGGAACTACAGTCAATATACGTAGTAACCTATAACAAATGAATCTGAAGGTATATACCTTATTTACAGTATTGTGTTAATTTCAACTATAGTTAAAAAAACAAAAAAAACCCTCTCCTGTCACTCTCAATATCTTATGGTTTTATTTTCTAACATCTGTCATTAACCTGAGATTGTTTACTTATTTCTTGCCTGTCTTCCCCTCTAGAACGTAAGCTCCCTGAGGGCAGAGATCGTGTCTCCCTGGCTCATCTGCTGTCCTCCATGGCCTAGAACAGTGCTTGGCACAGAGGTGGTGACAGGTACTGATTGGATGCATGGATGACTTAGATTTACTGCAGAAATGTCATGGTAAACTCAGGAGAGGAGTGGAGATAACTTGGGCCCCTGGTTGCTAAGTACACATGCAGTGGACAGGGCAGATGATCTCCTAGTCTTCAGACTCTTCTGAGCTTAAGGAGTTTTTCATGCTTTGTTGATACTTCATTTAGTAGTTCCAGGGGTTGACCAGCCCTCACACTTCAAACTCTCTAAATTCTCTTTTCCTCCATCTCTTTATCAAGATGAAGCTTTGTTGAACATCTGCCTTCATGCTGGCGAGGCACTGTGCTAGACATTGAGAATGTGGAAATGAAAAAAATTCAATTCCTGTCTTCAGGAATTTGAAAAGTCTATGAATGAGACATACCATAAACCATAAAAGAATGTGATAAATGTAACAGTAGAAAAACGCATACTATACAGTGGTGGAACAGGAGTAAGGAGCAACTTGGAGAGGAGCACTGGGCTTGAAGGATAAGGAGCCTGCTGGGGAATGAGAATGCCACTCCAGGCACAGAGAAGAGCGCGTCCTGTGCCATGGCTCTGGGAGATACTGTCGGAGGTCTGGTGTTGCCTGGCGCATAAAGAATGACAGAGGGACCTGGGGCAGGGGAACGTGGTCTAAGAAGGGGAGCGATGTGAAAGCTTATAGGAGAGTTTACAGTAGACTCCACATACAAAGAGACTCCACAGATGAAGAGTTTTAAACAACGGTATGACATGAACAAAGGTGTGTTTTGTAGAGGTGGGCTTCCCTCGTGACTCAGACGGTAAAGAATCTGCCTGCAGTGCAGGAGACCTGGGGTCCAAAAGACCCCTGGAGAAGGGAATGGCAGCCCACTCCAGTATTCTTGCCTGGAGAATTCCATGGACAGAAGAGCCTGGTGGGCTAAGAGCCTGCGGTCCAAGAGGCCACAAAGAGGTGGACATGACTGAGTGACTAACACTCATGACATGATCAGAGGTGTGCTTTGTAAAGGTGACTCTGGAAGCAGCAG
The DNA here is from genome assembly GCF_033118175.1 of Dama dama. Classification (NCBI taxonomy): domain Eukaryota; kingdom Metazoa; phylum Chordata; class Mammalia; order Artiodactyla; family Cervidae; genus Dama; species Dama dama. The sequence goes on along the minus strand of NC_083691.1, from coordinate 82,327,532 downwards.
TATAAAGGGTTAGAGAGCAAGCAACGGAAGTAAGATTAGTACTTCAGGCAAGAGACAGATGTCTGGGGTCTGAACTGAGGAAATGGCAGCAGGGACAAGAGAAGTGGGCAAATCTGAGATATGTCAAAAAGGTGGAATTGTTGGGACCTGGTGACCAATTAGATTAGCATCAGGAGAAAAGAAGCAGGGTTTATGTGACTCCAGGGTTCCAATTTGGTACCATTTCACCAAGAGAGGGAACAGAGAGGAGTGAATTCAGAGATAATGAGTTTGGTTTTGCAGCTTTTGAGTTTGAGGCAACAAAAAGGCACCCAGATGGTGATTTCTAGCAAGAAGTCAGAGAAAAAACCAAGGATGAGAGACATCTGGAGTTTGTGCCAACATGTAGGTGGCAGTTAGAACTACAATGGTGTGCTCTGGTGGTTCAGGAAGATTATGTGCCCGGCAGTAAGAACATAAGGACAGGGACAGAACCATGATTTCAGAGCAAGGGAGGAGAATCTAGTAAAGGAGCTAGAAGGGGATGATCAGAGAGACAGAAGTGATATTTCAGAAGCAAAAAACATTAAAGATAGTGTCAAGAGGTAGGGAGGTCAGCAGTGTCATATACTACATGAGTCAAGAATGATGAGAAGCCGGAATTTGTTCCCAAGATTTGACAACTTTCAAGTTATTCACGACTTCTGATGAATTTAGTGGGGTGATGGGAGCAGAAGCTGCCCAGCAAGAGGCTGAAGGAAGAGTGAGAGCTGAGAAGGCTGGATCAGAGTATAGGTCAAGGCCTCTTAAGGCACAGATGGAGGCACAGGATTACATCACAACCTCTTAAGTCACTTCTGCAAAGAAATAATTTTCTACCTGAAAGCAGGCTTAATAGTTCAATTTCTAGCACATCTGTGCTTATTCAACCTTTCCCAAGTCAGCACCTAAGGACAGCAAGTGGTAGAACAAAGTTTGGGTGAATTAAGGGACTGTTTCTCACCCCAGGACCTGCCACATGTAAAAACAGCTGACCCTTGAACAAACAGGCTTTGAACCATGTGGATCCACTTACACTCGGATCTTTTCAGTAGCTAGTACTACAGTACTACACAATCTGTGTTGGCTGAATCTGTGGACGTGGAAGCTGACTGTAATTTTACCCAGCCATCCTGACCTGATAGTTCACCGATGAAGGGTGAATGTGTACGTATCCATCGTTCTTGGTGACAAACTTCAACTCATCTGATTTTGGCTGCATTCTGACAGCTCCGGTACTGGTCTTCTGAAATTTCCCCTCTGGGCTTTTCACCTAAACAATACATAGTTATAAGAAAAAATAGATATATGTATTTCCATTGTAGGGTATATTCAGACACAAAACCAATCTTGTTTGAATGCCTTTGCTGCGTCTTCCCTCTTGGTTTCCTTTTGAAAGCAGTATAAGCATGCTTGCTTTGTTTCTCTAACCATGAAGAAGTGTGGATATGAGCGCAGTAGTCCTGGGTGAGTCCATGGGGGGAAACCATGCTGATGTTTCAGGTGTGCCCTGAGTATCGGGGAAAGAGACCTGCTGGCAACACCAGCCAGGAGTCCGCTGACACTTCCAATACCAGTCCAGTACTTCCAAATGAATTTTTCAAAACAGTAATAAAAAAGAAAATAAACTCTATGAATGAATAGACTGTTTCACTTGAAACAACTGAAAAGCTTATGTGCACACACGTACCCCATATTTACTGCAGAAAGTAACAGTACTGCGTAATACAGGGAACAATATTCAATATCTTATAATAACCTATAATGGAAAATAGTCTGAAAAAATATATATAACTGAATCACTGTTCTACACCTAAAACACAATACTGTTAATCAACTATACTTCAATAAAATATATATATATACTAGCAAAAATCTCTTGTAATCTCATGATTAAGAAATAACTATTTGAGAAACACTTTAGTTTTCTATTAGATTTTTATAATATAGAAATGGAGGCAAATGAACGATATAAAATATATACCAAAACTAATATAGGATCATTTTTCCATATTTTCTAAAACATAATTCTAAATTAGCACCTCACTGTAATGACATATAATAATTTAACCAATAAATTCCCTATTATTAGAGTTTTAGATCATTCATTCTAGTGCTATTTATAATTGCAAACATTCTCCTAGCTGTATCTTCACATAAATATGCAATTATTTTCTAATAATAAATCCTTAGAAACAAAACTGCTATCTAGAAAGGGTGTATCAATTTATACTCTTACCAAGAGTAGAAACATTCATTTAAAAAAAATTGTCAAATCATAATCACCCAAAGTCCACAGTTTACGTTAGGGTTCACTTTTGTTGTTGTATATTCCAAGGGTTTGGACAAGTGTGATACGTGTCTATCATTATGGTATCATGCACAGTATTTTTACTGCCCTAAAAATCTTCTGTGTTCTGCTTATTCATCCCATCCACCCCTGATGTTTTAATTGTCTCCATTGCTTTTACTTTAAAAAAATCATTTGGAGAAGTTGCAAATGGTTTCAAAAACATGCAAGCACTAAGCAAAACTAAGCCATAAATGAATCGACAGATGTCAACTGAGTATGTAACAAAAAGTTAAATGAGACGTGCTTCAGTACTCTAACAAATTCACATTCTAAGTTTGACAGGGACGAAATAACCAAACCTCAAATAAAAGTCCAACAGTCCATTCAGGAATGGTTTCCAGAAGAGATCACAGATGTCCCATGGCAAAGCACTGACTTGATTTTGTTCTTATCTAATTTTAGTCCAGAGTAGACGGCATAATGGGAGTTGTAGCAGAATCAAATTTCGACCTAAGCCTAGGTTAGTTATGCACAGACTGGCTGACAGTGACATTTATGCCCATTTTGATTTCTGGAATGTCATGTCAGAAGGATTAAAAAGGCACCTTCTTTTATATAATGAATGTGTTCTTAAAGATTCTATATCTAAACACATTTGGGGAATTGAAGGATTGGAAATATAAACTAAGTTTAAAAGGCTGTGTGTGTGTGTGTGTATCTTTAGATGATTAATGTGAGTGTCTTAACTTATGTCTCTTGGCTACAAAGCCAACAAACAAGAAGTGGGAGGACCAGGAAAACATTCTGTTACCTGCACTACATTCGGATACAGAGCAGCACACAGCATTGCTGATATCAACTTGGGGTTCTCAGCGTTTGAGTTTGCCTGTGAGAGAAATACAGCGTTAATCTTATAAATAATGTGGCTATTTCCGTCTGTGCCTTGGAATTTACTATTGTATTTCTTTTGACTTCTATCTTAAAAGCATCTGAAAAATGGACTACATTCATACAGGATCCATTCCAAGAGGCCCACAATTACTTTCACGATCTCTGCAAAGCAGTTATAAAGACAGTGTTCCTAAGGATCAGTGGAGAGAAAGATTCTGGTTTGTGAGATGTTCACAATTTCCAGAAAGTATTAACTGCACTGAGAGTGACATCAGGTTCATCTTGAATTGTTCTTCCTATAGTTAAATATAAAACTATCCTTGGTTTGAAAAAGGCTGGTCTGATTAAGAAGACATTATTGGAAAGTCTGCTCTATCTCTGATGGACTCACCAAAAATAAATGTAAATAAAAAACAGCAGAAGCAACAAGCAGCAGAAAAACCCTTGTTTTTATGAGTGTTAGTTGACATTTGTGGAAAGAAGAAAATCAAGAATGCCACTAACCTATTGCTCCTAGGGCTTAAGTGAAGAAGGCCTACAGGTATTCCTCGGGTAATAGATTAAGTATATGATCATTAAAGAGAAATAAGAGCTAACTGCATACATTTTACCTCTTCTCCTGTGGCATCCAATATACCATCTCCTCCTCCTTGGGCCCTTTTCTCAATTTCCCTTGCTCGGAGTCCCTCCTTAACAAAGCCTATGTCCGATAACAGTTCAGTGAACTGTCGTTTCAGGCTTGCCATTTCCTGAAACAAGTGGAGAAAGTCTTTAAGCAGAGACACTGACACATTAAAGGCAAGAATGACTACAAAAATGAATTACTTCAGTGGATAGTGGACTCATGGGTTTACCAGGCAAGTATGAAGAATATCTTGTCTGTTCATTCCCAGAAGGGCAGTTTTCATTTATACAAACCAGCAGACAGAGTAAAACTGTTACACAGAAATTCACAAATTTCAGAAAATCCAAAGATCATTTAATTGTAAATTATGTTTTAAAAAAAAATTAATTGGATTTTGCACAGGTCTGATTTTTTCTGGCAATGCTTAGGACAGCCAGAAATGTAGTTTACTGTGTTTGGAACCCTAACTCAAGGTGCTGTGACCCTGTTCATTTCTCCTACTTCCTTTCTGCTGGGGTCCTTATAGTGCCTTCTCTGAGCTTAAAGTGGTTGGCATTCTCTCTCAATGGATGCAGAATACCCACCTCAGAAACCTTCCCTTTCTCTTACCCTGTGGACTTGCTGGCTCGCATTTTCCCCTGGGAATAGGAATACTATTAAGTGGTTCAGATTTACACACCCATTCTGTAGCTGAGCACAAGTGTGAGAATGAAAAACACAAACCTCTTTTTGGCTTCTGTTCAAATACTGGCTATCAGACAACACAAAAGCAGATGATGCCAATCAAAGGAATGGAGAGCTAAGCGATGGTACTCTGTCTCTGATGACAGTTTAAGTGTTTTCTTGGATTGTCTCAAGTACAGATGGATAACACGGCAAAAATACAACTGGGATTCAAATATCCCAGAGTTCTTTTTTTTTTTAATCTTAGTTGTTATTTTTTATTTTTTTTTCAGTTTTATTTATTTATTTATTCATTTTTTTACTTTATGATATTGTATTGGTTTTGCCATACATTGACATGAATCCGCCATGGGTGTACATGTGTATTTCATGACAAGCTTTCATTGATATCTTATTAAACTAATTCTATACTCTAAGCTAGAATGTAGTAAAAAGAGGTAATGGATGAACCTCATAGATCACTGAAAAATCTAAATACAGCCTAAGGAAAAAGATTAAATTTAGCAAATATATATATAAAAATATAATTTAAAAGATATTTTTTACACTTAAAAGTCTTAAGGACTCAAGGAAATATTTATTATTGCACTTTACATATAAAATACCTTTAGACCAGTGGTTCTCAACCCTTGCAGCATATGAGAATGACTTGTTGAATTCACAACAAGGAGAATAAACAGATAGATGCTCAGGCCCTACCCCTAGAGATTCAGATGTAACTGGCCTGGGATGGAATTTGGGCATTTTGCATTTTTTTTAAAGCTTCCTCAGGTGAATCTAATGTGTGGCCATGATTGAAAATCACTGCTTTTGTTATACTTAGATTAAAGCCAGAGCCTCTGTCTTCTCCAAATGTCTCTTTGTAGTATACCTAAAGACAGAGAAGGAGGAAGGCAAATACTGGGATGGTTTTGAGGTCTCTTACTTCACTGTCAATAAACAAACTCATTCATTCATGCATTCAATGAATTTTACCAGGCATCAACTATGTTCTAAGTACTCTTCTAGAACTGAAGAAAACATAAAATGTCTGCTCTGACAGTTCTTATGGGGTAGAGAGGTAACTAGTTGTCAGGTATGAACATTAGTTTTGTGTTCTATTCCAAAACATCATCTAATATGGAAAGAAAGTCCTTCCACCTCCCTACCCTCAAAATTTGAGTGAAATGGAGGCTCTATAAATACATACACCGTTATTATTCTGGATTTTCATGCTACTATGGAAAGGGGCCCAAAATATTGTCACAACAGAAGACAGAGCCCTGTCTATTATTACACAGAAGATAATAAACCTTTCTCATGTACTCGTTATTGACATAGTAGCCTCTGATGGATAGAAGAATTAATAAAGAAAATCTGGCTCACTATTTGTTCTTTGGTTTTAGGGAGAAGGTAAGGGGCTTGGGGATGGTCATAGATCCCTTCAGACTCGATGAAAGCTATGTTCTCTTTGTCCAGGATAGTGCACGTATGTGTAAGGGCGTGACTTTGCAAACAATTTCAGAGGGTTATGGATCCAGGTTAAGGATGTTTGGTAAAATCACTGAAAAAAGTGACTTCTAGTAAGCAGTAATCTTCAGAATGGCTACATTCCGGTAGCCTCCATGTAAGTTAAACACAGATTCACTGAGAAGAGGAAAAACGGGTGAATTGAAAGGTTCAGCACAGAAGGCCTCATGTCATAGTTCAGGAGTCTGTTTTACACAGCTGGTGAAGCCAAGCATATTCCAAAAATAATATTTTCAATGTCCAGGTAGGACAAGCAAGATAAAGTTGCAGCACCCTCTGGTGCACTACTACAGTAAATGAATGAAAACAAATTTCCACAGAAACAACTCACCTGAAGAACTCTTCCTGACAAGAAGTTTTGTCTGCAGTAATTATAACTTGCACGCATACCTTCTTTCATACTTAGTTGCCATCCCTAAATTTTGGAGAAAATCAAAATGTTATTCTGTCTTTAGTGCCAACTCTGGTAATAAACCGCAGCTATTGGCCTATATACTTACCTTATATGCTCGTAGAAGGGCCAGATAATCACTGTTTGCAAATGCAAATTCTAGCTTTTTCTGGTTAGCTTCCTCTTTTTTATCCCAGGGAGATACCTAAAGGAAGAAAGCCAGGTTTGAAGGACACATTTTATCCAAGGTTTCAAGTGGCACTTTGCTACCACTGAAGTCAGGTGCTTGGGAAGTGCGTCGTGTGAGTCAGAGTATAAAGTGGGTGACTGGTTAAAAGTAATTATGGTGGTTAAGTCCTTATTGTCTGTGTGAGTCCGTCTGCCCACTCAAAATAACCTCTATTGGGTCTTTTACTTCCTAGTGGCAAGATGTCAAAGAGCTACTCACTCTAAAAGCTACATCTAAAATCCAAGATTCTGTTAACTGTGATATCTTCATTTTACAGACTCTTTTTCATCTTTTATACTTAAGTCTCCCCTATTTCTATACCCATAATTCATCCTCTTAAAAATACAGGTTCTCCTTTTCCCTAGAAATTAGTGACATTAACTGAGAACCTAATTTTCACTGCCTTCTTTCACTATAATATACACATGTATCAGTACAAGGTACACATGTATTAATACTAAAGATACCAGCATGTTACACTGAGGCCCTAGTATCACACTGAAAGTCATTCTAAACGAACTATGGTGCTTCTTTCTAAATTTGTATATCTGCACACCTTTATAGCCAACACAATAATATTAAAATTTTATTTATTTCTACTTGAAAATAAAATTTCTTCTGTTTTAGGAAGGCTAGTGGGGAAAGGATTACATTTGGGAATTAACATTAGGCTTACAGAACCCAGCAAAGGACGGGTGTTCAGTTTTGGCTAAGGGTGACACCAGTATTTCTAATGAACAATTTCTATATTCCAGTAAAAGAAAACAGCCAATGAGAGGTTATTTAGATTATGTGAGAATAGGCACTGGAGGTCTTGCTCACATCAATACTGACCGTATGTTGCTGAGTAAGCTCCATTACCTAGTCTGGTCCTTCGTTTTGTTATCTGTTGTTAAATGAAGGGGCTGAACTAGGGTCTTTTTGTAGATCTGTGAGTTTACAATTCCATGAAGTATAACATTAAAACTGAAGAAAATTATTACATCTATCTATTCCCCTATCTATCTGAGATAAGCCCTGGTGAAAATAAAGGCAGAGTGACACTCTACCCAATAATAGCTAAATATTCATTCTCAAGTCTACATGGGATACTTTCCAGGATAGAGCATATGCTTAGCCATAAAACAAAGGTCATAATAAGTTTTAGAGGACTAAAATAATAAAAAGTATATTCTCTGATCACAACAGAATGAAATTAGAAGTCAATAACACGAAAAAATTGGGAAACTCATAGATGCATGGACATTAAACAACACATGCCTAAATAACCAATGAGTGAGTCATAGAAGAACTGGAAAGGGAAATTAGAAAATACTTGAAATGAATGAAAATGAAGACACAACATACCAAAACTTATGGGATGCAGCTAAAGCCGTCCGCAGAAGAAAATTTATAGCTGTATATGTCTATATTAAAAAAGAAGAAAGATCTCAAATCAATAACCTAACCTTTCACTTTAAGACACTGGGAAATGAACTAAAACTGAAACAAATAGAAGAAAATAAATCACAGAAAGTAGTAAAATAGAGAACAGAAAAACAGTAGGGAAAAATCAATGAAAGCAAAAGCCAGTTCTCTGAAAAGATCAACAAAATTGACAAACCTTTAGGCAAGCTGATCAAGAAAAAAAGAGAGAAGGCTCAAATTACTAGAATCAGAAATGAAGAGGGAAATTACTACCAAGCTCTCAGAAATAAAAAGGACTATAAAATACTATGAATGTATATTAATAAGTTAGGTAATTTAGCTGAAATGGACAAATTCCTAGAAAAATGCAAATGACTCAAAAAGAAACAGATAATCTGAATACACCTGTAACAAGTGAAGAAGCTGAATTATTTAAAAAACTAACCACAAAGAAAAGCCCAGGTGACTTCACCACTGAATTATACCAAGCATTTAAAGTATTAATTCCTCACAAAATCTTCCAAAAAAAAAAAAACAGTTGGCAAGAACACTTCCCAAATTATTATGTGGCCAGTATTACTCTGACAGCAAAGCCAGATAAAGACATCACAAGGAAGGAATACTACAGACCAGCATCTCTCATAAATATGATGTAAAAATCCTCAAAACACTAACAAAGAACAAAGTTGGAGGACTCATACTTCCTGATTTCAAAACTTACTACAAAACTATTCGAGTTTTGTATTTTGAATCAAGATAGTGTGAAACTGGCATAAGTAGACATATAATTCAATGGAATAGAATTGAGAATTCAGAAATAAAACCATGTATTTATGGTTAATTGATTTTTTACAAGATGCAAAGACCATCCAATGGGGAAAGAGTAGCCTTTTTAACAAATGGTGATGGGACAACTGGATAGTCACATGCAGAAGAATGAAGTTGGACTCTTACTTCACATTATATACAAAAGCTAACTCAAAATGGAGCAAAAACCATAATGTAAGAGCTAAAACTACAGAACTTTTAGGAAAAAATATACAGATACATTTTCATTACTCTGGATTTGGCAATGAATTTTTAACCATTATAGCAACAGTCTGAGCAAAAAAAACTGAATAAACTGGAATTCATAAAAATAAAAACTTTTGTATTTCAAAGAACAGATCAAGAAAGTGAAAAAGGCAAACCACAGTACAGGAGAAAACATTTGCACATCACATATCTGTTAAGGAACTTATATCCAGAATATATAAAGAATGCTTAGAATTCAATAATAAAAGGACAAATAACCCAATTAAAAAATGGGCAAACTATCTGAATAGACATTTCTTGTCAGATATACAAATGGACAAGAAGAAAATGAAAATGTGTTTAATACCATTAGCCATTAAAGAAATACAGATCAAAGACCACAAATTCACAGCAGGTAGGGATAGTTAAAAGAAAAAAGTCAGATAATCGTGTTAGTAAGGATGTGGAGAAATTACAATCCTGATAAAATGCTGGTGAAGTGTAAAATACAGCTACTCTAGAAGAGTCTAGAAGTTCCTCAGAAAGTTAAATAAACAGCTAGTATTTGACCAAATTATTTTACTCCTAGGTCTTACACCTAAGACAAATGAAAACATATGTTCACATAAAAACTTGTACATGGAAGTTTATAGCCAAAGGTGGAAACAATCCCAAATGTCCTTCAAGTGCTGCATGGATAAACGAAATGTGGCACGCCCACACAAAGGAATATTACTTGGCCATAAAAGGAATGGAGTACTGATACATGCTATAACATAGATGAATCTTAAATTCATTATGCTAAGTGAAGAAGTATTATACTGTTTCATTAATATGAGATGTCCAGTAAGAGGCAAATCTATGAACACAGAAAGCCAGCTGGTGGTTGCCTGGGGATGGAGGAGATGGGGAGATTGGAGGGAAATAGGAGTGACAAATAAGCTTTTTTATGAAGTGATAAAAACATTGTAAACTGACTAGGGTGATGACTGCACAATGATAAAAACTACAGTGCACTTTAAATGGGTGAATTATATTTCAATAAAGCTGATAAAATTATAATCCAATGTATTTATTGTTTTTAAAATCATGCAGGGACACTTTTTTTATTTTACTATAATGGGCAAGTAAAGGAGATACAGAAAAAGCATATTTAGATGATTTAAATAAGCTGGATCTCTAGTTCTTAATCTACTTGGGACATGGATTTCTTTGAAGATCTGGTAAAAGTTTTAGACATGGTGCCTTGAAAGAGTCACATAGAATACACTCAGAAGAAAAGTTTTAAGAAGTTCACATAACCCTGAAACACCCCCATGGTTCCCTTAGACACTTATGGACTCCAGCTGAGATGAATGCTGTTTACTTACAAAAGGAGACTTAAAAGCTAAACTGGCAGCAATGGTGAGAGCAGGATCCAAACATCGGAAGATAGACCCAAACAGCATTAGTTTGCCGATTCTCACATCTACAGGCAGAGAGGCCAAGTGATACCCTAGAGGGGTCAGTGTTTCGTCTGGAGTTAATGCTCCCAGGTCTCGTAATCGTATTTTTGAGGCACGAAGAGAATCAGTGTGCGGGGGTTCAATGAGCCGAGAGAACACAGACTGGAGATTGTGAGTGCTAAACATCTCTAAAATTTTAATTCTGAAAGAAGAAAACAAAACAGTTTGTCAATTTTATTTCTGGTGGGATGACACAAAGAAGTAAGCTTCTGCCATGAATGAAAATAATTTATAATTTCCCAAATATATGCTTTTATAAACCAAACAATGCCAGTTTAAATAAATTAAAAAAAAAAAAAAAACCCTCTTATGTCTTGTACTTCTCCTAGCAATAAACTGCAGAAACACTTTCAGGTTCTGAAATTTAATGAGATTCAGAATATATTTCTCTCTATAAACTTCCAAAATACTTCCCTCTGTAACAGTGGATTCAAATCACAAAATAACATTGAAATGACCCACCTACTCCTTCCCACGTCTGAAACTGCACAGTAATTGTTTGTGAAATTAATGCGCATTGTGTCCTGCCTGTGGCAGCTCTTGAAAAGCTGTTTTTAAATTATAAATTTAGGTAATTTTCAAAAGAGAAAAATTTAATATGTGAAAAGTTCATTTCACTTATAATTCCTTTACATTTTTACTAATGTAACAGGGACCTCAAAATACACCAGTTGGATAAAAGAAGAGCATAATATCTTTGTACAAGCAACTTTTTTCCCTTTGGGGTAACATACTATGGGCATTCTCCCTCAAAATAATGACCCAGTCAAAGGGCATGGATAGCTTTAGAGTTCTTATATAATGCTATGAAAATTTCCAGAAAGGCTGAACCAAAGGTTTTCCAGCTTCAGTAACATCAAGTTTAATCATTCATTCACTACATTCTATTTTATGATATTTGTTCTTGTTTGTTCACCAGGTAAATAATGGTGTTTCAAGTTGCTTTTGTTCACTTTGTTCTAATTGATAATGAGGGTGTAGATTTTCCCCTGTGATGATTTAATTTTGGTGCTGCCCTAGCAGAAATTTCTTGGTAAGTTAGATTACTTTCTTGACTTATAAGTGTTATTCTTAAGCTCTATTTTAAGGCCACCCTCTGCAATGCAAGAGATCTTAACATGAAGCAATATGGTAAAGGCAACACTGAAGAGCTCTTTGCAAATGAATGAGTTCATCCAAGTGCATGTTTAGCAAAACATCTCGTACTAAAAAAAAGAAAACATGGAACGTAGGGTGGGAAACACTGGGGCCTTTCGGAAGCAGGACACGAGGACCACCGTGTACCTCAGACAGAGCTGTTCCAACGGCACTCTCTGTATTTCTGGTAGCTGCTGCTTTAGAAGTTGGTGATTGAAGTGATGGCTGGTGAATAAATGGAAGCAGACCCCAGACGCTACACGACCTGCTCGACCTTTTCTTTGCAGGGCATTGGCTTGAGAGACAAAAGTATCCTCTAAACTTTCCATCCCTTTGCTGGCATCATATCTATAAAGTAAAGGAAAAGGTAAAAAGGAGTTACTTTATAAAAATGTGGCCAAGATTTTATTTGGCATGGACAGATCAGATGAACCACTCTACTTCTGTTGAAGGACAGTGTCCCGCGTGTTCTGGGATAGTTGAGTGCTAAGTGTTAATTAAAATGGCTTCTTTAGTATGTACCACATTCAGTTTTTTTATTCAACTTTAAAAAAAATTATTTTTCATTTATTTTTGATAAATAAAAATTATATATATTTAAGGGCTACAATGGGATGTTTTGATATATGCACACTTCATGAAATGATTACCAATCTTCTGATAATTAACATATCCATCACCTCCCATACCAATTCTTTTTTATTCAAGTACATGTAAAGCATATGAATGAAAAAAGAAAAACAATTATTTCTATGGTAAAATTTTAAAGTTTCACCTCTCTTTGGGGGGAATGTAAGATTCATGGCCCTAGCTATAGAAACACGCATATATCTACAGAGTTTGCGTAAAGATTTTTTTCAAACAGTAATCTACATAGCTTAATAGCATTAGCCTTTAACAGCTGTGTTGGTCCGATTGAGGCATCTTTAGCCCCTCTTTTACATCACCGAAAGAGGATACCTCTTTTCTTTCATTTTCCCAGAATCGATGACATAGACAACATCATCGATGGTTATGGATGTCTCAGCAATGTTGGTGGAAATTATAATCTTAGTTACACCTGTAGGAGGTTTTACAAACACAGCCTGTTGCTCTTCACTGGATAAAGAAGAATGAAGTGGGTGAATAACACATCTAAAAAAATAAAAACAAAAACATATTGAGTGTTCTTGCACAAAACACTGAAATCAGGTTATAATGGGTGGATTTCTATTAAAGCAATATGACTCCCAAATGAGCAGCTTCTCTACAACCTGTCCTCAAGATCCAAGTCTTCCAAGTGAAAAGGCTTTTCCTAACCCTTCCAAGGTACTTACTGAGTTATATGAACTAAAAACCTTGCATCAACTTGGGAAACACTGGAGTGTAATTCAGTAGTAAATAGTTAAGAAGAATAAATAGTTGATATTCTACAAGTAACCCAAGCCCAGCGCACACTAACCAAACAAGAATTTTTTTTTTCCCTGTGCTTAATTCCAGAGAGAGACAGAGACAGTCATGTATGCTAAGAAACTTCATTCTTCTATTTCTAGGGGGTGTTCATCTGTCAAGTAGTCGTCCTCTTGGGTATGAAGATATACCCAGTGTCTTCTGCTATTGGAAGGGGAACCACTGAAAATCATTTTTTCTCAAAATGGTAGCATTTCTTTGTTGTTATTATTAACACTGGCTTCTTTAATCCCTGGTATCTGGCAACTGAAATAGCAGTTGACCATTGAACAATCCAGGGATTAGGGAGAGCCAATCCTTTGTGCAGTCAAAAACCCACATATAATTTATAATCAGTCCTTTGTTACGTGGTTCCTCTGTACCTGTGGTTCTGCATCCGTGGATTTAACCAACTATAGGTCATGCAGTACTACAGTATCTACCACTGACAAAAAAATCCATGTATAAATGACCCGTGCAGTTGAAACCCATATTATTCCAGGGTTAACTGTACATGCAATTTTGCTGAGATACTATGCTAAGTGAAGAGAAACATTTTTCTATAATGGAATAGAGATATGAGTTGACTTCCTGGAACAAACTGCTTTGTCTATTCCCAGCTGGCATAAACAAACATATCTTGAGGAGTGACAGCAGGGTCTAAAGAGGGTGATGATAGTCAGAGAGATCTTTCTGGTAATTCATTTTCACATATAACTGCAACAGATGATTAGGAATATAAAAAGCAATTACTTACCGATTACTACGTCTATTGTTGAAAAGAGAATTAGACTGGAGCTGTTCATATAGCATTTTGATTTCTGCTAGTCCCGGTAAAAATACAAGTATAGCACCTGGGTATATAAAAACAGTTGGACCATAAAAAAGGCTGAGCCCTGAAGAATTGATACTTTTGAATTGTGGTGCTGGAGAAGACTCTTGAGAGTCCCTTGGACTGCAAGGAGATCCAACCAGTCAGTCCCAAAGGAAACCAACCCTGAACATTCACTGGAAGGACTGATGCTAAAACTGAAACTCCAATAATTTGGCCACCTGATGAGAAGAGCCAACTCACTGGAAAAGAACCTGATGCTGGGAAATATTGAAGGCAAAAGGAGAAGGGGACAATAGAGGATGAGATGGTTAGATAGCATCACAGACTCAATGGACATGAACTTGAGCAAACTCCAAAATATAGTGAAGGACAGGGAAGCCTGGCTTGCTGCAGTCCATGGGTTGCAAAGAGCCAGACACAACTTAGTGACTGAACAACAACGTATAAAAAGAATCAATCTGATAGATGCAAAAAAGAAAAAACTATTATAGATTATAATTTTAAATGAAAAATGTAATAATCTGAGACTTTTTCACCATCAATTTTCTCTTCTTTGTAAAGTGAAAGTCACTCAGTCGTGTCTGACTCTTGTGATCCCAGGGACTGTAGCCTGCCAGGCTCCTCTGTCCATGGAATTTTCTAGGCCAGAGTAATGGAGTGGGTTGCTGTTTCCTACTCCCATATCTTTGTAGAGTCCCCAGGGAATTAAGTGGAAAACAAACTTTTAAAATATGTTTTCTGACTTAATAACTAAAAAATGGATGAGGTATTGTATCTTTCTAAAACAGAAAAAAATGACATATAGAAAAATATAATACCTTACATTACATAAGAATCATTAGTAAAGCTCGTTAAACATACTTCTTCAATGTACTGGCTCTGACATTCTCTTTCTATAGACAGAGTTATCCTTCTAATCTTATAAGACAGGAAGACTCTTCTCTACATTACTAAGGAAAATCCATAAACATTTCACTGGAAATGAGAAAAAGGAGCTATAACTGGCCAACCAATCTGGTAATCTAAATTCAGATATGTGTTGAAGAGGCCATACAGAAACTAACCATGCCATAATAATGGCTTATGGGTTTTAAAATTTTACATTAAAGATAATAAACAGTGATAACTGATTATAGTGTATTTCTGTGTCAAGAGCAGTCACTCAGCAATAGACACCTTTTGTGCTTCATTCAGAGAGGAAACTGACACTCTTCAATTGCCCCTCCTTTAATCTCACAAATATTGGGTACCTTTTTCAGCTCTGTCCTAGGTACAATGGAAGGTAAAACAAAGATCTGCCTACAAGGAACTCATGATCAATTATTTATCATGCTTATTCTCCCCACAAAATAAATAAGGAAACTAAATTATTACAAAAATTGAACTCTGAAGTGAGGAAAAAAGACACCTTTCAGTGTTCATTCTAATACTTCATAGTTTACACACAATGTTCATATGGATTATCTCCATTTGACCCTAATGACCACCTGTTAAGAAGAGGATTAGTACCCTTAAGGTGACTGAGTCACATGGTCGGGTAACAGAGCTTAACAGGAAGGGTGTGCAAACACAAATATGCGGTTTCTGGTACCAGACCTATGCTCTTTCCATTACATACCCCATGCTTCACTCTATTAAAGTAACACAAAATTTAAGAGTGGTAAAATAATCTATATGGAATGGGAAAAAACTGTATATTTCTATGTGCCTTTGATCTGCTCTGCACTCATGGCTTGGCCATCAGTATCAAGGTTATCTTTAATATTCACAAATATGTCACCAACTGCCTTATCACTACAGCAACTTTACTTTGAATTCAGGTAACTTTCCAACATTTCTTTTTGACTGCTATACTTTAATTTTTTCAATAATAGTCTTTTCCTTTGGGGTAAAATAAGATATTTAATCCAGTGATAATGCATTAACCAACACTGGCTATTTGCCAAGGAGTGAGAAACAAGGCACTTCAATAATTCTGTGTGTTTCATGTTTCTTTAGAAAATACCACATAATGATTAAAATCTAGGCAGAAGAGGGCAGTCAGTAAGCACTGTGTAATGAGTACATAATAAAATTTTCTGATCTATGATTCCACTTAATTATCACTCAACAATGGCTGCAGCTATTTATGCAACAAATATTTATTCCATACCTAAATATTCCTGGTACTGTTCTGGGCCTTAGGAACATCCCTCAGACCCTAGGACAGAATTAAGAAATCCTTCTTCATTCTTAAAGAGTTTATATTCTACTAAAGGAGACCATTAGTAAGTAGAACTACAATTTTGGATAGTGTTAAAAGTACTATAATAAAAATGAAACCCATTTTTGGGTATTAAGAAAGAGTGAGGGGAGACAACACATGGGGGTGGTCAGAGAAGACTTCTCTGAAGAGAAGACATTCGATGGAAACCTGACTAATGTCAAAGATCCAGTTATGAGATCTGGGGATTCATTCATCCTGGGGATAAGGGGCTACAAATGAGGTAAGAAGGCCACTAAGACGACAGTGAGCAAGGCTACAGTAGGGATTGCCTTGTGTTATTAACAGGAGGAGGAGGAGTAATAACAGTCATAATAATAACAATGATAAATAAACTAGCATGATTTTAATACTGTTAGGGGCAGTAGCTATGGGGCATTATTTACATACCAGGCACTGTGCTAAGTGTTTTAGATATGGTTTCTTTTAATCTTCAAAATAGAGGATTTACTATTGTCTTTGTTTTACCACAAGGAGCCTGAGGCATAGAAAAGATAGGGGCTTTTATCATCCAAGGTTACAGAGCAGACAACAGGGAAGTTTAACAGATTCTCCGAAGTCTGTTCTCCTGACCCCATGTCCTGTGGTCTCCAACTGTCGCCTCTTCCTGTGACTCAAACACTCATTACTAGATTCCCATTTAGCCAGGGACTCCCAGATGGTGCAGTGGTAAAGAATCTGCCTGCCAATGAAGGAGATGCAAGAGATGTGGGTTCGATCCCTGGTTGGGAAGATGCCCTGGAGGAGGAAATGGCAACCCACTCCAGTATTCTTGCCAGGAAAATTCCACAGACAGAGGAGCCTGGTGGGCTTCAGTTCAGAGGTTGCAAAGAGTCAGACATGACTGAGCGATTGACCAGGCACGCAAAGAGGCAAATGAGTGATGAATACGTACACACCTAGGCCTTCTTTTCAGCCTTCTTCCTTTTGGACTTTGTATTGTTAATGTCCTTTTACTCAAGTGGGTAAAAGGTAAAATTTCCCCCTGAAAAACCTAATAAAGAACTTTACAACAACTGGGGATGGAAAGGTGAAGAAAACTGGGGTGAGGGCTCCAGGAAGACAGGTTGTCCCCACAAACCCCACTGTCTCAGGAAGGAGGGTCCCTGCCATTGGCCAGTTCACACTTAAGTGAAGAAAAGCAGCAGTTACCTGGAGGGTAGGAGTGCTTTCCATCCACAATCCACTCTAACAAGGCCTCGATTAATTCAAGATTAACCTTTTCAAAGTCCATAATGGACATTGTTTTGATGACTGATTTGCTAACTCCTGCAAGAAAGGTAAAAATAATAAAGATATTAATAGTTTTATACCTTATTGAAGAAAATATGCCTGGGAACTAGGTGTATTTTGGTTTAATAACACAGATGTTCACAGTGAATGCACTGAAATGAACTTTTTTCCTTCAGTCTCTCAGCAAGTACAGGCTCACTAGAAGCACTTTTTTGCCTGAACAGTGACCTGAAGAGCAGGCTCCTGGCCCTGCTTCAAAGGGCCAGAGAGGCAACTTTTCACTGTCTGCCTTCCTTCCCCTTTTATCTATCATACATCTATTGACAGTTTAAGTTCTAGAAACAAGATTCAAAGTCAAATGTATTTCAGAAAACCCTTCCAGATTTAATCAAGTCGTGAGTCATATTAGACAAAAGTCCAGTTAACAGTAACTAAAAATCAAAGTACAGAGACCACAGCTTTTAGCATCATTTTTATAACAGTGACTTTTAACGTTTAGATTCCTTTGAGAAAATCATAAAAGTTACGAATCTTCCTTGAAAAATACATGTGATTTTAATGGCTTCACCAACACCCCTGAAGTCTACTCACAGACCCTCAGGTTAAGGGTCTACAATCTCCTTCTGATTCATATGAATCCTAGTAAAAGACATAGTTCCTTATGTTGTACTATAAGCCTCAGCTCCTTTTAAAAACAAACAGCAGGGACTTCCCTTGTGGTCCAGTGGCTAAGACTCTGCGCTCCCAATGCATGGAGCCTGGGTTCCATCCCTGGTCAGGGAACTACACCCCACATGCCATAACTAAGAGTTTACATGTAGCAACTACAACAAAACAAACGAACCGCATAAACTGGGGGAGACTAACTCTCCAAAGATGGCTGCCCTTTCCTGTAGGTCTTTCTAATGACCCATCACCTGAAACAGAATCTAACCACAGCAAAATAACTGTAGCTGGTATCAAGGAAGGGAAGCTTCCTACACTTTGCGGAAAAGCTTGAGGAAAAGCAAAAGCCATTTTTAAACAATGCTGTTCTAACAGTGAACCGTATGTCGGTAAAAAATCAAACAAAGGAAGAAACAGGCTACACAAGCAAAGATGTGGATAGTGTGGAAGGCAGAGCAGGAATCATTTTTATTTGCCAAGATTCCAAATAGCCAGACTTTTCCAAAAGGAGAACCAGTTAACTGAAAGAAAAAGGGAAACAAACATTTTTTTTTAAATTAAAAAGTTCAGCAGGGCTTACTAATCAATTATATATTTTAAAAGACTTATTGTTCTCTTTCAACTAGCAAAAGTTTTAAAAATTGAGTTGGGACCAACATTTAATTTTCTGAAAGGTGAAAGAAAGCACTGAGATCAACTAGATAGAAGTCATTGTTTCAGAGGGAGAAGGAGACTAAGAGAACCTAAGAGATCCGCCCAGCATCACACAGAAAACAGCAGCAGAGCCAGGTTCCCCGACCTCAGATCCTTAGAAAAGATTTCTCAGAGGCACTTTTTGAACTTCTGTATCCCTATGCTGGACATTAGAAGGACTCTGACTTAGACCCAGTCATAATTCTTAAAGAAAACTCTGGAATTTCAAAAGAGAAACCAAATAGATTCCTGTTAACTCATTTAACAGAATAAGGAAATGGGAATTGTCAGCTGGTCTGAAGTACAGAAAGAACACAAACATGTGAGTCAGACATTCTCATCAGAATCACAAATCTGCACTAACTGACCGGGCACTATGCTGTTGATTTGTATTGTCTTATTTAATCTCCTAAATAACCACATTTTATAGATAAGGCAACTAGCAATAGAGAGGATGAAGAACTTGCATCTAACTGGTTTTATGACAGCCTGGGGAGTTAAGTCCAGGTCTGTAAGATACAAGTCTATACTCTTAACCTTGCTTCCCAGGATGTTGGGAAGATGAAGTGAAATGTTTGGGAGCTATGTGTATCTTCCTGAACAGCAGAACAAATGGCTAATGCCCTAGTTCCTTTATGATCACCATTTCCCATGCAGGACTGAGTCTCTGGTGGAAGGAGGAAAAGGAAAACTTATTTGCCTTTTCTGCTACGGAAGTAGCAAAGATCTGAGACCCTTACACCTTGAAAGGTAAACAGTTTTTTTTTTTTTTTGGAAGGACCGAGAGGAGTTGGGGTGGCAATCCAGGAAAAAGGGAACAGGAAAAGCAGCTGAGACCTGTCTAGGCTTTAAAAAGAAAGCAAACGTAGTCATCTTAGGATTTCTATGGATTCAGCCCAGCTGAACATATGGAAGGCTATCTAGGAACAAAAGTTGGGTGGGATCCAGCATGGGAGGAGACAGGTAAAAGCGCTCAGCACAGGGTGAACCCTAAAAAAAGATTTTTTAGGCCCATTTTAGGTCCTTCTCCAGGCCCACTGAATAATGCTAAAACTAGTAGGTGAAATTTTGAGGATATTTAAATAGTTTCAAATCTTTCTCCACAACTGACTCATCAAACTACCAAGGGAATAAATAACTACACAAAGAAGAAACACAGGTATCATCTTAACCAGTTGGTCAAAGTTAACACTGCCAATAACAAGACAAGCCAACATCACATGTTCCTGATGGGATGCGCTGAGAACAAGGTTCAACATGATTTCTGTGGTTTTCTAACCAAAAACATGTAACCTAAAATTAACCATCAGGCAACATTAGACAAATCCAAATGAAGGGACAGTCTACAAAATACTTGGCCCAAACTCTTTAAAACATAAAAGAAAAATAAAGGCTGGCAAATTTTTCCAGATCAAAAGAAACTAAAGACACATGATGACTGAATGCAGTATGTAATCCTGGGTTGGATACTGTACCATTTAAAAAACAGCAATAAAGGACATTATTGAAATAACTGACAAAGTGAGAATATGAATTATGGATTAAACAGAAGTACTATATTGTGTTAAATGTTTTCATTTTGATCATGTCCTATTGCTGTGGGGTTTTTCTTTTGGCTGTACCACAGGCTTGCAGGATCTTAGTTCCCTGACCAGGCATAGAACCAGGACCAGTGATCGAATCTGGCCCTGGAAGCGATTCTGCTAAGTCCTAACCACTGGACTGCCAGGAAATTCCCATGTCCTATTGTTATGTAAGAGGATGTCCTTGTTCCTAGAAAATATATACTGAAATATTAGGGGTTAAGGAACATCATATCTGCAATTTACCCCCAAAACATTCAGGAAAAATACATGTACATGAACACAGAGCAAATGAGGCCAAATGTTAATAACTGATGAATCAGGGTAAAAGATATAGGAGAGTTCATTGCAGTTCAGCAAACTTTTAATTCTAAGTTTGAAATCACATCAAAATACAAAGTTACAAAATACTCAAGAATATAATTTATGGTTTACCATCTCCTCATTTTTCTATAATGAACACATTTCTTTCATAATCAGAAAAAACCCACTGGTAAATATAAATAATAATGACTTTAATATGTATTGGAACTATTATTTTTCTATTATTCTGATGAATTAAAGACAAGATAACTATGAAACAAGAGCTACATTTTTCTTTTTCTGGTTATCTTTGGCATAACTGTAAAATTCCCCCAGGAAGCACATTACCTTGATAGCGGGCAAGGAGCTGTTTAAAATCTAACTGCTGATCTGGTACCGCATCTTTGACAGAATCCTGATCCTGGAGGTGCAGGGAGAGACGCAGGTCCTCCTCCACCTCCTCAAACGCGGTTCTGCTGCGCCTGGCCTTGAGCTTCTCCTTGGACATCTGTTTCATGGAGCGGGCATATGGGCTGCCATCCTGCAACACATACCTGAGCAAGGACAACAAGGGAACGTGCGGGTGTGGATGTGGGCCTGTTGGTGAGGAATGACAACAGTGACCTGTTTCACATCGCATTCAGCACAATGTTGCTCTGCTGCTGCCCAGTTCACGGGCTATTCTTCCACCAGTCTAGGATTCCATCATGCCCTACTGCTGGTGGAGAACACAGTGGAATGCTTTTGGCTCTGCTTTAAGATAATTTTGGGGGTAGTGAGTTTGGAAAAGTGAGAGAAAAAAGACAGGGAAACTAGGTGAAGGATGATTTCTGCAGAGGTTCACATTCAGTGGAAATGGGATACAGCCCACAACACAACTTTAATGAGCTCCCTAAGTGTGATTATTGCACTAGGAAGTTTGAGAACCACTGATCTAGGGTTGTTAGCCTGAGAATACTGCATCATTAAATAAACAAAGAATTAGGAGGGGGCTTATAAGAAACAGAGCAGAGAGAAGGAAAAAATTCTGGTTGCGTTTAAGGTGTCAGATGTGACAGGTGTTTTCATTCTGGAGTTCAGAGGTTAGGAATGAAGACACTGATCTGGGAGTTCTTGGCACAGCACCAACAGCTGAAATCACATAAGTCTGAGAAGAAACAGTACAAGAACAAAACTCTGGGAATCTTAATGTCAAGGAGTAGGCAGAGAAAGTAAGGTTTTTCAAAAAGCAGCAATCAGCTGGTATCCAACAGACATTACCATCTTCTATACAGTACCAAACTTAAACAGACATCTTAACATCCACATGTACTGCAAACTCCTTGAAGGTAGAATGATAATAACAGCTAACACAAATATATAATTATGCATCACCGACTTGATGGACATGAGTTTGAGTAAGCTCCGGGAGTTGGTGATGGACAGGGAGGCCTGGCATGCTGCGATTCATGGGGTCGCAAAGAGTCAGACAAGATTGATTGACTGGACTGAACTGAACTGAATACATAATATATTGCCTGTGAAGTCAAACAATTTGAATAGTAAATATCTGCTGAAAGGAGAAAGCAAAATGCTCAAATTGAAAAATTAGAAGAAAAAATAACACATTTATCAGTATCTGGGCACAATGAGGTAAAATAGTGATTTTGTTTTCAAGTACTTTCATCAAACCTTAATAAATAATATCTTCCTTACCTTGTCACAGCAATTGCATCTTCCAGAAAAAACTGATCAACAGGAAACGTACGACCTACAAAAACAAGAAGACAGAACAAGTAAGTCTCAGAATACCCATTCAACTATCTTGAAATTGTTTGTATATGTAAAATTCTCCTAAAATGAAGGCTGGCACAATAAGGTACTATTTGCTCTGTGGTCTTAAAAGTATCCAAAAACGTTTCTGATGATAAAAATTGGCAGGAGTAGATTCCCGTTAACAAATAAAACAAGTATATAGTTGGAGAAATGATCATTTGCTAATAAGATGTTTTTTACCTCTTTAAAAAAGATCTATTATACCTTTTCGTCCCCTACCTCCTTTCTCACAGGGGACCTTATAACAGTCAAAAATTGTATTCTAGATCAAGAATATAACTTCATCTTTAAATCTACTGTTGATATCCTCTATAATGAGAACAAGTAGTACTATTTTCAGTGTTTCCAAATTGTTCCTTTAGCCATCAACTGCAGAAGGATAAGCCAAAAGCCCAAGGTGATAAATTAATCCCACAATGAGACTGAAAACACCAAAGAAGACACAGACCACCCAGCTTCACTTACTCCCAAGGTGGGCAGCATGCAGAAATTTAGCAGAATTCATCAGTGAACAAATATGCCATACACAGATACAACTTTCCTCTTTATGACAGATTACCATTATAAATTCACATTTTGATATTAAACACAACAGAATGCTAGCAATCCAATCACCTAGACTTTTTTTAAAGCACATATAAATTAAAATCTCACAGCAAATGAATATAACATTACCTCTTTATTAATTTCATTATATGGTTATGATTTTGTTATAAACAAATCATTCTTCTCTAGAAGGAGGTATAAATACTTATTCATTTATATCTCAAATGAACTTTAAAATAATTGTATTTGCTTATTAAAGGACAATACTTATTTATTGATGCATTTTAATCACCTGGTATAGTGATAACTGGGCAGGAATTAAAATATTCTGAAAAGAGCTCAGCGTTTAAGGTTGCACTCATCAGAATAACTTGAAGAGTTGGTCTCTGCAACACAATGTCTTTCAAAACTAGCAGTAAGAAGTCACTAGAGGAAATAAAAGAAACACCTGAGGATCAAACAAATTTAATATATGAAAATTAATAAACTTAGACATATTTCATGTAAGTATAATACCTATGTGAAAAAAACTTACAACACTCTGAGAAAGATGTATCATGTTTCTAGATGTAAAGACTTAATGCTATCAATTTCCCATCAAATAAACTAAAATATGTGTAGTACCAATTAAAATACCAACAGGATTTATCATTACATTTGATAATTCTACCTCTTGATATCCATATGTACATAAAGAAGCATACACAATGATTTTCATTATAGCATAGTTTGTAATAGTAAATCAATGGAAACTACTGAAATGTCTATCAATCAAAAAATGATTAAGACAGTATCATCCATTCTAAGGAAAAATATGAGGCAGGTAAAAGGAATAAAGTAGAACTCTAGATACAGACATGAAAACATCTCTAAGACATACTGTTAGTGGAGAAAGAACACTATGTACCACAGAACAGCAATGGCCTAAACGGTCTCCCCAGCCCTTGACCTCTTGAAATCTGTTCTCAATATGGCAGACCAATAATTCTGTTCAAATGTAAACCAGACTGTTCCACTCTTCTGCTCAACATCCTTCAAATGACTTACCAAAGTTCTTACTAATGAGGCCCCAGAATCTGCAGCCCCACTACTCATTTCCTGTCACTCTTCTTGTTCACTTGGCTTCAGCCACAATATTCTCCTCAATGTCTTTGAGACATGGATCTCAGGTCCCTTGCATGTGTTATTAATGTGCCTAGAAAGGGCTTCTCCCAGATACTCACAGAGGTAAGCTCACTCAGTCACTTTCTTCAAATCTTGACTCAAAATGTGCCTTTTCAGCGAGGCCTTCCCTGGCCACCATGTTTAAAATTGCAAATGCTCTCATCTCTTGCATTTCATATTATCCTTTCTCTTCTTAGCACTTAACAAACATACTTTATATTTTACTTCTTTATCTTGCTTAATGTTGGGCTTTCTCACTAGAATACAAGCTCTATGAGGACAGGGATTTTGGTTATTTTGTTCTACAAGATACTACTTTAGTACCTAGACCAATGCCTGGGATATGGCAGGTGCTCAATAAATGCTTATTGATTTACTAAATGAATATATAATTTGTAAAAGAAAAAAAGGTCATGAAACAAAAGTACCTATTTCTGACAAAGCAAGCATATATGTTAATATTTATCACCAATCTGACTGCTACAGCAGTCTACAGGAATGCTTTAAGAGTGTTTCAGAGGACTTTTGCTTTACCTACATTGTTCAATTTTTCATAAGAATATCAGTTGGCCAAAAACTTAATTTGGGCTTTTGGCCAACCCAATAATTTATGGTATATCCATACATTAGAATTTCCTCATGCAGTTATTAATAATAATTTCAAAGACAGTTCATGCTATTAAATATTAGATCAAAAGCAGCACACACTATATAATCCCAATTGTGTTTACAGACACACATCTCTCCTAACTCCCAATATACTCCCAGAAGAAAACAGACCAAATTCTAACATGTAATTAGCCATTCTATAAGGGAAGATTTTCTTGACATTTAATATTGCCTAAATGTGTTAAAATAATGTTGTCTCTATGATCAAAAAATTTATTAAAATTTTTAAATATAATTTTTCTCTATTCAACCTTTTACCTTATTTCTTAACTGATCTTAGTTCCTAGAATTTGCTATTTTCTGCCTTTTTCAGTCACTTATTCCCTACTTTTTGTTATAGTTCCCCTATTTTTTCTTATACTTTGAACAGTCCATTCCCATAGACTGGCACTGGTATTTGTAAATTCTCAAATCTCCCTTCTCCAATGTGTTATTTATCTTTATTCGGATGTGAAAATATTTTGAGTTTTTAACTGCTAATATTCTATATGTCATTATGTGTGCTAAGTCACTTCAGCTGTGTCCAACTCTTTACAACCCTAAGAACTGTAGCCCCGCCAGCCTCCTTGGTCCATGGAATTCTCCAGGCAAGAATACTGGAGTGGGCTGCCATGCCCTCCTCTAGCGGAATCTTCCTGAACAGGGACTGAGCCCTGACTCCTGCACTGCAGGCAGATTCTTTGCTGCTGAACCCCTAGGGAAGCCCCTGTATGTCATTAAGTTTTTATAAGAATCTTTTTCTGAGAACACCATTGCAGCCAGGAACCAGATCCAGTGCTATCCCCTGTTTCTTTGAGTTTGTGGAAGCATAAATGTTATAAAACCCAGAGCTATTTTTTATGTTCGAAATAACTTCCCCTAAAATTTAAAAATTTATTTTTAGAATACGATCATTTAAATATTATTATTTTGGTAGAATGCTTTGATTCCTTCTTCAGAGTTGTTCAGTGATTCTTAATTCTTTTTTCAAATGTTCATTTTACCAGTTACCATTTATCATTTTACCATTTACTTTTCCCCACTGTTGTCTGAGTCTCTACAAAAAGACGATTTGCCCCTCAAACATAGATTTTCAGTGCTTTCTATACAGCTACTTAAAATTTATTATTGTTTTGTTCTAGGAGTTCTTTTATTATTCTTTATTTAAAACAATGTTTTGGCTACACCATGCAGCTTGCAGGATCTCAGTGCGTGTGTGTGCATGTGTGTGTTCAGTCGTGTCTGACTCTTTGTGACCCCTATGGACTGCTGACCAGGGATCAAACCTGGGGACCCAGCAATGAAAGTGCTGAGTACTAACCACTGGGTTGCCAGGGAATTCCCTGATCTATTCTTTTTATATAAAAATCCTTTTCTTTAGTTTCAAATTTCTTTGTATTTCCTATTTATAACTAGATCAGTGTTATTTACTTTTTCTAACAGTCTACTGGTTGTATGTCCTCCCTGTTCAGTTCTTGAAAACGTTTTATCAGCAGTAGCTAGGACCTCTTTTCACATGTGTTTCTTTTTTTTTTTCAATTTGTTTCAATCGTTTATTAACGGACCAGATTACAAAAATAATCCTGGTAGATACCTTAGTTCGTCCTTCTAATAGGCCTGTTGATCTGGTCTTCCCTGTTGCCAGCATCTCCACCTTCTACAAAATGGGTGGTCTTTTTCTTCATTCCACTTCATGGAGAAGACAATTTAAAGGGCCACAGGAAGTTGTTTGCTTCTTTGAAACGTTTTCCAACGGTATAGATCTCATGAATCAGATCCTCCATGCAGATGATTCCGTATTTCCCAAGAGATCGAGCAATCAATGCGCTGTCTGTCAGGGCAATTCGCTTTTTGTTGATTTTGCCATAACGACGCTTGTAGATCAATTCATTTACAGACTTCAGATTTGGGTACCCCCATGCAATGTATGGCTCCACAATTCTCAGCATGTTAACTGATGCCTTGTTGAGCTTCACAAAGGTGCCATTGAAGATCTGCCAGAGGCGAAGGAGCTGCAGCACCTTTAGAACCTTTGGGCTCACACCGTTGATACCTCTGATCCTGATGACAAATGCCAGTTTGGGTTCCGCGGTACATAGAAGTTGCCAGCTTTTCGTGCCATCCCAGCCATTCGAATTTCAGTTCTGTACATCTGCCTGTGTTTCTTGTGGTGATGCTTAGCTTTTTCATAGATAAGCTTCCTCCTTGCCTTTCGAAGCATCTTTTGGGCAAACTTCTTTCTCAGGCACTTGATCTTAAGCTCTGCGAAATTCTTTCGCTTTTTCTTAAGGGTTTCTGGCACAGCAGGAACCTTCTTTTTCTTCTCTTCTGCACCCTCCATGGTTCCAGCCGGGAAAGAGCTTACATGTGTTTCTTTCTCCTTTTTAAAAGTTTTACTATGATCTATTTCTGCTTCTCTGTCAGCCCATGAACTTTACTTAGACTTTTCTTCTTCTCAAGATACTTATAATAGTATAGTCCTTTTGTCAAAAGCCTCGTTATTTTCACAGGATCATCTTTTTTTCCACTACTTTACTGCTTTAGAGCATGATCTACATGACAGGATTGCCAGGAGAAATATCAACAACCCCAGACATGGCAATGATACCAATCTAATGACAGAAAGTGAAGAAGAACTAAAGAGCCTCTTCAGTTCCGTTCAGTTGCTCAGTTGTGTCCGACTTTTTGCAACCCCATGGACTATAGCATGCCAGGCTTCCCTGTCCATCACCAACTCCCAGAGCTTGCTCAAACTCATGTCCATCAAATTGGTGATGCCATTCAACCATCTCATCCTCTCTTGTCCCCCTCTCCTCCTGCCTTCAATCTTTCCCAGCATGATGCTGGGTCTTTCCCAATGAGTCACTTCTTCGCATCAGGTGGCCAAAGTTTTAGAGTTTCAGCTTCAGCATCAGTCCTTCCAATGAATATTCAGGACTGATTTCCTTTAGGATTGACTGGTTGGATCTTGCAGTCCAAGGGACTCTCAAGAGTCTTCCCCAGCACCACAGTTCAAAACATCAATTCTTTGTAGCTCAGCTTTTCTTATGGTCCAACTCTCACATCCATACATGACTACTGGAAAAACCATAGCTTTGATTAAATGGACCTCTGTTGGTAGAGTAACGTCTCTGCTTTTTAACATGACTGTCTAGGTTTGTCGTAGCTTTTCTTCCAAGGAGCAAGCATCTTTTAATTTTGCAGTGATGTTGGAGCCCCCCAAAATAAATTCTCTCACTGTTTCCATTGTTTCCCCATCTACTTGCCATGAAGTGATGGGACTGGGTGCCATGATCTTAGTTTTCTGAATGTTGAGTTTTAAGCCAACTTTTTCACTCTCTTTCACTTTCATCAAGAGGCTCTTCAGTTCTTTGCTTTCTGCCATTAAGGTGGTGTCACCTGCATATGTTATTGAAATTTCTCCCAGCAATCTTGATTCCAGCTTGTGCTTCATCCAGCCCAGCGTTTCTCATGATGCATTTCTGCATAGAGTTAAATAAGCAGGGTGACAACATACAGCCTTGACATACTCCTTTCCCAATTTGGAACCAGTCTGATGTTCCATGTCTAGTTCTAACTGTTGCTTCTTGACCTGCATAGAGATTTCTCAGGAGGCAGGTAAGGTGGTCTGGTATTCCCATCTCTTGAAGAATTTTTCCAGTTTGTTGTGATCCATACAGTCAAAGGCTTTTGTGTAGTCAATAAAGCAGATGTTTTTCTGGAATCCTCTTGTTTTTTTGATATTCCAATGGATGTTGGCAATTTGATCTCTGGTTCCTCTGCCTTTTCTCAATCCAGCTTGACATCTAGAAGTTCATGGTTCACGTATTGTTGAAGCCTGGCTTGGAGAATTTTGAGCATTACTTTGCTAGCGTGTGAGATGAGTGCAATTGTATGGTACTTTGAACATTCTTTGGCATTGCCTTTCTTTGGGACTGGAATGAAAACTGACCTTTTCCAGTCCCATGGCCACTGCTGAGTTTTCCAAATTTGCTGGCATATTGAGTGCAGCACTTTCACAGTATCATCTTTTAGGATTTTAAACAGCTCAACTGGAATTCCATCACCACCTAGCTTTGTTCATAGTGATGCTTCCTAATGTCCACTTGACTTCGCATTCCAGGATGTCTGGCTCTAGGTGAGTGATCACACCATCGTGATTATCTGGGTCATGAAGATCTTTTTTGTATAGTTCCGTGTATTCTTGCCACTTCTTCTTAATATCTTCTGCTTCTGTTAGGTTCATACCATTTCTGTCCTCTATTGTGCCCATCTTTGCATGAAACATTCCCTTGGTATCTCTAATTTTCTTGAAGAGATCTTTAGTCTTTCCCATTTGCTGTTTTCCTCTATTTCTTTGCACTGATCACTGAGGAAGTCTTTCTTCTCTCTCTTTGCTATTCTTTGGCAGTCTGCACTCAAATGGGTATATCTTTCCTTTTCCCCTTTGCCTATTTGTAAGGCCTCCTCAGACAACCATTTTACCTTTTTGCATTTGTTTTTCTTGGGGATGGCCTTGATCACTGCCTCCTGTACAATGTCACGAGCCTCTGTCCATAGTTCTTCAGGTACTCTATCAGATCTAATCCCTTGAATCTATTTATCACTTCCACAGTATAAATGTAAGGCATTTGATTTAGGTCATACCTGAATGGTCTTGTTTTTCCCTACTTTCTTCAATTTAAGTCTGAATGAGGTTGAAAGAAGAGAATAAAAAAGCTGGCTTAAAACTCAACCTTCAAAAAACTAAGATCATGGCATCTGGTCCCATCACTTCATGGAAAATAGATGGGGAAAAACTGGAAGCAGTGACAGGTTTCCTCTTCTTGGGTTCTAAAATCATTGCGGACAGTGACTGCAACCATGAAATTAAAAGACGCCTGCTCCTTGGAAGAAAAGCTATGACAAACCTAGATAGCATGTTAAAAAGCAGACATCACTTTGCCAACAAAGGTCCATATAGTCAAAGTTTTGGTTTTTCCAGAAGTCATGTATGGATGTGACCGTTGGACCATAAGAAAGGCTGAGCGCTGAAGAATTGATGCCTTTGAATTGTGTTGCTGGAGAAGATTCTTGAGAGTCCCTTGGACGGCAGGGAGATCAAACCAGTCAATCCTAAGCGAAGTCAACCCCGAAAATTCATTGGAAGGACTGATTCTGAAGCTGAAACTCCAATACTTTGGCCACCTGATGAGAACAGCTGACTCACTGGAAAAGACCCTGATGCTGGGAAAGACTGAAGGCAAAAGAAAAGGGCGGCAGAGGATGAGATGGCTGGAGAGCATCACTGACTCAATGGACACGAATCTAAGCAAACTCCAGGAGACAGTGAAGGACAGGGGAGCCTGGCATGCTGTAGTCCATGGGGTCACGGTGAGTCGGACACAACTTAGCTACTGAAAAACGACAACTACATGACAAACTGTTATTAATGCCATCTATTTACCTGGTCCTTCCTTTAAAATACTGAGAATTTTTGTTTTGTACTTCAAGCCTTTAATGACTTAATTCCATTAAAGTAAAATCCAAATGCTTTATTGTTCACAGTGCCTAGTTTCTTGCCCCCCTTTTTTCTAGCTGTCACCTTTCCTCTCATTTCACTACATACCAGCTTCACTGGCTTTCCCCCAGTTTTTAAATTCATGAAGCCTTTTACTACTGCAGAGTCTTTGCAAATGCCTGTCTTGCCCTCTTATGTCTCATGAGACTCCTTTCCATACTTCTGTTTTTAATTTAAATGTAATTTCTTCAGAGATATAATGTCTACTATATCAAGGCGCTCTCCCCCCAAACACAGCTTCCTGTTTATTCCTTTATGGTACTTATTCCAATTTGTAGTTGTTTACTTATTTATTTACCTGCTCATTATTTGTTTTTCCTAGCAGACCATAAGAGATCAAGGGGAACCATAAGTTTGTTTACTATAGTATCCCCAGCAATTAATACGCCACCTGGCACTTAATACAGGCTAAATAAATATATGAACGAATATCAGAACTGAATGGGCTTCCCAGGTGGTGCCAGTGGTAAAGAACCTGGCTGCCAATGCAGGAGATGTAAGAAACATGGGTTCGATCCCTGGGTTGGGAAGGTCCCCTTGGAAAAGGGCATGGCAACCCACTCCAGTATTCTTGCCTGGAGAATCCCATGGACAGAGGAGCCTGCCAGGCTACAGTGCATGGGGTTGCAAAGCGTCGGAAACGACCGAAGCTACTCAGCACTCAGCGTATCAGGACTGAATGATGGACCAAACGAATAAAGAAGGAAGGACACACTGACTAATCCACCAGCTGCAATATGACACCCGACATTCCTGCTAACAAGTACAGTGCCCAGCTCAGCAAGGTGCTTCTTATTAGATGATGTCTACCTAACAGGATGACTCTTCCGGTGATGAACATGTGCTGCCTAGCATTTTCCGTGTCACAGACCCTGGAGACCAGGAAAGCAGTTCCTCTTCTTTAACTTAGGCCTTCTCTATGGTAACTACCATTACTAGCCCTAAGGAACTGAACTGGAAGCAGAACAAAATTCTTTCAGCCTTGTCTCCATTCTATGTATGTGGGTGCTCATTTGGAAAACCTTTGTTTTTACCTTTCTTCTGTCCTCTCATGAACTTCATCAACAATGATATGGGTGACTCCCTGTAGAGCTGCGTCTCCCTCCAGCCTTCTTAGCAGCACTCCTGTGGTGCAGTATAACAATCTGGTGGCTGAGGACTTACACGTAAAAGGGCACAGAAAACATTAATGAAATTTTTGAAAAAAGGAAACACTTTCCCAGCAAAGCCATTTTTAATGGGTAGGGATAAGAATAGTGAACACACCAGCAATTCCATTTAACATAAACCAAGAGACTAAATGCCTAGTTTCTTGCCGGCAATGACATCATAAGCTTTCCCACTTCAGATGAAAATTTAGAAAGCATTTAAAAATTATTATAAAACATAAAGATAACAGTGAATGATGAAACAAATTCTGAATTTATTCATTCTATATTTGATTAAATGGATGAAGTCCCAGTCTTAGGAATAAGGCAGCACTTACTAGATCACTTCTGCCAACAAAGAACAGAAGGTCTTTATGGAGGAAATTAAGTATAGCCCAATAACAGTTTAAACCAAAACATGTCTAAAAGGACTTCAGCCCTGTTGAAGTATATATACCAACTTGCCTGTGAATCTCCAGACACCAACAGCTCTTTGTACTTGAAAAATTTAAACTTCTGTCATTAGGAAATAAGAAGAGCATACAAACCTTGACACTTTCTAACCGGATCTGGTATCCCACGGTCAGACCCACTCTTTCTGCCCTTTCTTTAGCAACGCGCTCAGCAACAGAGATGGCAGAGATTCGTCGGGGTTGGGTACAGATGATGTTAGCCACCTTCTCAGGTGGTCCGTTCAGAGAGTCATCCAGAATAAACTGTGGAATCTGTGTGGTTTTCCCACATCTGTATGCCAAAAAGATGTAGGACAAGTAAGTACTAAAATGAGGGTTTTCAAGTGCTACTTAACTGAAGAAGCAATCATACACAATGAGGAACGTTAAGAAAGCTAGTCAGAATAAAAGTTGTTCAGCTTCATCTATCTTCCAAACCTACCTATTGACTTATTACCTACAGCTGATAACTCCTAGGAATTTTCACGAAGATTAACAGAGCAATCAAATAACAGTTTACTATTATTTGTAAAAGTGGGAGTATTGAATAAACAGTAGCTTAAGGTCTATAAATGCCTCCAGGAATGTGAACTCTACATATGAATCCTAGAGAAACAGGAGTATTATCTTATGATTATTAAAATACTTTGTTTCTCCCATTGATGTGGCATTGCTTCACTATAAATAGACTGAAGTTAAAAAGACAAGAAACTGGAAGATACAAAGTTACTACTATATCTGTGAGTCTGGGCACAAATTAAATTGAAAACCCTTAAACACAGAAATAGCAACCCACTCCAGTATTCTCGCCTGGAGAATCCCATGGACAGAGGAGCCTGGCAGGTTACAGTCCATGGGGTCACAAGAGTCGGACACGACTTAGTGACTAAACCACCAAATACAGAATTAAATTAAGCCTGCAGCTTGTCCCTGATAAACAGGTTTGGATAACATATGGAGAGTGTGAACCAGAAACAGTAAGATACCCAAAGCTGTTCTTAAACAGAAGCTTTAAGGAATTCAGAATATATTTAGAAGATGAAGAGTTTCAAGCTAAATGGTCTGGAGCTATTCACATTTTAAAATGGGTCTTGTTAAAAGCCTTCGGCTAGGCATTTTGCCTTAAACTGACTCAAGGCAGAGGTGTACAAGGTCTATGAATTTCCAAATTTCTGAGTTTTGTTTGTTTTGAATTGGTTACAGTTGCCACTACGTTTGCCTCTGGGAGATATTATTTAATATTTGACAGGAAAAAGCACAAATAACACCAGCTACTGTTTTTTTCTTTTTTAAAGAAGAACTAGTTGTGGTATCCAGGGCACACACCATATTCACAGAGGAAAGATGCATTACAAATAAATTACATTCTTACCCTGTCATACCACTTATAACAAGCACTTGGTGCTTGCTCAACACTTTAAGAATGTTTTCTCTTTCTTCCCAAGCAGGGAGCGACTGTCTTTCTTGTAGAACTGACTGGAACTGTCTGGAGGCCTAATAAAACAAAAATAAGACATCAGTTTGGTTCCTCTGAATAACCTTTCATGAAGCTCTGAATGTGGAATCCCAAAGTTAGACATACCTTTTCTGTCCTTTCTTCATCAATTTGCTTAGAGACAAAGTGAAGATTTGTTGGGGGTGGGATGCTGGTCAGAAGGCTGTTCAGAGAATCTGCCAGAACAAGCTGTGGAATCTGTGTGGCTTTCCTACATCTGAATAAACTGAAGGATCTTAGAAAAAACCCTCTTGCCTAGCACCTATCCAGCTCTTTTTGTAACAATCTCTACACCAGCACTATTCAACAGAACTTTCTGTGCTGATGGTAATGTTCTATATTTGCATTGTCCAATATAGCAACCTCTGGCTACATGTGGCTATTGAGCATTTAAATAACATCAAGGAACTGAAATTTTTATTATACTTAATTTTAATTAAACTTTAAATAGCTACACATGGCTAGAGGCTACCACATAGAACAGTGCAGCTCTACACAGCATCAGATTTTTATCCAAATCACCAACAGTTAAGAGGACTCACTAAAGGGTTTTCGGCCAATCACCATATCTATATAATCCTTTGACATCTAATGGCCAATGCTATAAACGTTATACTGTAGGTCAAAACTGTGGATATTGTATTTTTGACTAATGTAAGGAATTTATATTAACATATACATTATCTGTATATAATTTAATCATATAAATTTACCACTGTAAACACACTACTCAAGCTGAATGGGTAATTTTAAATTTCTACCAACTTATTATTTATGATATGATTTTTTAATTCAATTTGACACTCTATGGGTGTTGCAGCACATATGTACTTGTGTTAATACTGTGTCAAAAATCAGAATCATAGAACTTTACAGTTGGGAGGGCTCTTAGCATCTAATCGAATCCCCAAACTGGTTTAAGTAACTCATCTTTATCCTACATCCAACTCTACCCTAACAGTTCACTTAATGAATTCTTTTAAAATAATATTCATGTGAATGAGGTAAAACAATATGAACTTTGGAAACAGAGAGAATTAGCTTGAAACCTTGTGTTGCCGCTTAGCAGCTATGTGACCCTGGATAAATGATTTATCCTGTGAGGCCTTGAAATGGGGTTAAGAGTCCCTCCTTATCCTTTTCTGCATTGGTATTTCTAATGTAAATCACAGTACTAATTTTTCTTTCACTTATCAGATTTCTATCACAGTATCAAAGCCACATGATTCTCAGAATATTTGGTATATACATATTGCATTTTCATCAGCCATCAGATTTTCCAAAATTAGTTAGAACATGCATCCAAGTTTGTGGTGGCATGCAGAAACTTTGACCAATCAGAGTAAAAGACTGAAAATATACTATGGAGAGTAGCCAAGGCTTCCTAATTCCTAATCCCTTCATCCATACATTAGGAAGGCAATACTAGCCATTCTCTTAGAATACCCTACCTGTTTTATTCGGAACTGCTTGCAGATTTTGACATTTTCAGCGTGTACTGATTTTGCCTGCCAGTCATATCTTTTGGAAATCTTTTTCTTAAGGTTGACATAGCTTTCATCCTCCACCATCACTGGTGCTGGACCTTCATCCTCATCTGTCTCCTCCTCAGCCTCTGATTCTTTTTCAACTTGAAGGGGATAAAAGGACACGTTTTCAATATGGAGCCCTTTCTTTAGCAAAGGGGGAAAGCCACTATCTAACAAATTAACAACAACAACAAAATCATAAAATGGAGAAAAAGTTAAAGCTCGAATAAAACAAATTCATTCATTTCCACACTACTACTTCTACTGCTAAAGAATTTAAAATGCATCTTCAAATAAACTTATAATCAAGTATAAATGGCTTTGCTTAAACCAAATTAAGAACAAAGAAGAGAAAATCATGGCATGCCTTGTTAATTAAGGAATTAAATATTTGCAGGTGTCCCTAAATTTCCATGACACAAAATAACCCAAATGACTATCAAATAATTAATCAATCAATAAAATGTGGTATGGCCATATAATGGAATATTACTCAGTAATAAAAAGGAATGAAGTACTGATACATGCTACAACATGGATGAACCTGGAAAACATTATGTATGCTAAGTGAAAGACACCCATTACAAAAAACCATGTGTTTACAGTATGATTTCATTGCCATGAAATGTCCAGAATAGGCAAATCCATAGAGACAGAATGTAGACTCATGGTTTTTAGGGCTTGGGGAAGGGGAGAAATGAGGAGTGACTTGCTAACAGGTATGGAGTTTCTTTATGGGGTGATGAAAATGTCCCAGAATTGAACAGTGGTCATGGATGTGCAATTCTGTGATATACTAAAAATCACTGAATTGTACACTTCAAAAGGGTGAATTTCATGGTATGTAAATTATATGTTAATAAAGCTGTTATCCCCCATCAAAATCCATGACACATAGTTTGTCATGTCTTGAGGAATACGTCTGAGTCCCATATACCAGAACTAGCTGCAAGCTGGGAGTAAGTCAAGGGGCAGGTGAGTGAACCCAGCCAGCTGTCTAGCATCCACATCTTGGTGGTTTCACTGTTCTCTACCTGTTTATGTCTATCTGGGAACTCTTGGGAAATAATAAAAACTTGTTTCTCTGAATCCTATGGTGAACTTTGAAAGTGGGGTAACTTCTGTAGAGCACATCTGGATCTGGAGAAAGCCACAGACTTGTACAAACATTTCTCTATTTGAGGATTTACGGATTCATAAACAAAGCCCTGCCCTGATGAATTCTGGGGGTCTATCATGCTAAAAGCAGGAGGGTATGGACAGTGGTTCAGAAAGAGAAGTATC
Organism: Dama dama; assembly: GCF_033118175.1. NCBI lineage: Eukaryota > Metazoa > Chordata > Mammalia > Artiodactyla > Cervidae > Dama > Dama dama. Next base: position 82,291,184 of record NC_083691.1, on the reverse strand, counting down.
TCTAAAAACTCATTTGAAAGTAATCCTATAGACAGTATCAGAAGTAATCACATGAAACCAAATGGATTAAATGAAGCAGATTTTCTGAAAGGATGCTTTAAGGTTCTTCCAGCCCTCACCTGCTAAAATGAGCTTATATACATCACTATAAACTTATGATTGATTCAGTGAGCTGGAATACAGTGACACAACTGGGCCTTACAATGAAAGTCAGGTCACAGTTCAGGGGATTCTCATTCCTTTTTGCCCTTAAACTGAAGAGAATGACTTGCCTAAGATCACTGGAGATCCCAGATCAGCCCTCAAAACCTCTGATTTCTTTAATCCATCATTCCAAATGCCCCACTCCACAACACCCTCCACCTGGTCAGTGCCTTACGTACCTTCTGGAATTTGATTCGAAAAAAATGAATTACTTGGAATCACTGGTTTACGACAGACAGGATTATTTAGTCTGATTCCAGGTGATACTGGCAGAAAGTTCACAGGAGGGACACTGTACTTGTGATGGGTATTTGTTAGTAACTTGGTTATTTCTGATTCTTCCTCTAAAAGGGTTATCAAAGAATATACAACAGGTTCTGAAGTTTCTGCAAATGTCAAGGCTTTGCCATAAAGGAATTCAGAAATATGTAAACGACAAGCCAGAGGTAGATTCTCATTGGTGGAATAAAATGCCACAAGGGGAGCTTGGTAGGGGTATTTGTGGTCTTTAGAAAATCGAATTTCAAGTTCATATAAAAAGGATGCATCTTCATTAGCATTTAGATGAGAATCATCTACATTTCTTTCGACTCTTCCGACAATTTGATTTGGGGGCACTTCATGTTTAAATTTGCACTTTGATCCAAATTTACAATTTCCTTTGAGGTAAAATTTGCAGACTTCAAGTGAAGCCTCCTGTATATTTTTGGTACTTTCCTTTTGCTTGAATTTGCAGAATTTACTTGTCAAATACTCCAGTTCTAATCCAATGGTCCAGACTCTGTTTTGAATTCTTTCTATAAATTTTTCTCCACAGATTGACTTGAGAGCAAATGCCTCTTCCTGTCGCTGTTCCACACACTCATCCAAGCTTATGTGCGCAACTGCCTCAGATATCTTCATCCTCTCTCCAAATGTCTCTGAAAAGCACTGGGTGAGCAGGTGTTCCAGTGATGCCCCGACGTCTCCATCGCAAATCCTCAGGGCTGCCTGACAGTGTTCAGTGTGGAAACCATACCTGCCACGTGTGAAACATGACAAAAAAAGACTAATATCAAAAAGTAATATCAAACCACAGAAGAGAAATTCATTTAAATACATGTACGTGGGGCTTCCCTGGTGGCTCAGTGGTAAAGAATCCACCTGCCAATGCAGGAGACACGAGTTCGATCCCTGATCCAGTTAGATCCCACATGTTGGGGAGCAACTTAGCCCATGTGCCACAACTATCGAGCCTGTGCTCTAGAGCCCAGGAGCCACAACTACTGAGCCCATGAGCCCTAGAGCCCATGCTCCACAACAAGAGAAGCCACTTCAGTGAGAAGCCCATGCACTGCAACCAGAGTAGCTTCCGCTTAGCCACAACTAGAGAAAAGCCCACATAGCAATGAAGACCCAGCACAGCCAAAAATAAGTAAATAAATAAAACCATTAAAAAAAACCATACATGTGATGATATAAGTATAGAGAGGCAGGGTCTGTATCCTGAAGAAGTCTCCCTGGTAATACTAACTCCTCCTTCATCTACCTATCCTAAAAGAGAGGCCACTGAGACTATCAAGTGCTGCTATGACCCACACCACAGAAGAGTGTTACCGCCGGGACCCACGCCACAGGAAAGCATTACCGCTGGGACCCATGCCACAGGAGAGTACTCAGGAAGACATAGTTGGGGTTACAGTATGGCTGTGTTTCCTTCAATTCTCCCACAAGTGATGAAAGCAAACCTGGAAAGTCTGTGCACTGCAAATGCTGACACTGTAAATTCTGGCCTGTGAGGCTCCACCAGGCCTGAGCCAGCACATTCCAAAGGATCAGAGTCAGGAACCAGGGAAGCTTCTCGTCCAGGTGACCAGTACTGCTCATCATCATAATCAGGCTCATCATCTTCTTCTTCCCCAGAAACACCTCTTCTGGCAAAAGTAACATTTTCATATATCATATATTAATTTCTACTTGCTTCAAAGAAAAAATTGGTAAGGGTCTAAGAATTCACGGAACCAAACCACATAGGATCCTGACCACTATTGAGTCACTGATTTAATTCTTTATTGACCTAATAACTTATATATTGGCAATTAATAGCACGTATTACTTGCCAGGCACTATGTTAAATGTTTTATATGTACTATCTCTTTGAAAATCTTCACAACAACCCAGCTAGATACTACTGGAATCTCCATTTTTTTCTTTCCCAGATGATCAACTAAAACTTAAAGAGACAATTAATAACTAAAGGTTACACCATAAAGGACAACTAGTTGCTGAATAATTATTCTTGTATTTCTCTTGGCTCACTTTCAACTAGTTACATAGCCACAATACGATTAGTACTGACACAGTATTCCAAAGACACAGAGGACCCTCACATTTTATCTTCCTCAATATAATAATTTATTCAAATATAATAATTTACTCAGATCCAGCATCCGCATCTTGTTCCTGCAGGTCTCGGAGAAGAGCTTTCACTTTTTCTTGATTCTCAGAAGTCATATGTAGAGTCTGCAGGGGCACTTTGGCTTCGGGCTTCCATTTGGGGCGTGCATCCCCTTTTCTCACGCTACTGTTACTAGGTCTGCAAAGGACACAAGAACAAAATTACACACTTATTTGTTATCAGAATTTTTACACTCTCCTCAGGGTCTCCATACATACACAACATGATTGGATTGTCATGTATCTTATAAAAGGGGACATGAATGTGGAGAGAGTCTCCATTTTCTGCAGTATTTACTCAACTTCATTATATTCTAAATGCTGGGGAAAAACCTGATCAGTTTCTTCATCATTAAATCTTGCTTCACTAACTCAAGAATCTTCTGGGGAAAGCAATGCTGTGATGACTCCTGCACCAGTGGACTTTCACAAGAAATATGCTATGTACAAAGAGTATATATTTCACTCTATTTGAGGTACTTAATCTGAAAACAACTAAGAGTCCTATCTTGTGACTATTAGGCCCTATTTTTTTAAATATTTATTTAAATTTTTTACTTCCTGATTACAAATATAATAATACACGTTTACTGTAGAAAAGTAGAGAATAAAGAACAAAAAACATCTTAACTAATATCATTCCTTTTCACATACATTTTTTATAAAATTATCCAGCATATGTAATTTTTTATAATCTGCTTTATTTCCTTATTAAAATCAAACTGCCATTTCCCCCAAATTAAACATTTTCCTACAACTTAATTTTTAAATTTTAAACATAGAGGGACTAGAATTTATTTCACTATTCACTATTTCACTAGTCTCATTTTTGGAATTTAGAGTTTTTTAGGGACACTTTTTAATATTTAAAAAAATAATGGATTCGAAAATTTACCTTTACTCACTAAGTTTCTTTTCTTTTTTTCACCTGGCATGTTTCATTATAAATTTTTACAAATCTAGAGAAATGGTAGAAACTTCTCTGTACTGAAAATCCAACATATTACTAAGACTTTGAAAAGAACCACACATTTACACTCTCTCAACTGGGTAGCAAAGGAGAAAATAGAAGAGACTGGGATTTTTAACCACATAATTGCAACTTCTAAAGGAAATGTTATCCAAAATTCATCATTTCCCCTTTTTGTTTCAAAGAATTGTTAATCTATAAAAATTTATAGCATTTATTAAGATTCACCAATAACTGTTAACACCTGCCATACTTATATGCACACACATGTACACCCTTCTCTTATTTCCTCTCTATATGCACATATATATGCATATGTATATAAATGTTCCCCCACATAGACACATGCATGTTCTCAACCATCTGAATGTAAGCTGCTGACATCATATTCACTCATAAATACCTTTGCATGTTATTTCCTAAGAACAGAGACAAACTTTTATATAACCATAATACTATTATCACTCATAAGATATCAATATTTTATATTGATCTCATCTAACATATCATTTAATTTTATATTGATATCATCACATCACGGCAAACATGGAGAAACAAAGGAAACAGTGACAGATTTAATTTTTTTGGACCAAAATCACTGCAGATGGTGACTGCAGCCATGAAATTAAAAGACGCTTGCTCCTTGGAAGAAAAGCTATGACCAACCTAGACAGCATACTAAAAAGCAGAGATGTTACTTTGCCAACAAAGGTCCGTCTAGTCAAAGCTATGGTTTTTCCAGTAGTCGTGTATGGCTGTGAGAGTTGGACCATAAAGAAAGCTGAACACCAAAGAACTGATGCTTTTGAACTGTGGTGTTGGAGAAGACTCTTGAGAGTCCCTTGGACTGCAAGGAGATCAAACCAGACAATCCTAAAGGAAATCAGTCCTGAATATTCACTGGAAGGACTGATGCTAAAGCTGAAACTCCAATACTTTGGCCACCTGATGTGAAGAACTGATTCATTGGAAAAGACCCTGATGCTGGGAAAGACTGAAGGCAGGAGGAGAAAGGAATGACAAGAGGACGAGATGGTTGGATGGCATCACTGACTCAATGGACATGAGTTTGAGCAAGCTCTGGGAGCTGGTGATGGACAGGGAAGCCTGGTGTGCTGCAGTCCATGGGGTCGCAAAGAGTCAGACAAGACTGAGCAACTGAACTGAACTGATATTCAAAGTTCCTAATTGCCTCAAACCACATCTACAGATTTTCTGATTATCTAGTTAAAAATGACATTATCTGTTTTTCAAACTCCTTTAATTTAGTTCCCTATCTATTTCCTGATATTGACTTTTTTTTTGACGCACTCAGGCCAGTTTTTTTTGTAGAATTCTCATAATTTGGATTTATCTGTTTCTTCATGATAAATTAAAAAAAAGGGGGGGGGGGAGACCTTCCATATGCTATTTCATCTACCACTTATTCGTAAACCTCGACACTTTGCCTTCCTTCCTGTTACTAAGGATGAACCATTCTTGATCCTAAAAGTCAGTCCCTCTGTTTGTATATTGTATCTCAATTTGTTCAATCTCCTCAAGGAAATCATTCTAGCACTTATCCTCCTCTCTACATCATCAGTTTTTCACTCTCTTTTGGATCACTTCCACCAGCATATATACACGCTATGTAACATCTACCATATTAAAAAAAAAAAAATCCTCCCTTTGACTTTATATTCCCCTCAAGGTACTGTCCTATCCGTCTTCCCGCCCCTGCCCTTTACAGTAAAACTCCCCGAAAGTGTTCTCTAAATCATGTCTTTGTCGCCACTTTTTATCTTCTTCTCTCTGAAACACACTCTATACCAACTATACTATACCAAACAGCTCTTGTCTACCCACATTGCCAAATCCAGTGGACAACAGTCAGAACACATTTTCCTTTTCTTTTGGCCATGCTGCATGGCTGGTAGGATCTTAGCTTCCAACCAGGGATTAAACCTGGGGCCCTAGCAGTGAAAGTGCCAAGTCCTAACCACTGAACCACCAAGGGAACTCCCATTTTTCTTGACCTACTAGAAGCATTTTTTTATACAACTTGTATATCCCTTTAAAGTATCCAATCCAATCTGATTGGATAACCCCCGTTAAAACACCTTCCTTCCTTCCATCTGACTTCCAGAAATCAGCTTTTAGTTTTCCTCCTACTTCACTGGCAACTTCTCAATCTACTTTGTCTGATTCTCCTAACCTCTTTCAACCCTAAATCCTAGAGTGCCCAAGGGCTCAAAATTCAAACCTCTTTTCTATATCCTATCTCATTTAGTCTCATAGCTTTAAATAGTATTTACTCAGAAAGAACTCATACATTTACTTCTCTAGCTGAGACCTTGCTCTTGAACTCCAGACATATTATTAAACTGTCTAGGACACTGCCACGGGGAGAGTATCTTCTAACTGGTCTCCCTGCTTCCACTCACATCCCCCTGCAGTCGATTCTCCACAGCACACTGAGGCAGGGCTGCCGAGTATGGACGCACAGACTGTACACTATGCAAAGGGTCCTGAAGCAGAGGAGGAGGGGACAGTGAGAGCTAAAATCCAATGCGTTCTCTGCTTGCCAAGACATGCATTCTGGAGCTATAACTGACCAGAGAAAGGGGCATTTTCTAATTCACATTCACCATTTTCTAATTCACATAAAAGGATATAATTAATGGCAGTAACTCTGGCCAGAGTGATTGATGACCGATACTCTCGCCTCAAACACATCAATGGCTTCCCATCTTACTCAAAGCAAAAGCCAAAGTCCTTATAATAGCTTTTCAGCCATGGTACACAACTTGGCTCAATCTACTTCAACATGCTGACAAACCTCAAGGTTGGTGCTTGAAAGAAAGAACTGTGGTGCTTGAAAGAAGCTTTTCAGGTAGACAAGGTGCATCTGCAGAGTACATTTTGCAAAATGCTGGGCTGGATGAATCACAAGCTGGAATCAAGATTGCTGGGAGAAATATCAACAATTTCATATATGCATATGATAACACTCTAATGCAGAAAGTGAGGAGGAACTAAAGAGTCTTTTGATGAGGGTGAAAGAGAGTGAGAAAGCAAGCTTAAACCCAACATTCAAAAAACTAAGATCATGGCATCTGGTCCCATCACTTCATGGCAAATAGATGGGGAAAAAGTGGAAATAGTGACATTTTATTTTCTTGGGCTGCAAAATCACTGCAGATGGTGACTACAGCCATGAAATTAAAAGAGCTTGCTCCTTGGAAGGAAAGCTATGACAAACCTAGACAGTGTATTAAAAAGCAAAGACATCACTCTGCTGACAAACATCTGTATAGTCAAAGCTATGATTTTTCCAGTAGTCAAGTATGGACATGAGAGTTGGGCCATAAAGAAGTCTGAGCACCAAAGAATTGATGCTTTCAAACTATGGTGCTGGAGAAGACTCTTGAGAGTCCCTTGAACAGCAAGGAGAGTACATCAGTCAATCCTAAAGGAAATTAACCCTGAATATTCATTGGAAGGACTGATGCTGAAGCTGAAGCTTCAATACTCTGGCCACCTGATGTGACAAACTGACTCACTGGAAAAGATCCTGATGCTGGGAAAGATTGAAGGCAAGAGGAGAAGGGGATGACAGAGGATGAGATGGTTGGATGGTATCACTGACTCAATGGACATGAGTTTGAGCAAACTCCAGGAGATAGTAAAGGAAGCGCAGTCTGGCATGCTACAGTCCATGTGGTCACAAAAAGCTGGACACGCTTAGCAACTGGACAACAACAAGGTATATCTGAACATGAGATGACTGACAAACAGAACAGATGTTTCTGCTTTCCTTGTCCCTTTCATGGTGGCAGCAGAGGTGGTCTTTTGAGAAGGTGTCTGTGAGATATTCTCACAGATATCTGTGAGAATATATATCTGCTCCATAGAGAATTTCTGTAGAATTCAATTCCATTATTTAAAATAGTTTTTCTACCAAACAGCTCCAGGCTGAAGATTGACACAGTAACTAGACTAGCTATTCTGCAACTATCTTAAGACAACTTTATGAACTGTGCTTTAATTTTCAAAGGTTATGTTAAAATCCCAATTCTTTTGATTACTCTAAAGATTATACGTTCCAAAGTATCCTTTTAAAAACTTGAGTTTTGGGAATTCTCTGGCTGTCCAGTAGTTAGAACTCTGCGTTTTCACTGCAGAGGGCCCAGGTTTGATCTTTGGTAAGGGAACTAAGCCATACAGCAAGCCACACAGCTTGGCCAAAAAAACAACTAAACAACCACACACAAAGAAGAAAACCCCTTGGTTTTATGTGCTTAGTTCTTCTACAATAAATCATTTTAGTAACTAAATTTGATCCTGCTGACAGAAGACAGATTAACGCATTCCTAAGGACCAGGGAGGAGTTCATTGCAAAGGGCATGGGCGAGTTTTGAAGAGCTGCTGGTAACAGAGATGACTGCATTTGTCAAATTTTAGGGTGAGCTTTACTGAATGTAAGTTACACTTCAATAAACATGATTTTTAAAACTCAAAAACAAAACAAAATCCTTATACTGGCCTATAAGATTCTATACAGCACAGCCTGGTGAATCTAACTGCCTAATACTTCTTACCCATCCATGCTAGCCATATGGCTTCCTTTTCATTCCCTAAATCTTCTTAAAACTCCTGCCTCAGGAACTGTTCACTTGCTATTCTGTCTCAAACGTTCTTCCCTCAGATAGATTCATGGCTTACTCCTTCACTTCTTTCGTGTCCTGGCTCAAATGACACATCAAGAGAGAAGTCTTCTCTGATCACTCCACAGAAAGAAGCAACCATTTAAAAATACCAGCAATCCAGTTTGGCATTTTCTATTCCTTTGTCCTTTATTTTTCTCCATAGTACTTATCACTTGACATATGATTACACCTTTGTTTACAGTTTTTATATGTCAAACCTCCTTCTACGAGCACCAAGACAATATTTTATTCACTGCTGTGATCCTGGTCACTAAAACACTGTCTGGCTCACAGTAGGCACTAAGTCAGTATTTCCTGCGTGAATGAACATCTAAGACCCTAAGAACCTATAAAGTAAGTGTTTTCAGGAAGAATGGAGCTGCATCTAACTCAGCAGTTAGGTTCTCAGGTCAGCAGCTAATGTGAAAATATAGCTTTAAATTATTCTAGAAGATTTCTTAAAAAGGAATCAAGTTTGAGATTGATATATTATCTTTCAGTATGTCCAAAAATGACCATTTTTCATTTAGAATGGAAAAAAATGTAGATTCTCTGGTTGCATACCAAGTGAAGTATTTGGTTATGATAGAGACTATGTATAAGAAATGTATATTTAAGAAATACACATTAATATCACATACTCAGTGCATCAAGAAGCTTAAACTATATAAAGCACTAGGACACTGAGACTGACAGGAATGAACACCTTCCTCTCTCATTATCCTGTTCATGACGGAGTTCAGATTCATTCAGTGGCAAGTTTAACTACTTAAATACCATTTGTTCTTCTTTATCTTTTTTTCCTGAATGCATACAATTGAATTCATTTAAATTAAAAGCCACGTATGATGCAGTTAAACTTCAGCACTCACCTATATTTCTAACCAATATTTAGTTGGTAATTATTCCCACAAGAGTGTGTGTATGCCTGTGTTTATATACATAACTCTAAAGAAGTCTCGCTATCTCTAAAAATTTAAGTAAACACCTTAAAGTGCAAATTAAAAAACAATGAGATGCATAACATGCAGTAGAAAATCTTTACTTTCATTAAACATGTATTAGAATTATTGGAATTTATGCAGAGTACATCACGTGAAATGCTGGGCTGGATGAATCATAATCTGAAATCAAGATCAACAACCTCAGATAGGCAGAAGATATTACTCTTAATGGCAGAAAGTGAAGAAAAACTAAAGAGCCTTTGGATAAGGGTGAAAGAGGAGAATGAAAAAGCTGGCTTGAAACTCAACATTAAAAAAACTAAAGTCATGGCATCTGGTCCCATCACTTCATGGCAAATAGAAGGGGAAATAGTGGAAGGAGAGATAGATTTTATTTTCTTGGGCTTCAAAATCACTTAGGACTGAAAGTAAAAGACACTTGCTCCTTGGAAGGAAAGCTATGACAAACCTAGAGAGTTGACAAAGGTGGTCATATACAGATGTGAGCTTTGGATCATAAAGAAGGCTGAGTGCCAAAGAATTGATGCTTTCAAAATGTGGTGCTGGAGGTAACTCTTGAGAGTCCCTTGGACTCTAAGGAGACCAAATCAGTCAATCCTAAAGGAAATCAACCTTGAATATTCATTAGAAGGGCTGATGGTGAAACTCTAATGCTTGGCCACCTGATGTGAAGAGGTGACTCATTGGAAAAGATGCCGATGCTGGGAAAGATTGAAAGCAAAAGGAGAAGGGGCAGCAAAGGATGAGATGGTTAGGTAGTATCACCGACTCAAAAGGACATGAATTTGAGCAAACCCTGGGAGATAGTGGAGGACAGAAGAGCCTGGCGTGCTGCAGTCCACGAGATTGTCAAGAGCTGGATATGACTTAAGTGACTGAACAACAACAAAACAATGTTCACTAATTAAAAGTTGACTATGAGAGAAGCCTGGGCAAGATATCTATCTCTGGTCATCACATTAAGCTTCAGTAAATATTTGGTTGATCGGTTGGAAAATAGATAATTCATCAACTAAGCAGAAGGGATATAGCCAGATCTCATCTGGGGACCTTCAAACTACAATGCCTAAGAAATACTTAATATAATTTTCAATTACCCTCACCATTTCCAATATTTACTTTTCCATAATATTGATTACAATAACAATATTACACTCAATTTACAGTGTCATATGGAAGTTAAAGTTAAGCTCAGATTTCAATGCCCACCCCTCTCTCAAAGGTGTTATTTACCATCACGCTTTTAAAAAAATTCACAAAGCAGGGGACTGCAAGGCTTTAAAATAAGAGGAAGAGTAACTTAGCCAGAATTACTTGGCATTTTCCCTCTTTGTCTTAATAACCATCTTTTGTCCCATACATCAGGAATTGATACTGTTTTCATATTTGAACATTTAATGAGTATAATAACCTGGATGAATGCCTTGATTCACTGAAGATACAAAAGTCATCGCCATCATCCCAGATTCTACTTGATGCCTTTCTATTGCCACCAATACCACCGCCACTGCTGCCGCCCCCGTGAGATTTACTAGCATGGCTCCTGCCTCCTCTTCCTCCTCGGGAAGACCCTTTGCCACCTCCTTTCCCTGGCTTGCCTTTCCTTCTTACTGAAGAACTCATTTTCACCTGCAAGAGAAAAAAGTAATACAGACATCATAAAACCAGAGAGGTGTAATAATTCTTTGTCAAAATTAAGGATATAGCCTACTTTAAAGAAGAAAAACAAAAACGCACTCAAAGGGCCAGTTTAGAAGACGCATGAACAACATGCTTCACAAAAGATTAATAAGTACATCTTCCCAGGACTAATATTTAATAAGTTTCTCTGACACAAGTTTCTTAACCAGGAGGTGCATCAGAAACACATGGAGAAGTTTTCAAACCACACATGGGGTGTGTAGGGTTCCATGCTACATTCTGATTTGGTTAGGTCTGGCATGGGGTTTAAAAACCCTAGAAGAGATGTTTCATGTATTTAATATATGATTTGATAAATAAAATTTATATTTACATATATATTTTTAGAAACAGCTCTGGCTAAGAGATTGTGCCTGGAGGGGAGTAAAAGTGTAAAACTCTTGTATGCGATCCAAGTTAAGATGCTATCAGCTTAAAGTAGAATGTTATAAGATGTCTTACATTAGCCTCATGGTAAAAAACAAACAAACAAAAAAATTACACATTAAAAATCTATAGTAAGAAAGAAACTATAAAAGAATAAAAAATTTTTTTAAAATCTATAGTAGATATACAAACGATGAGGAGGGAAAAAAAATCAAAGCATACGACTATAGAAAATCATCAAATCATAAAGGAAGACAGCAAGAGAGAAAGAAAGAAACAAAAGATCTTAAAAATGCCCAGGAAACAACAATATGGCAGTAAGTCCTCACTTATCAATAATTACTTTAAATGTAAATAGACTAAATTCTCCCATCAAAATACATAAAATAGTTGAATGGATTAAAAAAATAAGACTTAACTACATGCAGCCTGCAAGAGAATTGCTTCAGCTGCAAAGACACACAGACTGAAAGTGAAGGGATGTAAAAGATAGTAAATGCACATGGAAACGAAAAGAGAGCAGGGGTAGCTATACTCAGACAAAATAACCTCTAAGTCAAACACTGTAACAAGAGAAAAAGAAGATCATTATACAATGGTAAAGGGGTCAATTCATCAAGGGAATCTAATGATTATAAACATTTATGCTCCCAATATCAGAGCATCTAAATAGATAAAGCAAATATTAACATAATTGAGAGGAAGTAGCCAGCAATACAACAATAATAGGAGACTTTAATATCACATTTTCAACAGTGGTCCGATCATCCAGAAAGATAATCATCCACCAAAAGAAAAATTCGACTTGAACTATAATAGACATACACAGAACATTCCATTCAAAGCCACATGAAATATTTTTCAGAACAGATCATATGTTAGGCCGTAAAACAAGTCTTGACAAATTTAAGAAGACTGAGAACAAATCAAACATCTTTTGTGATAACAATGGTATAAAACTAGAAATCAATAAAGAAGGAAAACTGGAACATTCGTAAACATACGGAAATTAAATAACATGCTCCTGAACAACCAGTGGGTCAAAGACAAAATCAAAAGGAAATTTTAAAATATCATCAAACAACTGAAAATGAAAACACAACATACCAAAAATTATGGGATGCAGCAAAAGGAGTTCTAAGAGGGAAGTTTATCACAATAAAAGTCTATGTTAATAAAAAGAAATGATCTCAAATAAACAACCTAGATTTATATCTTAAGGAACCAGAAAAAAAGAACAAACTAAGCTCAAACTAAGTCAACTAACTACACCCAAACTAAGTCCAAAGTTAGTAGTACGCATAACAGGAACACCAGAAGGATAGGAGAGAGAGAAAGAAAAGAACAGAAAAAATATTTAAAGAAATAATGAAAGAAGACTTATCAAATTTATTGAAAGACAATAACCTACACATACAGGAAGCTCTAAGGACTTCAAATAGGATAAACCCAGAGATCCATAAATAGACACAATACATAAAAATGCTAAAAGTTAAAGGCAAGAAGTCTTGAAAGCATTTAGAGAAAAACAACTTGTCACTTACAGATATAAACCCAGTAAGATGTGCTTTACAAAAAAATACTATAGGAATTTGTTTAAGCTGAAGAAAGTGACCCTAGATGGTAATCTGAACTCACACACACACAAAAAGGAGCACCCGTAAAGGTAAAGGTAACTATGTAAATACAAAACAAAATCAACCCCCTCAAAACCTACCAAACAGCGTATATCCATATTTTCTTCTTTCTTCACATAACTGATTTAAAAAGCAACCATATATAATAATATGTATATGATATAATAGTGGGTTTGTGATATGCAAAAATGTAATGTATTTGCTGTAACAGAACAGAGCAGGTTGGTGGGAGCATAGATGGATTGGGTTAATAAAATGACTACAAATGGTAAAGTAATAACTATAACAATGTACAGTTGGGGATGCAACCTAAGGTTTCACTGACAGATGAATGGATAAAGAAAACATGGTAGATATACATAACAGAATATTACTCAGTCATAAAAAAGAATGAAATAATGCCATTAGCAACGATATAGATGAACCTAGAGATTATCATACTAAATGAAGTAACTCAGACAAAGACAAATATCATATGATATTGCTTACATGTGGAATCTTTACTGCAAAAAGGAGGGGAAAGGCATACAGCTATATGAGAGTAACATTTCTATATATTACCAAAATTGAGTTAGTATAAATGTGAAGTTGACTCTGATATGTTAAGAGGTATACGACAAAATCCTTGAGCAGTCACTAAAAAGTAAACCAAAAATTAAAAAAAAAAAAACACTAAAGAAATTAAAATACTGCATTAGGAAATATTTATTGAATAATTTAATGCAAAAGAAAACAGTAAAGTAGGAACAGTGAAACAAAATAGACATGAGACATATTGACAACTAAAAGTAGAATAGAAAAAATAAATCCCCCTATACCAATAACAATATTAAATGTGAATGAATTAAACAATCCAATCAAAAGACAAACTATTAGTGAGTAAAAACGAGATCCAAGTATATGCTGTCTATCACTTTAAATTCAAAGATACAAATACATGAAAAGTATAAGGATGGAAAAAGAGAAATCATGCAAACAGAAACCACAAGAAAGCTGCAGCAACTACGCTAATATCAAACAAAATAGACTTTAAAGCAAAAAAATCTTGTTAGTGATAAAGAAGAACATTTCATAAAGATAAGAGAGTCAATCCATGAGGAAGATGCAACAATTATAAATATTCTGTACCTAGTAACAGAGCACCAAAACACATCAACCAACAACTGACAGAAATGGACAGAGAAATACACAACATATACAGCAGGAAACTGCAATACCCACATTCAGCTATGGTAAAAAAAACTACACAGAAGATCAATAAGGAAACAGAAGACTTGAAACACAGTAAAAACCAACTTGACCTAAGAGACCTACAGAACATTCTACCCAACAAAAAACACACATTTTTCTTATGTGAAGAAGGAAAATTTTCCAGGATAGACAATATACTAGCCTATAAAACAAACCTTAATAAATTTAAAAAGACAAAAATTTAAAAAGTATGTTTTGCAACCAAGCTAAAATGAAATTTGAAATCAAAAGCAGAGAAATAACTGGGACACACAAATATGTAGAAATTGAACTAGGTCTCTTGATATTCCTTTCTTCAAAATCCTTTATAATTATACATATTTATTGTTTCTTTGATGTTTATCTCCCACCCCCCCCTCCTCCTCTCAGAAAGCTCTCTGAACGCAAGGAGTATATCCATGTTGATTACCACTGTACCTCTAACAGTGTATAGCAAATAACAGGAATTCAATATGTATTTGAGGAATGGCTGAGGGTTGAATAAATGATATGAGAATGGAGAGCCATTCATTTATTTATTCATTCCACAAATATTTATTGAACACTTATTAAGTGCTAGATTCTAGGGATACAACAGCAAAGACAACAAAATTCTTGCCTCATGAAGCTCATCCTCTAGAGATTAAGATGACAACAAACAAATATACAATATTAATTAAGTGCTATGAAGAAAAAAACTGAGTCTTTTTTCAGATAGAGTGGTCAGGTTAAGAGTGATCATCTTTCTGAGATCATATTTGAGCAGACATGTGAACATGCAGAAAATGAGTCATGAAATATTTGTAAAAAGAACATTCTAAGCAGAAGCAATAGTAGGTGAAAAGGGTCCAAGTCCAGAATAACATCTT
The DNA here is from genome assembly GCF_033118175.1 of Dama dama. Taxonomy (NCBI): domain Eukaryota; kingdom Metazoa; phylum Chordata; class Mammalia; order Artiodactyla; family Cervidae; genus Dama; species Dama dama. The sequence goes on along the minus strand of NC_083691.1, from coordinate 82,276,118 downwards.
CAATGCAGTGGACTGAACAGTGAGGAGTCTTGTGGGTCTGCAACACAGTAAACAAAGGAGATGAGGTCAGAAAGCAGAGATGGCCATATAAGCCCTGGGAAGAACTTTGAATTTTATACTAAATATAATAGAAAGTCAATAGAGAGCAAAGGCAGAAGCCTGGTATGACTGACTTCAGTTCTAAAACAATTACTCTAGCTGCTATGTGAATAATAAAACAACTGTACAGAGGTGAGGAGAAACTACTCAGTTGTTCAGGTAGGAGATAAAAAACAAAACTAAACAGTGAGTTGGACTACAGAGGGAACAAGTAGAGTTGAAAAGTGGCCATACAGTCTCAATGCATTTTAATGGTAGATGAATTAGATGAAAGGTGTAAGTGTCTAGAATTACTGTAAAATTTGAGGGCCTAGCTTAACTAGGTGAATAGGGGTTCTGTGTTCAGCCATGTGATCCAAATGGGAATGCGAAGTGAAGTGAAGTTGCTCAGTCGTGTCCAACTCTTTGCAACCCCATGGACTGTAGCCTACCAGGCTCCTCCGTCCATGAAATGTTCCAGGCAACAGTACTGGAGTGGGTTGCCATTTCCTTCTCCAGGGGATCTTCTCGACCCAGGGATCGAACCTGGGTCTCCCACACTGCGGGCAGACGCTTTACCATCTGAGCCATCAGGGAATGGACAGGAAAAGATATAGGGAGTGTCACAAGTTCAGAATGGATGTTACACTGGAGATGCCTTCTAGACATTCAAATGGAGATGTGTAGAACATAGTTGGAAATATAAGTCTGCATGGAGGGGAAAGATTAAGGTTATTTCAGTTAATTCTGTAAAACTCCTAGACAGTAAATATTATTATCTGTATTTTATAGAGGAGGAAACTAGAGTACAGATAAATTACACGATTTGTCCAATGTCACTACTATATAGAAGCAAAGCCTGGAGCTAGGGTCTGAAATAATCCCTTTGACCCCAAAGCTGACATTCTTTCCCCCATACTTCCCTCTTACCCCCAAACATGTACTTTGTATCTTCAATTCAAAATTTAATGTTAAGCCAGCCCCGCTTTGACTTGTGCCTGGGCCTTAGTTTATAAAGGTGACTGAGAGCTGACACAGAG